>NC_079149.1:113953885-114553885 GCF_945859685.1 Eupeodes corollae
AGCCAATTTATTATTTGAAAGAATTTTGAAAACCTATTTAAGGCAATCAATACTTATTTTTTGAAGTCTAAACTGTTTACTGTCAAGATTTTCGAGACCTTAAACCTATTAACAAGAATTTCTAAATTTCCCAATTCTATTAGTTCTGTGCGTCTTTTTTTTTTACTTTAATCTTAAGAACCATTAAAGATATTAACTTCAAGAAAATATTGTATTTCAGAGAACAATATTAAGACGTGTAGAAACAACTTTAAAAAAGAGGCTGGGATGCGACCCACACTGATAACATCCAATCCGTTCTATGGATCTGTCTTACTTGAAAGTTTGTAGGTTGTCGTGTTTTGTTTAAAAAAGTTGTCAGTTGAATTATCCTTAAAAGTTAAAAATTACGAACAATATGTTTCATATAATAAAATAGTTTGATTTCAAAATCTATTTTTGTTAACGAGTCTTTTAGTCGAAAACCTATTCTTACCAATTTTAGTAGCATTTCTTAAAAATTTTTGTTTCTTATATAAACAAATACGAATTTGATAAATGAAATTAATTTGAAGTCAAAATCTTATATTTTTCACGAGATATCGAGAACCGAACATCAATTTTTTCAAATTGTCGTGCTAGTTTTTGTAGATTTTATTTTTTTATGAAAAATGAGTATTTGATTTTTATAAAAGAATTACTTAATGTTGAGTGATTGATTTTTATAAAAAATTACTGAATGTTTTAAACAATATTTTCTGTGAGATAAAATTAGTTTGAATCCAATATTTTTGATTAAAAAAAATTTTTTAATTTAAAAATTTTCAATTCGGTAAATCGGATGATTACAATAACTTCTTATGGGAAGTTAATAATTAACTTTAGTTATTAACTAAGAAGTTATTGTAATCGGTCCGATTTGTCGAATTGAAAATTTTAATTTTTTTCGACATTTCAAGGTCCCTAGAATCTAAATAAAATATTTGTAGAGAGATGTCTGTGCGTGCGTGTATACGTATGTTCGTACGTCTCTTTTTTCTTTGTCCATATCGCAAGAACCAGTAGAGACTCGACTTCAAATAAATTTTGTTATACAGATTATAATGTAGCAAGACCCCAAAATATCTCAAGAATCAATCAAACTTGCGACTTCAATTGAATTGTATGTTATATATTGTGACGTGATACCAAACTGATATAATTTTGAAAAAATTCAATTAACGGTTTGATTTTTAAATTAAAAAAAGCTGAAGAAAATAATTGTCACCTTGAATAATTTATGCAACGAAAATTGGTAAAATTGAAACGATAGATTTTTTCGAAAAATCAAAACCAAAAATAACATTACTAAAACCTGGTTAAAATTGATTTTGGACTCGAATCTCTTTTCAAAAATTAAAAATATTGGCTTCAAAATAATTTCATCTCATAAAAAATATTGTTTTCGACATTCAGTAATTTTTTTTATAAAAATCAAAATTGGTAAACATTGATTTTCGATTATGGATAATTCGAGAATAAATGAAGTTATTGATTTTAAAATGATTTCGTTCTGTGCTAAATTTTCTAAGAAAAATCCAATTTGTATTTTTTTAATAAGAGGAAGAAAATCCTTAAAAAGATGATACTATTTTACTAAATAATATATTTTACAATGATTAAAAATTGGTTTTTGACTAAAAATCTCGGAAATAAAAACAGAAATTAAACTATGTTATCATTTGCAAAATATTGTTTCTAACTTCCAATTCACAACTTTTTTTTACAAAACACGAAAAAAACTGATAAGAAATGGTTTTTTTTTATTTTTTTTAATTTATTTATTAGTCTTAAAAGTTACACACTCCATTTAGACTAATAATTATATGATACATAACATAAAAATAAAATACATAATTTACTTATAGCATTATAACAAATTTACTAATATATTTTTCAAAACATTTCTATTAATATTAAAATCAATTGCAAAATCATATTCATTAAAATCCATACAAGCTCTTGTGATAGGATTATACTTAGCATAGCTAGTACTGTGGTAAGGAACATTTAGGAAATCACAGTCACGAGGGCGCAAGTTTCTAGAAGGCGCATAAATAAAAAACATAGATAACAAAACTGGACAGTCAATATTAAAATTCAAGACATCAAAAGCAAAAAGTATTGAGTTTAATTTTCTTCTCTGCGCAAGAGGTTTTAGGTCAATTAAAATACACCTCGTCTCATAAGATGGAACATTTGAATAACTATATATTTTTCGTAAGGCAAACTTTGTGAACCTTTTTTGAACTCTTTCTATACGACAAATGCTAGACGCGGTAATGGGACTCCATATAACAGTACAATATTCTAAATGTGGTCGGACGAGACTAGAATAAAGAGCTTTTAATGTATGGGGGTCTTCGAAATCTTTTGAATTTCGAAAAACAAACCCTAGCATAGAGTTTGCTTTTGAGATCGCATTGTCTATGTGATTTGAGAAATTCATTTTAGAATCGAAGATTACGCCTAGATCCTTATGGCTATCAAGTCTTTGTAGAATGTCATTTTCAAGTTTATAATTATAATATAATGGACTGTGATTTCTAGAAAATGTCACAACGCTACATTTCTTATTGTTAAAATATAGCCCATTGATATTACAACATTTAATTAAATTATTTAAATCAATTTGAACTTTATTTGCATCGTTAAGTGAATTTATGGCACTGAATATTTTCAAATCATCAGCAAATAGAAGACATCTGGAAAAAGTAAGATGCAGAGGTAAGTCGTTAATAAAAATGATAAAAAGAAGTGGTCCAAGATGACTACCTTGAGGAACACCCGAAAAATTTATAATTTCCTTAGACAAGGCATTATCAATTTTTACCACCTGTTTCCTACCTACTAAATAGCTCTTTATCCACATTAGGAGCTGAAATTGAAATTCATATATCTCTAGTTTCTTTAAGAGAACACTATGTTGAACGCGGTCGAAAGCCTTTGAAAAATTAGTGTAAATAGTGTCGACTTGAGAACGCATTTCCATCTGTGATAGACAAAAATTTGAAAATATTGATAAATTTGTAGTAGTGGATCTACCTTTTAAGAAACCATGTTGGTAAACTGAAATGTTATTGTGAATAAGATTATACAATTTGTTTTTTACTACAGCTTCGAAAACCTTAGGAATTATCTGCAGTTTTGCAATTGGTCTGTAATTTTCAATGGAACTTTTTGTACCTGATTTATGAAGGGGAGTTATTATAGAGTATTTCCATTCATCTAAGAACTCACCATTACTTAAAGAAAGGTTAAATATTATACAAAGTGGTGTAGCAAGTATATTAGCACAAGTTTTTAAGAGAATTGGTGGAATATTGTCTGGTGAAATAGAGAAATTGTTTTCAAGAGATAAAAGTACTTGTAAGACATTATCTACAGATAACTGCAAATTACCAAGATCAACCATAGGATCTGAATTTATTGAGTTAGCATAGTCTAATTTGAGATTTATAAAATTAGATTGAAAGAACGACGGGAAGTTATTGCAAATTATATTAATATCATCGGACAACACATTATTATAAGTCATGCTAGATGGAATCCCAGTTGAGTTTCTTTTCGTGTTAATAAATGACCAAAAACTCTTAGGGTTATTCTTAATATTTAATTCAAGAGACGAGATGTATTGCTTGTATACAAATTTTTTCAAAAACTCATACTCCCTTCTTATTTGTTTGAACTGTTCATTTAAATGAATTGAAGATTTTTTAATTTTATTAAGTTTATTCATAACATTTTTCAGTCTTGATATACTTTTGTTGAACCAAATAGGTTTATTTGAATTTTTAAATAAAGTTTTTTTAGGAACGTAAGAAGAAACCGCTGAATCTAAAATGTTCCGAAACAGAGTAAAAGCTTGTTTAGTATCTTTACTGCTTAAGATTTGTTGCCAATCTACTGTGTTTAAATAAGTTTTTATGGAATCATAACCAGCTTTTTTAAAATCATACAATTGTGAATTATTTTTAGATTTAGATGCATTTAAAACTGAAAAATTAAAAATTTATTTCAACTGCATTGTGATGAATGCTATTTTCTAACATTTTATAAGATGGTTCATTACATTGAGTTTCAAGGCAATTATCAATAAAAATTAAATCCAAAATACGACCAATAGAATTAGGAATATTGTTAATTTGATACATATTTAAGGCTGATAAACTATCAATAACATTATATTCATAATCTTTGACAACATTATAAGGAAATAATTGCTTTTCATCATCTGAGAATTTCCAATTAATATTAGGCAAGTTAAAATCACCAACAACTACAAAATAACAATTTTCATCTTTATCATTAGCAATTTCTACAATATTTTTAATGTGAGACTCATACAAAAGATTTTGAGATGAAGGTGGGATATATGATACGAAAATATATAAATGAATACATTTAGAAGATTGGATAAATAAAAATACACAAACACAAATCTGATCAATTTCGAAAGAATTATAAGGTAGTCTAATTTCTCTACATGTAAAATTTGATTGAACAGCCAACAAAACTCCTCCTCCTCTAGTTTGACCAGTTTGACGATCTTTGCGAAAGACGATGTAATCGGAAGGGAAATATTCACCATTCAAAAAGTTCTCATTTAACCAAGTTTCAGTTAAAGCTATAATGTCGTATGGACAGTCCTGGGCAGCAATAAAGAAATCATGCGATTTGGTTCTCATACCACTCGCATTATGATAAAAGATGGAATTTTTTGAATAAAGTATTAAAAAACAAAGAAAAATATTGACTTCAAATTTTTTACATATCTAGCACAAAATATTGTTATGGATATTTTGGTAAAGTTTTAAGCAAGAAAAAGCGCCTCTTTTTAATTGCCTAATGAAATAAAAAAGGGTGATTTTAAAAATCTCGTGAAGGAATAAAGCCCAACTAAATTAAATTTTATTCTACACTTCATGGCTGCTGTAGAGACTGCTGAAATAAAAATATCAATTGACGATAATTTTAAAAATTAAGAAAACAAAATTGTCAGTATTTAAATTTTACGAACAAAAATGAAAACCTATAATACTGTTATGAAATTGTTTTAACGTCTATAACATATATCTCGTTTGAAAACAGATTAAACTTGATTGTTTGATTTTATAAATTTTGAAATGACAATAAGCCTCCAATCAGCGTGAATCACATTATAGTCTATTTTTTTTTTCAATTATTTGATTTTTATTAAAATGCTAGAAATTCTTATAATAAAAATTTTACAGACTTCAATATTTTTGATTTCTTTCAACATAATTTAATCGAAAACAATTAGCCGTATTTTTTGGTATTCCATATAATAATCGGTGAGAAATTGGCAAAAAAACGATCCCAGTAGTCCAATTTTTATATTTAAAATCGTGTTAGGTGATTTTTCATAGTTAACCATCAAAATCAAGAAAATGAGGTGATAATCGATTTTAGAGTTTTAACCAAACAATTTGACATAAAATAAAAACTTCAAGAATGGAGTTTGTTCGTAGACTACTACAGCTTAAGCTTGAAGCTTAAAATTTTGTATATATTTGACTCCAGTAAAAATGAGCTTGATTCCCCGACTAGAATCAAGTCAAAATTTGTAAAGAAAAAACCTGTGTGGAGGAGTTGGGTTTAAAGATTATGCATTATGGTCTTTTTATTTGCATGTTTGTGCACAAAATATATAGTTTTTCTTTTTAATAAATATGATTTAAAATCATGAAAAATGAATATAAAAATAAATAAATAAATTAATCAAATTAAAAAAAAATTACATGGAGTAGGTAGCATATTCTTATGGTGCTGAACTTCTTCATAGTTTAACCCGACTCAAACTATCTCACTTGCACTTCATAAGAAACATCAAATACCATTTACATTTTAGAAAGTGCTGTCAAACTTAATCATTTTAAAATCTTCTTGTGCCGTGGAAACACTAAAAAGATTTATTTAATCTTAACTGAGATAAAACTTTGGTGGAAACATAGCAAAACTCAATTATCTTTTTTATTGGTTTCTATTGGTTTCTCTTGCAAAATAAGTCCAGGTAGTCTGTTTTCATAAACAAAACTAAATAATATCAACAGTAACAGATTGATTTTTCCCCAATGGAAACACATGATTCCAAATACACGACTATTCAACGAACACAGCCATCGAGATACCAATGCAATATTAATCGTACCAACATTTGAGGACGAAATCACATAAGATCCATTCGGGACTCATATAAATATCAAAACTCCATCCGTAGTAAGATTCCACTTTAACTTTTATCGGTAGTATTCATACTGCGGATATTTTGTTTGTTATTCCTGTAAAATCCTACTATACTTTTGATGGATTTTTCAACAAAACACGGGTAATTTTTACCAATGTTTATACATTTTCGATTATATTTCTAAAAAAGTGTTTTTTTTTTGTAAAAACTTATTAATTTCAATATATTTTCTTTTAATTCTACCAAAATAAAATATATTTGATACAAAATATCTTTAATTTGTATTTCTTTTGTATCAATTTTTATTACAGAGTCATACTTTTTAAATTCATTTTAATTTTGCATTACGTTATAATTATTTATTATTTATTTTATTTGTATTATAATTTTTCGCAAAATATTTATCAACCAAAATTTTCAATATTTTTCAAATGTCTGTAACAAAAACACAACCTCCAGGTTGTTGTATATCATGGTGATATTATCTGTGAACAAAATTGATAAAAGGTATTCAAACAGGCGTAAGAGCATACATCTATCTAAAAACGACTAATTTCAAAATTTTGAATTATAAAAATCTGACCAATTACTTCCAATAACCAATGAAAAATAAATAAATAAAACTTTGTTGTCCTAAACACTAAACACAACATTACGTACGATTTGATGATGAATAAAATAAATTTCTATTTTTGACAATGTATTCACTTGTAGGTGCGGCATCGGCATCCCGAAAAGATTGTGTAATATTAAACCTATAACACATGATAAAATTCCCATTTGAAATGATGCCCCATCAATTCGGAAAAACAACTAACAATGAATAGAAATACGGGCCTACTCGTATACACACCCAATAACTAACACTGATTGATACTGTAATAAATATACTCAATTCCATTGCTTTTCTTCATTATTTTCAACCTAATCGGATCAGGAAGAATATATATTGGTCCAATGGGCTTTATTATTATACCTTTATTAGGTATACGTTCTCACATACATATGTATGTATATATTTACCATCATCATCGTACTCATATCGACCCTGAAAAAGCTTCAATATTCGACCATCAAAAGCCTATTATTGTTATATCCTTGAAACAATATTGAATTAAACGTTATAGTTCTTGACCCCCTTTAGGTTATGCTCTCTTATTTTATTTCTTCATTGATAAATTATTATCTACATCCAATATTAGGTACCTACCTAACCTATATACAGCATCCTTATAATAGTCCTACAAGGATGTATGTGCGTTTGTAGGTACTCAAAGAAAATGGGAAATGGGAAGCGCAATAGGTTGTTTTCCCATAGATAAAAACAAAAGAACAAACATTTTATATCCCTTAAGAAAAGATTTAGTAGGTGGAGGATATAGGAGCTATTCCCCAAACCCTTAGCATATAAGAAGTATTATAAGGTCATAGAACATTGTTATAGCTTAATTTGTCTGTTAAATGTGTTTATGTGTGTCACAAAATTAGGAAAAACGAAAATCTAATAAAGATTCATCACCGAAACGGGTGGGTCATCTCGTATGGTGTAATAAAGGATCTACTGTGTACAGGAGTATTAAGAAAAATATACAAGTAGATCAAGCGAAGATTGAAAGGGGTATAAGAAAGCTGTAATCTTACATTTATGTATCCTTATCTAAAATATGATTCGTAGGAACTCTGTGACTCTTAAGATTGAGAGTTTGACAAAAACAGAGCGCAGTAATTCTTGCAGTTCTTCGGTAACGTATTTTTATTTTATTGAATTAACTGATGTTCAAATGGTAGACATGTGCATTCAAGAGCACACAAGCGTCCACAGGTTTTTCTCAAAACCCACCTCTGTCTATCAACTCCTACTCTCACCTCCCCACGGTGAACATCGGGTGCCTAGTACCTCAACTATAGATTGGGTTCCAACCCCAGTGGAAAGTTGTTGGGGGCAGCAAACGAGAGAGGGGGGAGAGGTGTTTCCACTAAGGCTCCTCTCCTTATCCAGGCGGCAGCGGACGAATTCTCGAGATAGAATCAACGGTGGCGTCTACAGTTCCAGTAAGGTCGAACTACTTAGTGAACACCTTATAGGGCTTCTTCGACATATTCGGAGCCCAGGCCTATAAGGAGCGGTTCATTCGGCTCCCCTTCCTTGGAGTTATACTAAGGATCTGGCCCTCCAGGTTGGGGGTTGTGCCGTCGGGGTGACTTCCTGGCCACGTAAAAACATCATAGTTTCGAAGCAACAACAAGCCTCGGATACGGACGGATTCACTGTTGACAACCCACGCAAACGAAATAAGGACAACGAACTTCGGATATGTACGTGGAATGTTAGGTCCCTTAACAGACCACGTGCAGCCGAACAATTAGCGGAAGCCCTAAGCTGCTGCAAGGCAGATATTACAGCCATCCAAGAAGTGCGATGGGATGGACCGGGTAAACGCAAACTAAAAGACTGCGATATCTACTACGGCGACTGCTACCGAGAACAAAGACAGCGTCTATTTGGGTGTGGATTTGTTGTTGGAACTAGGCTCAGGCAAAAAGTCTTGAGTTTCAACAGTGTGAGCGAGCGCATCACGACAATCCGCATCAAGGCTAAATTCGCCAAAATAAGCCTAATATGCGCGCATGCCCCAACAGAGGAGAAAGATGAAGAAACCAAAGATATGTTCTTCGAGCTCTTGGACAGGACATATGAGCAGTGCCCTGGCTATGACATTAAAATTGTCTTAGGAGATTTTAATGCCAAGCTAGGAAGAGAAGACATCTTTGGTGGCATAATCGGGAGATACAGCCTGCACGACACTACCTCCGACAACGGATTCAGGCTGGTCGATTTCGCTGCGGGGCGAGACGTTCTGGTAGCTAGTACACAGTTCACGCATCTTAATATCCACAAGGGGACATGGAAATCTCCTGATCAATCAACCGTCAACCAGATTGACCACATTGCGATCGACGCACGACACTTCTCCAGTATCCAGGATATCCGAACATTCCGAGAGGCCAACATTGACTCGGACCACTACCTCGTTGTAGCCAAGGTACGGTTACGGATATCCCGATCCAAGCCAAAACAAGGAAGTACTGTGAGAAGATTCGACGTTAGACGGCTACAATCGCAAGAGACTGCCATGTCCTTTTCCGATCGAGTCTCTAATAACCTCCTAAGGAGTCCTATGCTTCCTGCATTAAGCATTGAAAACCAGTGGCAACATTGCCTTGCAGCCATCAGAGATGCCGCCTCTGAAGTGCTAGGTTTCGCACGGCCACCACAGCGAAACCCCTGGTTTGACGACGAATGCCGGCAAGCTCACGCAGCGAAACAAGAGGCATACAAAACGGCGCTGCACAAAAGGACGAGAGCTGCTCGCGAGCTCTACGAGCAGAAGAGGAGAGAGGAACACCGGCTTCTTAGACGGAAAAAAAGAGAGCATGAGAAGCGTGCGATCGAGGAGATAGAGGGATGTCACAACAGGAATGAGGTTCGTAAATTTTACCAAAAGGTAAAAAAAACCTCCCAAGGGTACCAGCCACGAACCGAAGCCTGTAAAGACGATCAAGGGAACATCGTAGTAGAACCACAGTCGATGCTGAGAATATGGAAAGATCACTTCTCCAAATTATATAACGGCGATGACGAACCGAATTCCGCTGTAAGGGAGATAGTACCACTCAACCTCGGCGACGCAGATCAACAATTCCGCCTACCTGACCTAGATGAAGTGAAGATAGCTATATCTAAACTTAAGTCAAACAAAGCTGCTGGAGCTGACGGCATCACCGCCGAACTATTCAAAGCAGCAGGTAATGACTTGGTAGGGAGCATGCACCAACTCATCTGCAAAATTTGGTCGGAAGAAAGCATGCCCGATGAGTGGAATCTCAGCATAGTGTGCCCGATACATAAGAAAGGAGACCCTCTAAACTGCGCCAACTACAGAGGCATCAGTCTCCTTAACATTGCGTATAAGATCCTCTCTGCCGTATTATGTGAACGTCTGAAGCCATTCGTCAACAACCTGATTGGTCCTTATCAGTGTGGCTTCAGACCAGGAAAGTCCACTATCGACCAAATATTCACACTACGGCAGATCTTGGAAAAAACCCAGGAGCTTCAAATCGATACCCACCATCTCTTTATCGATTTTAAAGCCGCGTATGACAGCATCTATAGGGAAGAGCTCTACCGAGCAATGTCTAGTTTTGGCATCCCTGTCAAACTTATCCGTTTGTGCAGAATGACGATGGAGAATGCACGCTGCTCTATCAAGGTCGGAAAAGATCTTACCGATGCATTTGATGTCAAAAAAGGTTTTAGACAAGGCGATGCACTGTCATGCGACTTCTTCAACATCGTTCTGGAAAGAATTGTGCAAAACTCAACCGTCAACACTAGAGGCACAATCTTCCAAAGATCCATCCAATTACTCGGATACGCAGATGATATTGACATAATTGGAAGATCACAGCGTGATGTCAGTGGAGCGTTTTTGAGCATTGCGACGGAAGCGAAGAAGATGGGTTTAGTGGTCAATGAGGGCAAGACCAAGTATATGCTGTCATCAAAAAAGGACACTGAACGACGACGTCTTGGACAAAACGTCACCATGGACAGCTATAACTTTGAGGTAGTTAAGGACTTTGTCTACCTAGGCACCGCTATTAATGCAGACAACGGCACCAGCGCTGAAATCAAACGCAGAATAACTCTTGCAAATCGCTGCTTCTTTGGACTTAGAAGGCAATTGAAAAGTAAAGTCCTCTCTCGAGCATGTAAAATCACCATCTATAAGACACTCATCATCCCGGTTCTCATTTATGGCGCTGAGGCCTGGACCCTGTCAATGAAAGATGAGAGCGTCTTAGGATGCTTCGAGAGAAAAATTCTTCGGGCGATTTTTGGTCCCATACGCATAGATGGAGAATGGAGGAGAAGATATAAGGATGAGCTGTACGGGCTGTACAGCGACACTGACCTAGTTAGCAGAATCAAAGTCCAACGGCTTAGATGGCTAGGTCATGTAGAGCGGATGGACATTAACGCTCCAGCCCGGAAGGTCTTCGAATCCAATCCCGAGGGACGGCGCAGTAGAGGAAGACCGCGACTCAGGTGGCGCACCCAGGTGGGAGAGGACCTCAACCAACTTGGCGTGCGAAACTGGAGACAGCTAGCTAGGGACCGAGCTGGCTGTAGACGCTTGTTGGTTGAGGCCCAGGTCCACCCCGGACTGTAGCGCCACCTTAAGTAAGTAAGTAAGTAAGTAAGTAACTGAAAGAGGATGTTGTCAAAACTTTAAATTAAATTTTTGATTGAAAGTAGAATATTTGAAAGCACTTTCATTTGCGTAACAAACAGTATTTTAAAAAAAATTACAAATATTAACAACAATTTTTTATTTTATTTTATCGAAATTCTATCTTTAGATCTTTAAAATATTATTTTATTTGAGGCTTTAATTATAATGTGAATAGGATTTTTCTTAAGGTCTTACCAAATATTTATAACAACAATTTGTTAAGGGTTTTTCGTTAAAGGCATAGGTCATTTAAAAATTGAATAAAAAGTGTTACGTTTGCAATATCAATAAGACTGTATCTTTATTTGAGAGAACTATCAATGATCAATGTCAGACAATATATTATATAGGTTTTTCTAGGCCTATGTAGATTTTGGCGCACCGTGGCTGCCATGTTGTTTATGCAAAATTAGCATGGCAAGTTACACGATTGAACAGTAGGTATGTTCAAAATATAAAACTTTTTTATCAAAATGATTCTTCGTTAATGCAAACGTTGCCCTCATTGCGCCTATTTTACGGTAGACGTGGTGGCCCTTCACAATCGACTCTTCAATGTTTGGTGGCCAAATTTGAGAAAACCGGTTCAGTAAGCACCCGTACGTTCAAGGACCGGAAGATCGGCCGAGAACAACGCCGCAGTCAGTGATAATGTACAGCAGAACACTTCGCAGATTTCAATTTGGAGAATTTTGCATCGGGGCTTAGGCCCGTACAAGATTCAACTGACCCAGGAGCTCAAAGTTCATGACCATAGACAGTGCCGTTTGTTCGCTGACTCGGCTTCAAATCGTTTGGAAAAGGAATCCCAATGTTGGCGAAAAATCGTCTTTAGTGACGAATCTCATTTCGGATGAATGGGATGACACCAACCCACGCGAGGTTCACCAGGTGATCCTCAAAAAGTTACCGTTTGGTGTGGATTTCGGGTCCGGTGCGGCGGCGGCGTAATTGGTCCGTACTTTTTTGAAAACGACGTTAGTGAGGCGGTCACCGTCAACAGTCAACAGCGAGCGCTACATATAACCATGATGACTAACTTTTGATGGCCCAAATTGAACCATATGAATCTAGACGACATGATGTCTTTTCAGTAAGCCGGCGATATGTGCCTCGACATCTACACATAACATCTACCCGCCTTTTTTGAAAAACCCTATAGAAAAGAAACTACTCCCAAGTGGAACTATGTAAAATGTAATTATGATTATGATAAGTAGTATTTTTGCATTTGAGCCTTGGAAAATTCAGAATGATTTTTAACTTCCCATAGGAAGTTATTGTAATGGGTCCGATTTGTCAAATTGAAAATTTTGACATTTGTCGACGTTTCAAGATGTCTGTGCGTGCGTGTGTACGTACGTCCGTATGTTCGCGATTTTTTTTTTGTAATACAGATAAATTGCGTGGGTGGTTTTTTTACAATAGCAATTTGAAAAAAAGGTAAACATTTTGGTTAACCCTAAATATCTTACGAAAAAACGCTAGAGACTTGAATTAAATTGTATATAATATATTGTAACGTGATATCAAAGAAATATATTTTTTGAAAAAATCTATTTACCGGTTTTTTTTATATATCAAAAAAACTGACAAAAACTTTGTCACCTCCAAAATTTTACGACTAAAATATGATTTCATCTCCAAAACAATTTTGTGCAACGAAGAATAATGTTTTTGACATCTGATAAAATTTTGAAAAAAATCGAATTGACAGTTTAGTAGTTTTTAACATTTTGAAAAATGTTGAGAAAAATCGAATTGACAGTTTTTTTTACAAAAAATAAAAACCTACAAAAAAAAAATTAATACAAGTTGGCAAAAATTGATTTTCGACTCAAATATCTTTTCAAAACTTTGAGATATTGACTTAAATTTACTTTTATCTTTTAAAAAATATCGTTATCAATATTCTGTAAAATTTTGAAAAAAATCGAATTGATAGTTTTTTTTACAAAAAATTAAAAACCGAAAAAAAATTTACAAAAGTTGGTAAAAAATGATTTTCGATTCAAATATCTTTTCAAAAATGTGAGATAATAGCTTTTTACTAATTTGTACCTATACGAAATATTGTTTTCAAAATTAGGACAAATTTTGAGAAAAATCGGAGAGTTGTTTTTACAAAAAAGTAAAAATTAATTTTCGACTGAAATATCTTTTCAAAAATTGTAGATATTGGCTTTAAACTACTTTTATATTTCAAAAAATATTGTTGTTAACATTCAGTAAAATTTTGAAAAAAATCGAATAGACACTTTTTGTACAAAAAATTAAAAATGTAAAAAAAAATTAACAACAGTTGGTAAAAATTGATTTTCGACTCAAATATCTTTTTAAAAATTGTAGATATTGGCTTTAATTTACTTTTATCTTTCAAAAAATATTGTTGTTAACACTCAGTAAAATTTAAAAAAAAATGAATTGACAGTTTTTGTACAAAAAATTATCAGTGTGAGTCGCATCCCGGCCTCCTTTTTTTTTAATTTGCTCTTGACGCGTCGTTGAATGAACTACTGCCGGTATGACGGAGTAGAACGGCTGGGTTTGGCCAAACACAAGCTTTGAATTCTAAGAAAAAAACTCAAAAACCTAGTGCCAATACCTAAAGAGATGTCTTGTGAATAAGTAACGCTTAATAAATTAAGGATATCTTCTATAGTTTTGTAAAAATCGTGCCAACAGTTTTGAAAAACCATACTTTTGGGAAAACTCGTTTAAAGATAAATGTTAAAATTAAAAAGGCAGGATGGGGTCGGGTTTGAGGCTCGATATTTTCAACTTGTTTTCGATCAAATCCTTCACAGAGCATGCTTTTAGTTATGTCTACATTAGAAATATGCAACAAAAAAATCTATTTTCTCAAAGCCCTTAAAAAAAGAATTCATGAAATTTTGTTAACAACAAATCTGTTAATCAAAATCTCCAAAAATGTAACTATTTGAAAGAAAAACTACGGGAAATAGGAAGAATGGGAGCGTGACGATACTGACATCTTCCAATTTTGACAAGACTAAAACGAGAACAGCAAAATTATCTGGAAAACTCAAACAGTATGGACAAAAATGTAAGTTTACGCTTTTTTCTAGATTTTGGTACACCTTTTATTTTTGTAGGAAACTCTGTTTCTAGTGTTACAATATATAACCAATATTTTGTCCCAAGTTACTTAAGTCGAAAATTTGTTTTTAACAGCTTTTGGTATATTTTTCGTTTTCGTTTATTTTTTTATTGTTTTTTTTTTTTATAAAAATTACACAACAAAGGGTTTCCTAGTTAAATTAAGTCTTAAAGGTCTTACAAAGATGGAGTCTTCTAAGCTTTTGGCAGCTGGCTCTTATTAATTCTGTCTGTTTATAATTTATACTTCAGCTTAAGTGATAATATACGCATAGGTATATGTAGATATGTTAAAACCAGAGGACAATTTGCCTGTTTCAATATTACTTGGAAATTGAGCATACTCGCGGTATTTAGTATGTCAAATATTTGATTGTACTTCTCCATCATCGCAATGTTAGTTGTGATTAAACAAAATCTTACCATCGTCACCATTCACCTGTTCCTATTGTCTAATTATAATCAATTCCCTCGTATTTTATTGAAGGTCTTTTTGTTACTATAATGGTGTTTCCTCCATTTATACCTCTCCATAATTAGAGTTCCTCAACTTAATTCAGTTGTAGTTATTGTTGTATTCCTTGTGTTCAGTCATATTTAATCATCAAATCAACAGAACTCATCATCCCACAGCTTTAGCTGCTCATCAAACAGAGATGAATGTAAAATGATCTGATCATCATTTATGCTCATTAATGTTTTGTAGGCAGATTAACATGTTTAAGTTCACCATACGAATATCCCAGACATAAAATGGGTATGTTGGAATGTCAATATTTCGACGAGAGTCTCTGCGAGTATTTTTACTTATGTAGCTGTCCCAATGAACATACATTTATCTATCCCTATATAAATATAAAACACCTCCCCTTCCATATATATTGCACGACCCCGAAAATGGTGTACTCAAAGGATGTTGGAGTATTTCTATTTTAAAGATACATATTCATGTTCATACCTACATCACTACGATGTCGTTTCAAATACTAGATATACCCGAAAATTATACTAAAACATTCGCATATGATACAAAATGTTTGTATTATACAGACATTATACACAAATTCAACAGGAAGAACTTACAACGACGTCAAATTGACAGTTGAACATTTGCGTATGTTGGCAAAATGGACTCCAAAAAAGGACGACTGACTAGGAATCGTGTAATTGTCTGTAAGCTGTGGCTTTTAGATTGAACGATGTACAAATGTTTCATTGCTGACAGGCAAGTTTATATGAACATTGAACATACATATTAAGAGGAATGATACTAACATATAAATATGCTCGTATAGGATGTATAGGACTGCTATTTGACAGAAGTTGTGTTATCCCTCTTGTCGTACCTCATATGGTTGGTTGTATTATGCGGGCTAACGAATTCCAGGCATCCTATAATATTATATGGATTGGATTTAGTGAATTTGCAGTTAGGTATGAATACTTAGACAATCCTTTGATATTTTATACATTCATTGTTACAATTTTTCTCTTAATGAACTTTTTGATGAAATTTAAGATTATGGACTTAGTTTGGAAAATTATTTTCATAATAATAAAGCTTGTTTCTCAATTGTTAGAATCCCTTGAAAGTTATTTCCATTGATATGATTTGTGGAATTAAAATGTTTATATTTCTCGGTGTTTTAAGGTGCCTGGAATCTATATTAAAGACTTTTAGGTTTTTTTAGAGAGTTGTATGTTTATGCGTCTTTTCGTAATTCCTTATGTTTGGGGTATCTTTTTTTGTCCATCACATCTTGACGGCAGAGGTATCGACTTCAAATGTATTTTGTTTTGTAGATAACAAAAAATGCCGAATGGGATTTCACTCAAGGGTTTTTTTTACTTAAGCAATTTAAAATAAATTAAATGACTCGAAATATCTTTAGGACGAAACAAGGTTGGGACTTTAATTAATTGAATTTTATATCATATTTTTTTCAAATCTCTCAAACATAAAATTGATGTTATTTTTACGTTTTTTTAAATAAAAAATTCTTTAAAAATTCTCAATTTAACGTTTGGTGGCCAAATTCAAGTTCAAAACTTGATTTTGGATGTTGCGGCAATTTGGTCGAACAATCATCCTTAGAAGACCATGTTTTGATAAGTGGGTGTGTGAATAAGCAAGATTTCCGAATTTGAAACTACACCAATTCACTCGAGATTCGCGATATGCCACGGCATCCTATTAAAGTTACTATTTGGTGTGGAAGCGTCATCGGTCTGTACTTCTTTGAAAATGATGCTTGTCAGGATATCATATTAAACATCGATCGCTTTATAGGTTGATGATCAGATAACCACTTCTTATGGCCTGAATTAGATGATATGGATTCCGAAGACATATGGTTTGAACAGAATGGCGTTACGTACCACACAGTTCAAGAAATAATCGATATTCTGCGCGAGCGGTTTCATGACATGGTTATGGTTTTACTGGCCATCAAGATCATGTGACTTGATCCCTTTATACTTTTTTTGTGGTGCTTTCTTAAGTCGCAAGTCTATTCGAATAAGCAGGAAACTACCGCGGCCCTCAAAACTAAAAACTACATAATCGATGTCATCGGTCAAACCTGATTTACGAGGCAAAGTTATCAAAAAATAGACCTTTCAAATGCGCGTTACCTTGCGTAGCCGCTGTGGCCTATTAGATACTGTTATATTTACAATAATTAGATGTCGTTCAATTTGGGCCACACAAAATTAGTTTTCATCGTTATGTAGCGCTCGCTGTTGACGGTGACCGCCTCACTAATGTCGTTTTCAAAAAAAAAAAACGAACCAATTACGACACCGTCCAAGCTCCACACAAAACGGTAACTTTTCGAGGATGCATTATCACCTGGTAAACATCGCGTGAGTTGGTGTCGTCCTCTATACGGCAGTTTTGCTTCTTAACAC
This sequence comes from Eupeodes corollae, assembly GCF_945859685.1. NCBI lineage: Eukaryota > Metazoa > Arthropoda > Insecta > Diptera > Syrphidae > Eupeodes > Eupeodes corollae. The sequence goes on from NC_079149.1 coordinate 113,971,442, forward strand.
AGCCATTCATCCAAAAATGAGCCTCGTCACTAAAGATGAATTTTCGGCTAAAAATTGGGGTCCACTTCTAAACGATTTTCGAATTGTCATCGCCCAGTCAGTGAACAAACAGCGTTAATTATGGCCATGAAGTTTGAGCTCTTGGGTCAGTAAGATCTTATACGGGTGTAGGCCTAAGTACCGACGCAAAATTCGCCAAATTGAAGTCTGGGAAAGGATGAGTTTTTGTGCACGACGAGGAATAGACTGCCTCGGGTTCTGCTGTACACTTTCACGGACCGCGACGTTGTTTTCGGCCGATCTTGCGTTTCTTGAACGTACGGGTGCTTTCTAATTGTTTACTGAACCGGTCGTCTCAAATTTGGCCACCGAACGTTAAAGAGTCGATTGTGAAGGGCCACCACGTCTTCCGTAAAATGAGCGCAATGCGCACAACGTTTGCTTTAACGAAGACTCATTTTGATTATAAAGTTTTATCATTTGAACGTGCTGTTCAATGGTGTAACTTGCCATGATGATTTGGCATAAGCAACTGAATCATAAACAGACAGTTGAAACCAAAACAAAATTACCACCACGGATGCCAAAATCTACCCGCTCCAACAAAAAACCTTATATTTGACAAATGTCAGAAAATGACAGCTTGAAAAATGGCTATAAAAATTACAGTTGGATGAAATTTCTTATTGAAAAATAACATCGTCTCTTGTCTTTGCTTTATAGCCGATGCTTTCATGTCGAAAAAGACTGTCATTTTCAAAGGTAAACTTCTGATGTTTATTTTATATGTATTTCTATATCATCGCAATAAGACTTTCATTTCGTAGAGTTAAATACAACACCACAAAAACTGCAGTCCCTGATGCAGAAAAAAACCTCTTTGCAGAGTTAAATACCTATAAATAAGTTTGAAACGTCCAAACCCAAGAGGAAAAGTGATTTTTTTTCTTTCATTCATTATATTAACCCACGCAATTAAAATTTGTATACAAAAATTAAAAAACGTAAAAAATAAAAATAAAACAAAATAAATTTAATTTCTCTTCAATTAAAAGTGACCACAATTTGTTTATGCATGTGCTGTTTTTATATATAAGTAAGTTTATATTATTATGTTCCTCTTTTACGTACCAGACAACAACTTTATTTTTACCAAATATACGTTAAATCACAAACTAATTGCATTAATTTATTCCAGCTGCTCTGTCGCTCAGAATCTACGAGTTATCACAGAGCTTAAGTGCCCACCAATCAACGGCGCGGCGGCGTGTATATGGGGGTAGGAAAGGTACTCCTCTTTCCTGCCTTTTTCATGAAAATGAAAATATTATTTTTGTTGCAGGTGGATCCATTTCTGTGTTCGAATTTGAGCGAGTCCTTTCCGTCATCCATATACATGCATACATATAAAACAAAATGATGCACCAGGAATTACTGTGCATATTACAACCATCAACGCTGCGCCACCGACAGTGGTCACTTATCAGGCTTTTGAATGGCGCCCAACAAAAACCCAAGAATAACAACAGTGCCAGAGAGTAAAAGCCTTAAAATATTATTTTATAATTTAATGATCTGTGTGGGCTCTCGTCCTGATATACTATACATATATATTTGTATGTATGAAGGAGCTATGTATATTTTATATTGAGCTTCTGTTAGAAAGCTTTTACCAACTTCAACATAAGAGTGCCAGCAGTCAGAACGGAAATAAATTTAATTACTTAGGGCATAAATATTATTAATTTTTTTGTTTTAATTTCAAAATATTTTTTTATAGTTTTTGTGTCAAGTAGGTATCTACATAATATTATTTATGCTCTTCTATGTGTACATAAATACATCAATTTATGTATGGACACCAAAGGAGAGCAAACAATTTATGAAAATTCATCATTTTGTTTGTGAATTTACTTCATTCAGTTCGTCTACAAAAAGTCCAGGGTTCGGATTCCATGTTTGGAGTATATGAAGCTGAGAAGTGAGACCAACCAAAATTTCAGTTTTGGGGATTATTTCCAAATAATTAACAATGATTGTATAATATATTAAAGAAATAATTAAAATAAATTAAATTTTGTTCAAGTCTTCCAGATCGAGTTTAAGTAAAATTGAAGACTATAGATTCTGTTATGAATTGATTTTTAATCCAATTGGAGTAAAATTCCGAACCATAGCACTGTTTCACCACACATAGCCTCATTATAGTTAAAATTGAATGAATGAAGGGTTTTGTCCATTGTTGTTGATGTTTTCTCTTTGAGTTGTTGCACTTCTTTATATACAAATTTCGAAGATTCACTTGAAGAAAATTATAATTAAAATAATTCGTTTTCGAAAATTTCCGTTGTCAGGCAGGATGATCCATTCAACATAGACGATGAAAACCAACAATCACGTCTTCCCGAATTAGACGAGGATTGCCATACATAATCTAAAGTATAGAAAACCCCAAGAACATCAAATGGATACCCGCCATCTTTTCATCGATTTCAAGGCCGCATAGGACAGCATCAGGGACGAGCTGTATAGAGACATTTCTATTTTAGGCATCCCTGCCAAACTCGTCCGTTTGTGCAGGATGACCATTGATAATTGACGCTGCTTAAAAACTGTTGGAAACAATTTAACAGAACCTTTCGATGTCAAAAAAGGTTTTAGACAAGGTGATGCGCTGTCATGCGATTTTTTTAACATCGTACTTAAAAGAATAGTGTAGAGCTCCCACGACAACACTAAAGCCACTATCTTTCAAAAGTCTGTCCAATTACTGGCATTAGTTGATGACATTGACATAATTGGAAGAACTCAGCGTGATGTCAATGGGGCTTTTTTGAGTATTGACGACGTCTCGGTCCAAACGTCACCCGCGACAGACGTAACTTTGAGTTATTGAAAGACTTCGTCTACCTAGGCTGCCCTATAAACGATGAAAACAATACTAGCGCTGAGATCAAACTTAAAATAACTCTTGCTAACCGCTGCTTCCTTGGGTTAAGAAAGCAATTGAGTAGCAAAGCCCTCTCTCGAGGGACCAAAGTGTCACTATATACGACCCTCATCATCCCCGTCGCGTCGTGCTATACGGTGCAAAATTATGACAAAAGGGGACAAAAACCTTGGGTCGTTTCGAGAGAAAAGTTCTTCGTGTGATCTACGGTCCCGTTTGCATAGAGGGGAGTGGAGGAAAAGATGGAGCGACGAGCTGTAGGGGCTATATAGCTACGTAGATTGAACCTGAAGATTAAAAGTCCAACGACTAAGATGGCTAGGTCTTCGAGTCCACACCCACATTACAGCACAGTAGAGAAAGACCGCTGATCCCCTATTTTGAGCGCGAAACTAGAGACATCTAGCTAGGGACAGACCTAGATGGAGAAGTTTTTTGGTAAGGCGCTTGTTCACACAGGTTTGTAGCGTAAGTAAGTAAGTAAGTTTTCGAAAACTTAACGTTTCTTAAGGTTAAATTTGAATTTTGCTCAAGTTGCATTCCAGACTGGTTTTAAAGTAGTATATTCTATTACTTCTAGTTGTCAAGACTTTATATATGGTTCCCTACAAAAATAAGTCCAAAGGAATCAAATTGCTGTCCCGCTTATTGAGATCGCAAAGACGGCTGATAACATGATTTGAGAATTTTGTTGTGCACGAACTGGAGGTCTTCTAAGTCTATGTCTTCAATTTTAGTTAAAAAAAGCAAATTCATGTTTGAGTACATTCGCAAGTTCTACTGCTGCTCTTACAAAATCTACCTCGTATACACACGATAACGAAGATTTCATAAATGTTTCTGATGATGTTTCTATTGATGCTGCTGTTGCTGTTGTAGATAATGCTCCCAATGCTCTTGATGCTGATAATTTTGTTGTTGTTGCTGATGTTACCAATGCTCTTGATCTTGATGCTGATGATGTTGCTGTTGTTGCTAATGTTCCCAATGCTCGTGTTGCTGCTGCTGCTGATGATGTGGAAGATATTTCCAATGCGCTGTCTGTATACTACCATAATGTAGGAGGAATGAGATCGAAGCTTGGAAGTTTTAATTCTGCTGTAGTCGATTGTTGTTATGACGTCATATGTCTCACAGAGACGTGGTTAAGTGATGATGTTTTCAATGCCGAAATATGTAATAGTGACTACGATATATATAGAAGAGATCGAAATCAGACCTGTACTGGCTTAACAAGAGGAGGTGGAGTGCTATTTGCGGTGAAATCTAGTTTTAAGAGTAGGCAAATTTCTCTTCCAGATTCTTCAGGTTTGATCGAACAATTATGTATACAAATCAATGTTCCATATTCAAATGCTAATAATAATTGTTGTACTGATGTATATTTTTTTCTGTCTTATATTCCTCCGAGTTCAGACTTAGATATTTATACTGCTCATGTAAATAATGTTCAAACAATAGCAAGTGAATTAAATTCAAATTCTTACATAGTTGTTTTAGGAGATTTCAATTTAAATAGAATTAAGTGGATTTATTCTGACGATGATAAAGCATTACTTCCCTTTAATGTATTAAGTGAAAGCGAAATTGTTGTATTAGACACAATGTCAGCTTTAAATTGTTTTCAAATTAATAATGTTGTGAACACTCTTGATAGAATTTTAGATTTAGTCTTTGTTCATGAAGAACTTAATGTTTGTTTATATAAAGAAGAATTTCCATTATTAAATAATGAAAAAAATGATGTTCACCATAGCGCCTTAAAATTTTCCATTGATTTTATTTCTTTTTATAGGATTAATTGTAAAAGTAAAGATTTAAGTATTTACAGATTTGATTTCAATAAGGCTGATTATGGCAGCATTAATAATTATTTGAGTGATATCAATTGGAGTTCATTCTTATGTAATCATAATGTTACTCAGAACTATGAACATTTTTTTGGAGTTTTAAAATATGTAATTTCTAGTTATGTACCTGTCAAACGAATAAAGAAGAATTGTAAACCTCCTTGGTATAGCAAGAGTTTATCGCGTTTAAAGAATGCAATAATGAATATGCAAAAAAAAAGTAAACTTAATTCTAGCTGTCGAATCGATTATTGCCGTATGCGTCGAGAGTATGAATTTTTAAAGAAATTCTTACATAGTCAATATCTATGGTCACTTGAATCAAAGATAAAAACGAATTCGAGGTGTTTTTGGCAATATATAAATTCTAAACGGAAAACTTATGGTATTCCAACTTGTATGAACTATAATGAAACTGAAAGTTGTGATTTAAAGACAATTTGTGATTTATTTGCATCATTTTTCCAATCAAATTTTAAGATCAGTTCATTTAATTCTGAAAATGTTATGGATAATATTAACGCTATAACAAATATGGGGCACATAGAACTAACAGAGAACGAAGTTCTCTTGGAATTAGGTAGTCTTGATGGCAGTATAAGTTTGCCCCCAGATAATATTCCTGCATTGTTTTTAAAAAATTGCAAATCAAATCTATCCAAGCCTCTTGTTTATATTTTCAATTTATCTCTAAGCGAAGGTGTCTTTCTTGACTATTGGAAAAGCTCGTATATAACTCCGATTTTTAAATCGGGGTCTAAGCAATCTGTAGTAAACTATAGGCCCATTGCTAAGCTTCAATTAATTCCAAAAGTTTTTGAATCTTTAGTTAAAAAGAGAATATATGAAGCCGTTAAAGATTTTATATCGCCGTTTCAACATGGGTTTGTCAGTGGGAAATCTACTGCAACAAATCTGACGTTATTAACGAATTTCTGTGTGAATGCAGTTGAAAATGGAAGTCAAGTAGATGTTGTCTACACGGACTTTTCGAAAGCGTTCGATAGAGTCAACCACACAATACTCTTACAAAAACTTAAATCATTAGGTTTTCATGCTAAGTTATTGAAATGGATTGAGAGTTATTTAACCAATCGCATTCAATATGTAAAAATCGGTCATGAAGTATCAAAGATGGTTGTAAATGTCTCGGGAGTTCCCCAAGGCAGTCATTTGGGCCCATTGTTGTTCTTACTGTTTATTAACGATTTGCCTAGTCATATTTCTTTTTCTTCATGTCTAATTTTTGCTGATGACGTAAAAATATATAAAGTTATTAAATCTCTTGTAGATTTTTCTCAATTACAGAGTGACTTAAATAATTTTTATCATTGGTGTATTTTAAATGACCTGTCCTTAAATGTCGAAAAATGTAGTATACTCTCTTTTTCAAGATCCTTCTCTACGATGATTTTTAATTATAAATTGGCAGACAACGAGCTTCGGAGAGTATACAATCATAAGGATTTAGGTGTCATATTTGATTCTAAGTTAGAGTTCAAAATGCATGTAGACTATATTGTTTCTAGAGGCAACTCTCTTCTGGGATTTATCACTAGAAACTCTAAAGATTTTAAATGTCCATACACCTTTAAATCTCTCTATGTTAATTTCGTTCGTCCTGTTCTGGAATATTGTAGTGTTGTTTGGTGTCCGTATTATAAAAACGCTTCGAATCGAATTGAAAAAATCCAAAAAAGATTCACAAGATATTCGCTTCGCCAGCTAGAATGGAATTTGCCTTTGCCTCCTTATAAAGATCGGTGTACTCTCATTGATTTAATGAGTCTCGAAGCCAGAAGAGAATACTTTCTGATTTCTTTTGCGAGAGATATTGTAACGGGTCATATAAATTGTCCTCCTTTACTAATGTTGTTTAGACCATACAGCCCAGCTCGATGCTTAAGACCAAGGGTGAACAATTTTTTCTTTATTCCCACACATACAACAAACTATGGTAGCAATGAACCTGTTTCTAGAGCTTGTAAAATGTTTAATAAATATGCTCATGTAATAGATTTGGAATGTTCTAGAGATGTATTTAAAAAAGAAATAATGAAAGCTATTAAAATCGAGTAATATTAAGTAAATTATTTTCTTGTTTTATGTAAAATATAATATTGTAAGAATGTATATACAACATATAAATTGTTAAGTCTAAGAAAGTTTATACTTATAGGCAATAAATAAATAAATAAAAGTTCGAATGATTTTATGAACGCAAAACTATCCATATAGTTCCTATAAGCTGCAAGTCAAAAAAGGGTTAATGTGGAATTGTAGATGATCGAAACGTTGTTTCCAAAATCGTTTGTAGACAAACTGTTGATAGATACCAGCTCTCTACAATTCACTCCAAATTAATACTCTCAGACGATAAAATATTTTTTGACAGTATGCAGATTTTCTGAGCTTTTCAGTTGCTTTGTAAAATTGATAATCCAAAATCTTTGTGTAAAGTTCTTCTTAGGCTAGTGTATGAATTATTGAACAGTTAAGATAGATGTCTGATTTCATGAATTGAGTTGGAGACTTTGTGCTGCAGTTAATTAAATGTCTTAAGATTTCTGTAGTAAGTCTTAGTTTCTCTTCCCTTTAAATTAACAGAACTGTTTTAAATTTTTGGTCCAACAATAACATAAACTCTTTTTTCATTTTCATTCTATGAAAACTATTCTAGGAAATAAATGCTTTCATTTTGAACTTAACTTAGTATTGCATACGTAGCAACAACTTATTTCTAAAGTCATTAATTTGGCATTAATTTGGCTAGGGATGAGTTCATTAATTTGAACTCATCCCAAAAATTGTATAATACTGGGAAAATAATTTATATAAGAAAATGGTTCGTGCATTCAATTAGTTTGTTCAAATACAAAAACCATTTGTTTTGATAAATTACTTTACCAGTATTTTATATTTTTGTGTAAATAAAATGTTAAGTTTTTCAGAAAATATAAATTTATGTTATTCGAAAAAAAGTAGCATGGTCTAAGAAAATTGTCTTTTTTTGAAACCTTATCTTTTAAAATGTGTCCATGGTGATAGCCAAAAAAGGGAGGTTTACTGACGAAATAACATTTATATGATTTTTCAAGCAAAAAAGTTGATCATTTCAATATGATCCAGACTTTTTTTTTAAGACTTCGATTGGAAATCAGCTGTCAGTGTCAATATTACTTATGATTTTAAAAAAATCACTAGATGGCTCACCCCGCAGTGCCATTTTCATATCTAACTCTTAGAAATTGAAAACTTCGTGTCATCTTGATATGGGTTTTGTGTAACGGAGTCTGGTCTGTGATTCATGTTTTTTTTTTCTCGCGAAAAGTTTAATTTATAGCCTTGTCTCGTCACTTATCGTCTTCAAACGAACGTAAAATTCTGAATTTCAAAGGTTCTTAAATGTAGTTTAACAGTTTATGACTTGACATATCTATCGATAAGAAAGAGTAATCTTTGTTCTTCTTACCACGCCATAAAACTTTAAGTCTTAATTTGAATCCTTTATCACAACTTTGAATACCAAACTAACTGTCACTCATTTCGTTTTATTAAAAAACAAAATAAATAAAATCTAAACATCTCTTAACTAAATCGATAAATTCTAACCACAATCGACAAATAAAAAACAGATTCATCCGATTGCGGATATCCACATGACCTCATTCGTCGTCGTAGTCTACGTTCTTCGTCGTCGTCATCGTAGTCCGCCTTCATTCTCTTAACAATAAAATAAAATAAAAATGGGTATAGGTACATTCTACTGCATTTAGGTACCGCAGTCTAATCCACTTCTATAGGTCGCAGACAGTTTCAAATCCCTTTTGCTTTTTAACCGATTTTCACTCCTTTTTCTCCTCTATATCTCTCTCTCGTTCTCGTCCTGATTCGAAGGAACATAACATTTATCTACAAACTTTATAGAAATAGAACTATAGAGAGTATAACCAATGAGACTTTTAAATCCAATCCAATCAAACGAATGTAAATCCTTTAATTAAGATTCAAAAAAAAAGTTGTTGTTTTTGTATTCTCTAGAAATTGAAGGGAAAAATCGATTTAAAACCTTTTGTCGTTTAGAAATAGATAAATCTTATGTTGGTATGTGGTTTTTGTGTGTTTCCTTTTATTCATTTACCTACATATATGTACCTATGATGCTTTAATCCATTACTCTTGACATCTTTTATCAGGACACCGACTACGACTACGACTTCCACGGCGACGACGACGACGACGACGACGACAATGAGGATGATATAAATGGTATAAATGGGAATTCAATAGACAATTATGGTTCAACCCCATCAAAAGGTTTTTAATTTTTTTTTTATATAGAAAAGGACCCTGCAAAAAAAAGGAGGTATAGTAAAAGTTAAAAGCCGCAAGGATAAAACACACGGCTGGCACAAAGTCATGTATCCACATATACTCGTATGTATAGGTACCTACATTGCAAAGTCATAATATACAAAACATAGCAGTAAAAGCAACAAAAGGCAACACGGACAAGGACGAAGTCTGATGGCTAACCATTTTTCGTTGTTTACACGTCCATTAATCGAACAAAAGGATTAACTTTGCATACCTGAGCTATGAGTTCTGAACGAAGCGCAGCGCAGGAAAGCTTTTTCGTAGCTTCCATCATTCATTCAATTATGATATGGAATGAATGGAGGAGTGTTTTTGGGCATGGGGGTGGGCTTGGGAGGAAATTCTTTTTTCGGAAGGCCGAAGGCCAGCAGCTATAGTGAGACTGTCGGTGGCTTGGCTATATAACATCGCCAAAGGGAAAGTCGCACTGCAGGATCCTGTGTGATGTCCTTGCATATACATAAATATATCTATGTTAGTTGGTAGATGAGTAAAACCTCATGTTTCTACTTAGTTGTGAGTATTTTTTCGATAATTTTATTTGTTTTTTATTTTATTTTATTTTATTTTAATTTATTTTGTATACTGATGGTTTATCAATTTATTATTTTTGCAGGTTTATATCTTGGATCAACATGGAAGAGCAAGGCTTTTGTTAAGGTTATATTCGGATTCGATGATGGTCAATACGATATTGGGAAATTGAAATTTATACAATTGATTGCCGCCCATTGAGAACGACAAACAACAAAAGGGAATTCCTATCTGAGGCCATCACTTTTATGTTGCTGGTAATTAAGACTCATGGAAATCCAACCTTCATTATTTTATGTTCTAGGCTATTGTATTTGTGTATATAGCAGGGACGGATTTTGCTTAAGAAAAACTTTGCCAAACTTCTGTTAATCTCCATAACTTCGAAACCAAGGAATTTGTGTCAAAATCTTTCTTTTAAATCCATATTTATTGCTAGGAGTCTCATAAGCCCAAAATGTCTCTATTTTCTTAATTATGCTTACACAGGAACGACTAGAGAAAATTCAAAGTTCTGTGTTTGTTTTTCGTAATTATGTTTAACCACGAGTGTTTGACTTGATTTATTTAAGCTATATGATTAATTAATAAATGAATCAAAAGCAAAAGTATAAATACTAAGTCAACTATAGGTTCTTCATTCAAAAGTTGATAATAATTAATAATTTGATGTTTTTAGTTTGTTCATTAAAAAATATTGTTGATTGTTTAACATACAAATATTAAAACAAAACAAGAAGTACAAAAATCGAAACCGTTTTAGTGAACGTTTCGATACTAAGCAATCAAAAAATTGATATATTTTTTTTAAACTGCTTAGCACTCTAAACTATACTTTTCTTTATTAAAACATTATTAAAACTTTTATTTTAACAATTAATTTCATGGGTAAATTTTTGATATTTAAAAAAACTAAAAAAAATGACATTTAAAGTTTCGTTTGATTACATTCATTTTTATTCTTTCAACTGTCAACATTTTTAAGGATGTACCTTTGGTTATGTCAAATATACGTCAATCAGTTTTGCAATAATTTATTCAACCCTTTTTTACCGTATCCAAGCCCAAATCTATCAAAGTTATTTGAGTATGCCTTAAGTATTGACGGGTTATCCATTTTGCGGTTTCAAAAGTATAGGGCTGGAATTCAATATCTGTCAAAGTAAGTTGTTAAAATAACATTTTTGGTGGTTGAAGGTTTTACATTTACAGAGAAATGGTGATTCTGCCACAACCACATATTGTGCCTTAAGAGGAGATAATGGTTTACATAATCGTCCAACTACGCAAGCAATTGGCAAAATTGTGAAGAAATTTGAAGAGAGTGCATTTGTTACCGATATTGTAAAGCATGTGCATCATCATTTTGCTTGTATCACTGAAAATATCGCTGTGTCGATTCCTCGTCGTTCTCAGGAATAAGAACTGTCTTATGGCCATTATGGGGTATTTGTCATTTGGGCCTACATATAAAGTCCAGCTCACACAAAAACTGAAGATAGCTGATCATTCACAATGTTGTAAATACGTCTAATGGATGCTTTAACAACAAATGGTGGACGGCGATTTTTTGAACAAAATTTTGTTAAGCGACAAAGCACATGTCTCACTCGGTGGGTATGTTAATAAACAAAATTGTCTTATTTGGGTCTCTGATGGTTTTGGTGGTCCTTTGAATAATGTAGTGTTTTAGACATAATGTCAACGCTCAAACTTTTTAATACAAAAAAAATATAATGAACATGTATGTGTTTTATTTGCGTTTACTTTTGAAACCCCACCTTTGGTTTGTCAAATATACGTCATTCAGTTTTGTAATAATGTATTCAACAATTTTTAACTATTTCAGTATGCGACGCCTTGAATTGCAAAACTGGCTTGATTCTAAATTTGATAATGTTTGGATTGGTGAGAAATAAACGATATTTTATGTTAAAGAAATCAAATCCAAACGCTTTTGAGTTGTTATTTTATTTTTTAAATATTTTTTTTAATTCAAAGTTATGTTATTTGAGTTTTAAGAGTCGTCTTTAGAAAAAACCACTGACAAATATTGAATATTTGAAAAATTATCGTTTATATTATTTTTCATCAGTAATTAAAGTGTTGCATTTGTACAAAATTTCAAACTCGAGATTTTATTCAAACATCACAACGGTAGAGAAGTCAAAAAAGTGGGTCCACCGATTTCGTCAGTGAGTCGCAGTTGCCTCTACAACCTAAACCATTGGGTTGATTGAGTTCAAATTTTAACCTTAAGGTTTTAAGCAGATAAGCGTAAGGCGTTTTTTCCATTTTTTTGAGAACAAAACAAAAACAAAACACACACAAATTTGATGGTACAAAATCGGAAATTCACATTTTTTCATAAACCTCTAGATATTTATTAAAATTTCTATTAAATTTTGTAAAAATATATTTTATTTTACTCCAAATGAGGGGGGGTACCCCCTATTTATGATTTTTATATTTTCTCAGTAATGTCAACATTTTTTTTTGGATTCTTAAAAACATATAATTTTTTTTTCAAAGTTCGGTACTTCGAAAACAGGTCATTCACAATGTCTTAAATATTTTGTATACAAAAATCAAATACAAAATGTCTATTAATACATTTTAAATAAAATTCAAAAATATTTTTAAATAAAAATTGAAAAATTGTATTTATAAAATAATAATTTAAAAAAAACGGTCTGACGATTTTCCAAACAAAAATCTTGAAAATTATGTTTTTTTTTTGAGAAATCAAATGGCATTTCAATGTTTAAAGACAAACTTATGTTGCAGGCATATGTTTAAATATTAAATTAAAGGTAGTAGTTTTAAACAGACCATTTGGATGCCGCAGAAAATTCGCCTCCGATCTTTCTTAATACAATTAAGACACATTTTAAACAAAATATTGTTAAGAATTCGTATAAAAGTTTTTCATTGCAATGTTTTCCCTCAAACTTACAAATATTAAGATACACACACGCTGTTTAAAAACTAATTATTATTTTTCGGTATTAAGATAAAATTTTATATCGTATTTCTGTGCTGTGCAAGTTAAGAATTCATAATTTTCCTAGTTTAAAAATTTGGAAATATTAAGCAATTTAATATTCATTCAAAAGGTTGTGTTCGTTGCTAACTAAACGGTTTTTTTTTAAACATGTGACTTTCAAGAAAAAATACAACGAAGATAGTTTAATTTTATGGCCAAATTTGGTAAAAAATAAGGGTTCGCCATTTTGATTTAAAATTGATTTTTGCTGCTGACTTGAATAAATTTCAGGTGAGAGGTCCAATTCCTGACCACTTTTTGCAGAATTTTCCATTTTAAAGATGCCGTCTCTGGCTTTTCAATGCAGACAACCAAAAAAATCCCACAACGGTGTAACAACCCCCGAATCTACAACACAAGATGATCTGCTAAACAAAATTATCCTTCAATAAATTGATGCGTGTCCCAAACCGAACCATTTGGTCGATAATAAATTTGATTTAATTGAGGCAAACTAAACTGATCATAAAGCAAGTAACAACTATCAAAAACCCCAATTCCGAAATAAGGATTTTCAGATTAAAAACTACACGTTTAGAAAAAACACCAGTTAAACATTTCTTAACATTAAAAACAGAGATTTTGAACTTGTATAAAAAAAATAAAACAAACCTACATTAATCAGGGGAGTGCCCCTATTAAAATCGTCTACAACTATAACATCATCTTTTTGACTTAGAAAATCTTAAAAAATAATCTTTTAACTTATTAAAATCTTACGCCAGTATTTTTGACTTTAACACACATTCTTTATATTTTGTTTTGCATAAATTAAGAATGCCCATGAAACAGGAAAAGACTTTTGCTAGTTTCGTTCTTGTATCGTCATAATTAAAAAACCTCAGTCTCGTCTCGTTAAGTCACTTTTTTCGGTTAGGTATCGAAATGGGGTTTAAAATTTTATTTTTATTCCAAGTTTAATGCTAAAGATTTAAGACTGTCAGATAATAAAATTAAAATATGTTAGAAAATCGGTACATTTTTCGAACTTTTTTCATATAACTATAAACATTTAGTGTTTAAGCTATTTTTTTATTTATTTATATTTTATGACTTGGAATATTGAGAACAAGTCATGTTTTGAACTCTTTAAAACATGTTTAGTTTATCCGGAAGCTATAATGTCTTTTTGGAGTAAAAACTAAATTAGGAAACCAAATTTGTTCTTGTCTTGGTCTCGTCCTGACCTTATGGTGGGTGTCCATTTGAGAGTAAACTTGCTGCGAGTCGCTCTTAAGCTACTCTCGAGAGCGATCTCGCAAGTTGACATTGTCTATCCAAGATAAGATTGCGGAATACCAACACAGTTCGTATTTTGCGAGTAGCTGTCGCGTCGCGAGTAAATATGGCAAGGTAGTGGACGTTAGAGGAAACCAATAAACTTATTGAAAATATGAGTCAGTTGAATTTTTAACGAACCCGATTGGGTGTAAACCTCTCCTTTCCTTACTACCATTACGACCTCGGGCTACAGGCTCCCGGGGCTGATCCTGGCAGCAGAAAGGAGAGGGTGTCCAGGCCACGGTAGCTTGGCATGCTTGCTTTCGCATGAACTAGCTCGCCGACGGGGGGGTTCTTGCTACCGCAGCACTAGACGGGGTTACGACTTCATGCCATGTATAAATAGAATTAAAATAAAATGCACGACTGGGTCGCACAAACTTGCTCTTGTATGCTAAGAGTCTGTTTAAAAAAGTACTAATATAAGATTTAAAAATATACCTGTAAAATAAGTTTGGCTTCAAAAATATAAATGCCATTTGATTTGTCAAAAAAATCGCACGATCTTTGTATATGAAAACCATAGTACTCTCACGAGCAGAAACTTTTAGGGCGACCAGATGCCGAGTCGTTGGCGTGGCGTTAGTATCGAAAGTGGAGAAATTCAGCGGGAGCGAGAGAAAAATATTATTTCTATTTACATAAGCAGCCAGCAGAATAAGGGAGATAATTAATTTTCGACCGAAAAAGTCTACAAAATTTCCTTCATTCTATTTGAGAATGTCCTTGTATATGTCTTCACATAAAGAGCTTCCATATCAAAGTTCATGAATTTGTTTTTGTTGTATTTATATCAATCCACTTTATGTAACAAACAAAATTGCTTAATATTGTATCTAATAAGGGGATGAAACAAACTTTTGCATGCATACGTCAGCTGTTTAGGATCTTTTACCGATATTTGTTTTTATTTACATTCATAAGTCTGCTTTTACTTGTGTACGATCTTGTATATGAAAAATGGATTGTATAATGTATAAAGCTACGATGCGATTCATATAGATTCAACTTGTTCCTTCAAAGCTTTTTTCCTTTAGATAGCTTTATAGTAATTTCATATTAGAAGAACTAGGATGGAAAATAAATAAGATAGAAAAGAGGCAGACCATGAATGTTTAAATTGTAAGGCGATCGCCTATTGGTTGTGTAGTTAGGTAGATGTCTAAAACGAATAAAGAATAGTTCATTGGCGAGCTTAGCTTTATGCACATAGAATAAGGACATGTTTATTATGATAACGAAGGAATTTTATTGGTAGCTAGAAGGTGGATACTACATTCCTTCATTACTACAAGTGTTCAGCGCAAAAATGGAGTTTTTACGTTCAGTTTATTTATTTTGTTAAAGTTTAAATAAATAACAAGCATACGAACAGGTACAAGAAATTGCTATTAAAGTGTTGTTTACAGTCAGGCTTTTGTGCGTTTTGGATTTTAGTTAAGAAGTGACACGTGAGCAGCAGTTGTAGAAGTTGTACGTAATACCTTTCAAAATAGGTATAATATGTGTACCTACGTTGAAAAAGTGATTCTAATAGAAAATACATATACTCTTTCTGGCCCGTTTCTTTAACTTGTACTAAGTATTTATTCATTTATATAGACTAAGGCAAGTTAAATATGTGTGAAAGAACCTTATTCGTAAAGAATAATATTTTAAAATCACATATACAAAGTGACCAAGATATTACTTCTTGATAGACACTTTAAAATAGATTGTTGATTAAATATATCATATAAATGTGTACCAAATGCATTAATTTGGATGAAAGATAGGAATGTATTTAAAATTTGGCAAAATAATGCACTCTTTCGGGCTCATGCACAGTTAATAATTTAAAAAAAAATATTTTAAGATTCAAAATTTTACCTGAAAAATAAGTTTGTCTTCAAAAATTTAAATGCCATTTTATTAATCAAAACACAGTTGATTTTTTAAATTTTTATTTTGAAAATCGTTAGAGCGGTTTTTTTTTAAATTAATTTTTTATATATAAAATTTTCCAATTTTGTTCTAAAAATATTTTTGGAATGCAGTTGTTTAGTGAATGTAAATATACGTCTTACGTTTGAATTTCGTAAAAAATTGTTGACCCGGTTTTGAGATATAGAGTTTTGAAAAATAAAAATTCAATATTTTTTAAGAAATCCAAACAATTAAAAATTGCATTTTTGTTAATCAAATATTGTTAAGGCAATATAAGAGCTTATTCAAAAAAAAAAATTATTAAAATCAGTTCATAAGTTACTGAGAAAATTAAAAAACAAAATAACGGTTCTATGAGTGGTACCTTTCCTGAGCAATACAAAAATATGGTTTTCTTATAAAAAGAAGACAAGTTAAAAATAAAATTTTAGAGAAAATTTAAAAAAAACTATCGGTTTGTTTTTGAGAAAATTCGAATTTTCGGTTTTTGACCAAAAAAATTGTATGGGGGCCACTGTTAGTTTTGATCTTAAAAAAAATGAAAAAATGCCTAACGCGAATCTGCTCAAAACCTTAACTTCCAAGTTTGAACTCAATCGACCCAATGGTTTAGGCTGTAGGAGCGTGGACAGACAGACAAAACCGACCGGACGGAATCGCGGGACCTACTTTTTTCGACTTCTCTACCATCGTAATATGATGTTTGATTAAAATCTCGAGTTCGAAATTTTGCACGAATGCAAAACTTGCCATATAGTTCCTATATGTCGCAAGTAAAAATTGGAGACCCGAATTGTCCATGTGTTGGTTGAGTGATCCCTATAGAGGGGAAGGGGCGTTGATTGTGATGACCCTCGGAGGATTTGCCCACCCTTTGTATCCGACGGATACCACCTTGGCTACTACAAATTATTGTCGAGAACTACGGATAAATCATTTCGTGATAGAAAATAAAGCGTAATATTAACCAAATTCGCAAAACAGTTCTCATGTTCTGAAGCGATTCATATTCTTACCGGATGCTAAAAATCTAAGTGCACCAGCATACGCTCGCGTACTGGTATGGCTTCCCTTAATTGGGTATATTTTTTAAAAATTTGGGGTCCAACGTTTTGTATCACAAATTCAATTTCATTAACTGACAAACGGCGAAAATGTTGAAACTGTTAAGGATCTTCAATTTGAAGCTCTCTTAAAAGAGCAGACCCCTCACCGAATTGGTCACGACCATCTACACAGGGTTTGACCCAACATTAAATTTTTTTTTTAAGAACAGTGAGGATAATTAAAGCAGCTACAACCCTTCGCTTGTAAGAATACTGATAATATGCTAGCAAAAGAAATCTATCTAATCTAAATGGTTAGTGTTTGAGTTCGATCCCTGCCTGAACCATCTAAAGTCTTTTCACGGGTACTGCCTCTTGCGATGAATTGACAAATTCTCCAGTAGTAACTCTTGTCATGAAAAAGTGTTTTCTCGGATTCGGCATATTAACTGTAGGTCCCCTCCATTCCTGTTAACATTACTCGCACACAAGATTGGTTGAGAGTTGTAAGTCACTAGGCCCTAGTTCTCACTGGACTGTTGCGCCACCCAATTTATTTATATTTTAATTTTTAGAAGAAATCTATTAAGTGGACACGATTATGAGAGTACTCTCAACTCTCAATATTCTACCAGAGTGCTCGCAAATTTAGCAATATTTCTAAAATTTGGCTCTCAACTCTCAATGAGAGTTGCTCTCGAGCGTTAACTAGAAGAAGTACCTTAAGGTCCTTAAGATAGTATCGCTTTGTCTCGTTAATGAGATTGAGACTTGTCTCGTCCATCGTTCAGTTCTAGTATAGTTCTAGTTTGAGAATACTTTTGTTTGATATTTAAACCGAAATTAAATTTTAAAAAAAAGTACTTGAAATAAGATTTAAATTTTAATAAAAAGTAAATTAAGTCCTGTTGGCTAAGAACAATAAACTATTAATTTTTATTAAAATATGAATTTTGAAGCTGGTTACTATCTTCACTTTTAGGGAAGATAGTAATTTAAATTTCTACATTTCTACTTGTTTAAAATATTCACTCAAAGTAATAAAACAGGATAGAATAGATTAAGCTAAATGTACTTGTTTAAATCATGAATTTCCATCAACATATCAAAATAAATTAAATAAATAATTCAAAACAATTTCATACATATACAAACTAAAACAATCGTTCATATTTAACTAATTTGCCAGAAGTTTATATGGCAAGGACATGCAACCTGTTCCTAATTCTTATGTCATGAAATAACATCATGGGTGGATGTTAGAATTTCTGTAATTTTACGCCTTGTTCTATATTTGTACGAGAAAGACAAACTATTGGAATGTCCTTATTGTCCACATGATTCACATCATCTATATATCATATTGCAACCCCCTTATATGACCCTCTAGAAGATATTGGTTTTTGCTTTTTGTGATATTACACACTGTTTTCTCTATGTTCTAAATCAGAACATACCAAATAAGCCGAAACCAATACCATATTTGTTACATTGTTCACTGATTTCAACAAAAACACAAACAATTCTTTTTGAACAGAATTATGTACTTTTTACGTGTATACGAGGTGTTTTCTATAGATTTCTGAAATATACACGTACATTCAGAGGTTTTGGGTTATTCTTTTACAAGTTTTTTTTTTTTCATTCCTTGAAAAGGTATTGATATTATAACACCATCAAAGTAGTGTCCCAGGTGCAAAAGGTTATAACATAGTAAAAAGTGTGAACGTGCGAAAATTTCAATATTTTGAAAATTGGATTTTCTTTTTCCACAACAAGATTTTACAAGAAATAAACTTCTATATACGTATGTCTCTTGCTATGTATGGAAAGAAGGCTTTATAGGAAAAGTTCTAAGTGTGGTTTTCTCGCATTAGCACCATGAACACATACCCACATTTACATACTCCTGCCTTTTTATCTGGTTTGTAAATTGAAAAATAATGGAATAGGTATTTACATTTTTGCTATAGGGGATGTTGAAAATCAGTAGACAACTTAAAATGTATATTTTGGCATTGTTTTTAAGGGTGTGTGAATTAGCTTTATAAACCCCAGTAATTTGGTCTAGTTGAATTTGTCCAAATTAAATCAGCTAACCAATCTTTTTTCTTTGGAGAAAATTGAAAATTTGTTTAAGCAGGGAGGGAATTGAATTAGAATTCAAATCTGATAGTATACAGCGTCACAGGGGAGGACAATATGTATTTCAAATAAGAATATGTATTAATATATTACATAAAACTAGACAACATTCGTTGTGTTTTAGCTTCCAGAATGAAAGAAGTAAGAAATAATTAGAGTACACTCGGGCGTATACGTACTTTTTTAAAATCTGTTTTTATTTTATTGAACTTTTAGCTAATTTTACAGCATTATTTTTTTCAGTTAAGCTTACATATTTTAGAAAAAAAGTATAAATGAGTATTTCAGGATAACACAGTCCGACAGCTAACCGTAAATTGCTTATGACTATAGTCGAAATACGGAAACAAATAAAAATATACCAAACCAAAAAATAGTAGTTTTCCGAAATTTAAAATTCCAATATTGAAAATTAACATTGCACCTTCAGACCACCACTTAAATCTACACTTCAGCTTATAGAGATGTAAAAAAAAACAAGTCTTAAGTTTGTGTGTTTTTTCTTTTGTGTAGAAATCATTTATTAAGAGATTATGTTCCAAATCACCACACTTTTCCAGCACCCCCCAAAAAAAAAGAAGATATTTTTCTTCTGTATACTTTTTTGTACAAATTGTACGACATTGGCACCAGTTGTTTCAATTTGATTTCTGACATATCACATCTTCTTGGATTGCATGTTATAACCCCCACACCCTATAGCCATCGTCATATATCGCCTCCATAAGCTTTCGATTACAAGAACATTGCTTTATGTTAAGGTTTGTTTTTTTTTCTGTCGTTTTCTTCACACTTTTCGAAGTGAGTTTTGAAGACAAACTGGTAAAGTATAAGGGGCCATCAGAAACACATGATGCTCGTAGAATATAAGAGATGAAGACGAAGTTACAAATAAGAAAAGAAACTCATGTAGTATGTGACTTGCGAAGAAGAAATAAATTTGCCCAAAAAATTTAACGATTGGCAACCCTCTGAGTATTTTTCTATTATTTATTGCAGTTTTGCAACAAACACATAAACGTGCTTGGATTTTTCCTGCTATGAAATGAAGTAAAATTTTTGTAAAAAAAGTATCATGTGAAATATAAAATTTAAGTGAAATATTTTATTTATATTGTGTAGGTAGTGTTCTTGAGGAGGTTTGCTGCTTAATAGAAGAAAATGTCGATCTAATACTCGGCACAAGAAAAGACAAACAAGAAACATAAAAAAATATGTCTTTAAGAATTTTAAAATTTACCCGGTTTCCGATTTAGGAAATTTTCGGCCTTTTAAGAAAGCTCGAATACTATTGATTTGACAACAAAATTCGTTATAATGACTCTTAGTTTTTCTATTGTATCTTGAATATCTTTCGTTTTTTGTCGATAATGTTGCTTTTTAACTTCCCATAACAAGTTACTGCAATCGGTCCGATTCATCGAATTGAAAATGTTGACATTTTATGACGTTTCAAGGTCCTTAGAATAGAAATCATAGGTTTTTATATAAGCGTATGTACGTCTTAAATTTAAAAAATTACCAATAATATTTTGCATATATTGTTAACGAGATTTTTAGTCAAAAACCATTTTTTACCAATTTTATTAGCATTTCTTAAAAAAATATTTCTTATGTATGCAAATACAAATTGGATCAATTAAAAAATAAGTAATTCGAGGTCAATATCTTCTATTGTTCACGAAATATCGAGAACCGAATTAATTTTTACCAATTTTGCGAGAAATTCATTGTAGATTTTAATTTTTTTTATGAAAAACTGACTGTTGAAAACTAAGTTTGAAGCAAATGTTTTTAATTTACGAAGGTATTTGAATCGAAAGTAAATTTTTACTAAATTTTAGTACTGTTTTTTTTTAGGTGTTTATTTTATGTAAAAAAACAGTCAATCAATTTTTCTCAAAATATTACCGAATATTGCATATAACGAACAATTATTTTATATCCAATATCTTGAAGTCTTGAAAAGATATTTGAGTTGAAAGTCAATTTTAAACAACTTTTAGTTATGTTTTTTAGGTTATTATTTTTGGGTAAATAACTGTCAATTCGGTTTTTCTCAAAATTTTACTAATGTTGGGAACAATATTTTTTAAAATATAAAATTAGTTTAAACCAAATATTCCAAAGTTTTGAAAAGATATTTAAGTCGAAAATAAACTTGTATTAATATTTTTTGTAAATTTTTTCTTTGTAAAAAAATATGTCCACTCGATTTTTCTCAAAATTTTACGGAATGTTGAAAACAATATTTCTTATAAGATAAAATTAGTTGGAAGATATAATCTTAAATTTTTGAAAAGATAACTTTTGAGTCGAAATTCAAAATTGTTTTGGATATAAAATCGTTTTAGTTTTTTTGATTTATAAAAAAAAACCGTTAATTGGATTTATTTCCAAAAATATATTTGATTGGCATCACGTTACAATATATAACCAAAATGTTCACCTTTTTTTAAACTATGGTAAAAAAAACACTAACGTAATTTTCTTAAAAGCCCTTTCTGCATCTTTCTGCCTTATTATCTTAATAACAAAATTTATTTGAAGTCGATATCTCTTCTAGTTCTTGAGCTATGGAAGACGAAAAAACGTCGCGAACGTACGGACATGCGAACACACGCGCGCACAAACATCTTTCTAAAAATCTTTTATTGAGACTGCTGCAGCTCCAAATCCAAAATGATGAGTTTTAGAAAAATGATTATTTAAACGTCAAATTAAACAAATTAGTAAAAATGTTGTCCCAATTAAAACTTGTAAACCATGAAATCCAGTTGCTATAAAAAGGGACCTTGAAAAGTCGAGAAATGTTCAATTTGACAAATCGGATCCATTACAATAATTTCCTCTGGGAAGTTAATAACGGTTTTATGAGGGATACCCTTCTAGATCAATAAATACAAATATTTTTATATTAAAGAAGCCAACTTGGAATCAAAATAAGAGGCAAAATATGACGTTTTTGAAAAAATTCGAATTTCCTATTTTTGACACAAAAAATGCATAAGATCTTTTGTCTTAAAAACAAAAAAAAAACAATAGCGTAAAAGGCTCCAGCTTACACTAGCCAGGAACCTTATGGCTCGGGCTGTATCGAGTTTAAACAGGCAGACGGACGGATGGAATTGCCGGATCCACTTTTTCCAATTTCCGGACCATCGTTATATCTTATTAAAATCTCGAATTCGAAATTTTGTACGAATACAATACTTGTTATATAGTGCTTATTAGTGGATATTAACGTTTCTGTATTGTAGTAAAATTAAGATCTCGAAGATCTTGAAAACAAATAATGTATTGAAATCCCAACTTTAAGCTTATACAAATTATTGTTGTTTGCAACTTATTTTTGTTTTGTTTACACAAAAATTAATTCTACTTATAATGCAACACTAAATTTTACTACCACCCCATATTTTCGAGTCTTATATGTTGCAACGAAAATTGAATTTCTCCAAAAATTAACCTTTTCTTAGATTGTTTTTCGAAGTTAGTGTCTAATTTTGCTCAACTATGTCCACCGTCCTTTATTTTAAAGAGTTTTGATTTATCTATTTTATGAAGCTTCTATATTCAAGGTCTCTGCTAAATATCCTTCCATTAAAGTAAAACCAATCCCAACATTGTATGCTCATATGTTAATGATTATTTTAACGAGGTTCGAAAACTTCACAATAACTCTTGTTATACTTATGTTTAGTATTAATTTTGTTGTTAAAAAAAGTAAATTTCTTAAATTACACCAAGACTTTTCCATAGTTGCGAACAAAACTGAATATTCTATCAATAAAACGGCAGTAATATTTTTTTCTGATATCATTTTCCTTCAATTTATGATCTACTATACCTACTAATGTACCTAACCTACATCATTAACAACTTTTAATAATAAATATTCTACTCGTTCTTTATAGTACACATTCATTCAAGTCATATAACACAAAATATTCACTTTGAAAATGTAATTATTTTTCACATCATACAACTCTTCCAACATAATCACAACAAGAGAAGACCGCACCATTAAAGTTCATTACAACTCCCACAACAACATCACGACTGACATTAATCCTTGCAAAATGTAATTTAAGAAACAATAATGTTTTATACTCTTCGATACAATGAGATACATTTTGTTCTTGTTCTATGTACTAATATGTTCGTTACCTACCGTTTGTATTATCCTCTTGTCCTTCTCATGTCCATATATGTGTCTATATAGATATCTATTCAGGATCTCCTCATATCTCCTCAGGATAACCTATATGAAAGGATGGTGCTGAGCGAATGAGCAAAAAAGAAACTTAGCTCTCAGCTAAATGATATTTTACCTTTTTTCATCAGATTTTTCCTATACTACTTATACTATACCCCTTCAGGACTCCCAGGTTAACCTCTTTATGATGGCACTTCACAAAACTATCATCAGTATAAAACATAGGTAAACACACATACCATGGTAAACACTCTTATACATAGATGGTATATAGAAAAGGATGACAATAATAATTATAGAAGTGGTTTTAAGGATGTTGCGCTTAAGTCCCAGTGGAGACATAAAACTTTTCTCGTTAAACAAGAGCTAATTACAAGCGACTATAACATATGTATAAACATCAGTAACCGCATAATGCACATTGACCGGGGTAAATTATAGTTTGTTTTTCCATCACTTGGAGCAATTACTAGCTTCTACTCATAATATTGGCCCAAGGCTCAGCGATATTCCTTATAGATTAAAAGGGTGTAAATTGTCTAAGGTTTTGTCGGTTGTTATTTGTAAATATACTTACATTGTGCCATTTAGGTATTGAATGGTAGTTTTGGTAAAAATGGAAGCAGTTTGAATAAGATTACAAAGTGCCATATTTTGAGTGTATAAACGATGGTACCGCTTTTATTAAAATTAAGTGAACAGTTTCAACTATAAGATTGGTTGGGTAATAAGAATAGTATACACCCAATTTTATGTTTGATGACAAGCTGATAGAAAAAAATGGTCTAAAGACTTTGAATCGATTTTGAGAATCAATTAATTTTAACTTTAAACTAATTTCAAAGCAATGTATTTAATTCATTAAAATATAAGTATTAAAAACGTTTTGTGAAATATAATTTTTTTATATTTTTCAATCGAATGAAAACGTCATTCGTTTTGGTTAAATTTGGTTTTAAACTTTGTGAAAAGTTATCTATAGGATCGGCCAAATAGCTTTGTTTTTAAAATGCTATAAGAACATCGAGTGTAGCTTCGGCTGTGTGGCACGTAGCCCCGTCCTGTTGAAACACAATGTTGCCAATATCCTTCCTTCCATTTTTGAAAACAAAAATTCGTTCAACATGGCCCGATAACTCTTTGCTTATTTTCGAAGAAAAATAGCCCAATCATGCCTCTGGACCCGCACCAAAAAGTGACTCGTTTTGGGAGTATCGGCTTTTCATTGGCCCAAAGGCGACAATTTTGCTTGTTAACATAGCCGGCAAGATCAAAATGAGCTTTATCTGCGGGAAGTTAAACTAATTATCTGTCAAATCAGACATAAGCTTAGTGTTACCATTCACAAAATAAGCACTAGTTGACAAAAAAAAACTTTAGATGGTGGACCCTATATATGTCATTTAATAACATGACAAAATGACAACCACAGCACTTCTTTTTGTCGATTAACTGAAAAAAACCTACCAATCTTATCAATTTTGCAAATACGTTCTTATATGGACAAGTAAGTAACAAGTGACAGCTGTCAATTTGAAAATGTATGTCTAGTAAAATTCAATGCACACAATACACATACATATATAATATGTAATAAAAACTTTTTTTAACATTTTCGAAAATCTTTCTATGTAATAAATAATAAATTGACACTTAATTTGTTTTCTGTGGAGTACCCAAGATATCAAATCAGTTTAACAGAATATATTTGTTTTATTTTGTTGCAAAAAATGTGTTAATTAGATTTTTATTAAAAATAAGCATGTAATTTATAGGACAATTGTTCAAGAAGCAAGCTTTTGCTCAAGAAATTCGAAAATATTTCTGTTAAATAAAAATTCCTTACTGGATTTTTTTCAAACATTAACTTAAAATGAGTTATCATATTTTACATATGATAAAATAAGTCTAATTTTTAAGATTTTAGCGGCTTTTTTTAAACGGTTTTATTTCTAATGGAATAATTTTGAAACTGAAAGCTTTATTTATTCTGGAGATATTCGAATCAAACGATAGTTTTAACCAAATTTGCGTAGCTATTAAAATAAGAATTAAAAAAAGTTAAGTTAAAGTTAGAACTTAACTTTTTCGACGTTGTTAAAGAAAGAGACTGGGATGCGACCCCTACTGATGACTTCCCATTCTGTCGGTTGAGTTTGATTAAAAAAGTTTGCGGGTGAATTTTTTTTTAAATTTAAGAATTATCACCAATATTTTGCAAATGATGAATTAGTTTGATTTCAAAATCTATTTTTGCGAACAAGATTTTTAGTAGTTAACCGATTTTTACCAATTTTAGTAGCTTTTCTTAAAAGTTTTTATTTTTTATATAAATCAATACAAATTTGAGGAATATAATTAATTTGAAGTCAATGTCTTCTACTGTTCACGAGCTTATTTTTAAGAACGAATGTTGAAAACAATATTTGTTATGACAAAAAATTAGTTTAAAGCCAGAATCACAAACTTTTGAAAATATATTTGAGTTGGAAATCAATTTTAAACAACTTTATTTTTTGTAAATAAAAACTGTCAAAAAAGTTATTTTTCACTGCACAGAATTATTTGGGAGATAAATCATTATTTGTTCGTAAATTATTCGAGGTGACAAATATTTTTGGTTCAGTTTTTTTGATTTATAAGAAAACCGTTAGTTGGAATTGTTCCCAAATATAAACTAATTTGGTATCACGTCATGATAAATAATATAAAAGTTAATTCAACTCGCTGGTGTAATTGGTCCGGGAGATATTTGAAGTTAACCAAAATGTTCACCTTTTTTTTTAAATGCTATGGTAAAAAAACCACCAACGCAATTTTTTTGAGAGTCCTTTCTGCATCTTTTTGTTTTATTATTTGTATAACAAAATTTATTTGAAGTCGATATCCCTACTGGTTGTTGAGCTATGGATGACGAAAAAACTTCAGGGTCGAACGGACGTACGTACACGCGCACGCACAGACATCTCTCTAAACAAATTGTATTTTTACTCTAGGGGCGTTGAAACATCGAGAAATGTAAACATTCTTAATTCGACAAATCGGACCGATTACTAGAATTTCCTATGGGATGTTAATAAACTCTCTTTTTCGGAGAATCTTAAAAATAATGGCTTAACATTTTAAACGATTTAATAAAATGTTAAAGCCACTTTTAGCAATTTACTACCCTAAAAAGATGGTTTATCATATTTTAAACAATTTAACAGTTTGCTAAAGTTAATATTACGGAATGTCTAAGTTTTAGAGGTCTTGGGTTCGATCCCTGCCTGTGGCACCTAAACCTTTATTCACGGATACTGCCTCTTGCGAAGAATTGACAAATTCTCCAAGAGTAATTCTTGCCATGAAAAAGTGCTTTCTCAAATTAGCCGTTCGGATTCGAGACATAAACAGTAAGTCCCCTCCATTCCTGAAAACAGTACTCACACACAGGAATGGTTGAGAGTTGTTAGTCACTAATCCCTGGTTCTTCATTGCGCCACCTAATTTATTTTGTTTGTATGTCCTTAAAAGCGTATTTGCTTTGTTTGTTTTTACGAATTGTCAATTTTTATATGTCCCGTTTTTTAATAAAAGGCAATAAGCAATTTATTAGTTAGTTAAACAAAAACAAATGTTAAACATTTTGGAGACGCTAAGTAAATTGCTAAATATTTACCAAATTGCTAACTAGCAAATTTGTAAGCCCTTGACAAAATGTTGTTTAAAATTCAGCGCCAAAGTTTTCTATAACATGAAACCAGCTTGAAGCCATTATTTTAAATTGTTGCAAGATTTTCATGTCGAAAATTATTTATTTATTTATTTATTTAATCAAATAATTTACAAATAAATTTACAAATTATTTCTTAATAAGGCATCAGGGTAACAAGACCATAAGTGATGCCGTCTTATAGAATACTTAAATTTAATTTACAGAGTAACTTTAGCAAAGTTATTGTTGAAAGTAATGACTTTAAAGTTAAAAATTTATAGTTAAAAACAGAAATATTTACATTAGATTTCATTAAATTTATTGTGAATATCTAAAGCAGTTTTGATTCTTTGTATTGTATTATGATCGGCTGGGCAAAGGATGGTAGATAATTGTTTGAGTATGAGTATGCTTTCAAGTGAAGGATCGATCTGCCGTGATAAAGGACATTCTACAAATACGTGATAAATTGATAGAACTTCATTACAGGCTTCACACAATTCTGGGAGTTCATTATTGTAAAGGTGTTTGGTCGTAAAAATCGTTTTTCCAACTCTGATTCGGAGTATCTTTATGCAATTTTCCCTTGTTAGTTGCCTATTATATGGAATGCGATGATAATGTGGATTATGCGTACGAAGAAAAGTATTGCAGTTATTCCAATTAACTTCAAGTTCCATCTTTAGTTCCTGGAAATAGATTTGGCGAGTCAATTGATAGAAATTTGGCAAATCAATAACAAGTGGAAATTTAGTAGCATCTCTAGCTGCATCATCCGCCATTTCATTGCCTTTGATACCAGAATGCCCTGGTACCCATGCTAGTACTATGTTTTCCGTCATTGTGCATCTTAATTGTTCCAGACTAGGGCATCGGTTTGTCTCATTTTTTAGGCCTTTTAATATCCCAAGGTTATCTGTCATAATAATACTTCGTCCCAAATAAGTTTTTGCAATTGAAATAGCTCTTTGAATTGCTGCTAGTTCAGCAATGTAGCTGCCTGCTTCACTAGGTAGCAGTCCTTGCCAGACCGCAGAGGTTTGAGAACGCTGTTCCCATTTGACTATGGCAAAAGATGAGTTGTCATCCTTGTGAGAACCATCTGTATAAAAGATGTGATCAGGGTTGACCTTTTCAATCATCTCTTGGTGAAGAGCTTGGAACATATCATTCGTCGTATTTTTCTTTTTTAATGCTGCTAATTTTGTATCTATTGGAAGCAGATTTCGTTTCCATGGTGGCGGACTATATTGTATTGAACCTGGTTCCAACAAGGAATTTGGTTGGACTTTTATTAAGCTAAATACTTTTACTAGTGCAGATATTGAGTTTTTCCGTTTATTTGTTTCTGAATTAGTAATTGCATTGGCAATATTATACAAGGGATGCTTTGTATCGGCAAGGGCCTTGCTTGCTAAGGTAATAGCTCTTCTTTTGCCAAAGTTATGAAAAGAGTGATACCCAGTTTCCAGTCTAAGAGCCTCGATCCTTGTTGATTTTAGTGCTCCTGAGGCTGAACGAAAGCAATTGTTTATCGCGTTGTCGATGTCCTTGCAGTTTTTGATTGTTGTCCACATGTAGGTTGTAAGTCCATGTTGTAAAGTACCTTCAACGAGTGTTTTTGCTATTTTTAAGGCTATTTCAAGATGAGGTCCTGTTTTCTTTGAGCAAATCATTTTTAGGAGGTTACATCGTTTTTTTAATTGAAGGATTACGTTTTTTACCTGAAGATTCCATTTTAAATTAGAACTGAATGTAATACCCAAAATTTTTAATTCTTTTGAAGCCGAGACTACAGTATCGCGAATATTTAATGGCAATGGATTACAGTTTCTTTTTCTGCATAGGTGCAATAAATCTACTTTTGAAGGAGGGATTATGGCGCCTTTTCTTTCGGACCATGTGTGGATAGCCCTATCTGCATTTTCTAAAATAGATTTAACCTGCATCGGGTTGCCGGATGCTACTACATAAATATTATCAGCATAAACTCCAACAAAGTCAAGTTGAGGTTCAAGCTGCGTGAGTTTAGTTAAAAGCGAATCAACATAGGTGTTGTAAATAGCTACCGAGAGAGGAGATCCTTGAGGTGTTCCATTTTCCAGTTTAAAAAGTGTGGATTTATAACCATCAACATTAACTCGGAAGGTTCTTGAAGTCATAAAGGATGCGATAAGTTTGACTATCCGAAAGGGGACTCCCCATTGTGACATTTGTGTAAGGACGGGAATCATGGTGACGCGATCAAAAGCTTTTTGTAGGTCCGATGACATAACTAGACTATGTTTGGTTTTAGAAAGAT
Organism: Eupeodes corollae; assembly: GCF_945859685.1. Taxonomy (NCBI): domain Eukaryota; kingdom Metazoa; phylum Arthropoda; class Insecta; order Diptera; family Syrphidae; genus Eupeodes; species Eupeodes corollae. The sequence goes on from NC_079149.1 coordinate 114,000,815, forward strand.
TTTCTGCGAGTTTGTGCTCGAGCAAGTGAACAAGTGTATGTACTCCTCTGTTTTGTCTAAAAGCGTGTTGTCCTGAATGTGCCTTTTTTTCTGCAAAGCAACATATCCGTCTCGCGATAATTTTTTCAAAAATTTTGGAGAGGATGGGAAGCAGTGCGATTGGTCGGTACTCATCGAAGCTGTGGCGATTTTGGGAGTTTTTAGGAATTGGCTTGAACTGAGCCCTTTTCCAGTCGTGTGGAAAAACACCAGTCGTTAAAATGTTGTTGTATAACAAGCATAGCCTGTCTTTTAGTATATCAGAGCACTTTTCAACCATTTTATAGGTAATTTTGTCTTCACCTGGAGTCTTACCTTTCGCAGTTCTAAGAGTCATATCAAGTTCTAGACGAGTAATCTGTTCACTAAGAATTTCGCATTGATTTTCGTTTGTTTCAAGATTGTTTACATCGAAATTATTTTTTTCTTCGATAATAGATGCAGGATAAGTTGAGTTATCACTGTATTTTTTCCATTTCGTTCCAAATTTGTTAGCAATTGTTTCAGAATCTTTTAGCAATCTATTGTTATCTGAGATCATGTATGGAAATTCGATCTGTGATCTATAGCAATTAAGGGATCTTATCCTGTTCCACAGTGTTCGACTATCTAATGATGGGTTCATTGTGTTGACGAAGTTTTCCCAAGAAGATCGTTTTGACTGAAGTGATTCTCGTTTTAATTTTGCACAACTTCTTCTGTACGCAATACAGTTTTCAGTTGTTGGAAACCTTCGAGCTTTTTTCCAGGCCTTGTCCTTATCCTTTACTAATTTGGCTATATCTGGTGTAAACCATACTGGATTAGTTTTTGATGAATGTCTCTTTGTTTGTGGGATCGATTTAGCTGCAGCAGTTCTAATTATTTTTTTGATTCTCGACGCCTCTTGGTTGGTGTTTTGGGTTGGAGGATTTGTTATTGTCAATGTTTTAGTGCTCTCTTCAAATAAGGTCCAGTTAGCTAGTTCTTCTTTGAAACGTGCTGTGAATTTGCTAGTTAATTTTTGCTCATGAGAACGAATTACAATTGGAATATGGTCCCTGCTTTCTTGAGGAAGGACCTCCCAATGAAAAAGGGGTGCCAAATCTTGGGTTGCCATTGTAACGTCAATGTCGAAAATTAATTTTTACCAACTTGTAATTTTGCTTTTGGTTTTTATTTTTATTGTTTGTAAGAATTCTAACAGTTATAAGAAACGTTATTGCTCGTTGCATAGAATTATTCTCGAGGTAAAATAATTTTTCCTTTGTAAAATGTTCGAGGTAACAAATAATTTTTTTCAAAAACCGTTAGTTGAATTCGTTTTCAAAATTGTACTTGTTCGATATTACTTCACATTATATAATATTAAATTTAATTGAAATCGCTAGCATTATTCGATCGTGAGATATTTTGTGTAAATTAAAATTTTTATTTGCTATATTAAATAAAACACACACTCAATTTTCTGTTAAGCTCTTTCTGTATTAAAACAAAAATTTAAAGGAAACCGATATCTCTACTTGTTCTTGATCTATGGACGATGAAAAATAGTATACAGAACGTACGAAAGTTCAGATGTACTAACTTAAGTACGCAGACACGCACAAATATCTCCCTTAAAATCTTTGTTTCACATTCTAGTGACCTCAAAACTTTGAAAAATGTCAACATTATTAATTTGACAAATCGGTCCGTAAACAATAACTTTGTATGAAAAGTTAATAATATACAGTACACCGTGTGATGTATGTATGTATCTTAAGATGTATGGAACAAAAAAATGTAAAACAAACGTAGGTACGTGCACGCGAACACCTCTCTTAGAACTGATAGATTTAGAATATAGGGATTTGAAAGAGTCGAAAAATATCATAATTTTCAATTTGACAAATAAGATCCATTGCAAAAAAACTCGTCAATAATATTTTTTTGGAAAATGAGAAAATTTTGTTGACTCGCCTCTCAACCTCTTTTGTGCTACATTTAAAATCCCTTTTTTTATAATTCCTGAATCTTTCAATAAATAAAAGGACTAATTTGTTTATCATTGGTTGCTAAATCTTTTAATAAATAAAAGGACTGCTCAATAGACATTTTTCTTTTTTTTAATGATTAGGTAATAATCATTATTCTTCAAAAATATAATATTGCTTTGAAACTAAAAGTGTATGAGTTGTTTATTACATTCAAATAGATCTTAGTCTTTTCAAAAAATCATGATTCTGCAACATTTCCAAACAAAATTCTTTAGAAAGGCTATTCATGTTTCCATGGTAAAAAAGGATTCTGAATTACTATGTTTTGTCGCATGGAGAGATAGAGAACCCAATTCACATACTATAGAATATTTATTTGACCAAAAATATTTCACTAACAACCATTTAAATTATTATTATCGTTATATTTTCAATTCAATTCGTTTTAAATGTATTTTAATCTATGTATACCTACCTAGCCTAATATTTTTGTTAACTGTTTATGTATATTTTCATATTTTAAATAAAAGGGTTTTTACAACAAAACAAATGTATAAACCACATGTAAAATTATCCTTTAAACCTTTTTTTCGTAAGTAAACAAAAATAAAGTCTTTATCAATTGGTTGTATAGAGTCTAGAGTGCGTGTGGATTCGGTCGGTAGGTCTAATAATATACAAAAAAAAAAATATTCCAATTGAATCCTTTCACTGTATCGTTATTGTGGCAAAATTGGTTATGGCTAATAAATTAATACCCTCAAATAAAAATAGAAGGTAATTCCTTTTTTCCATGGCCGTAGTTTAAAAAAATTATTTATAAATCGTTGAAAAAACATTTCCAAAAATTAAAAACTCTAAAAAAGTTTTGATTCTTTTCAACTGTTGGTACGAATGAAACTTTGTTTGATTTAAAACTTGAATATAAAAGGAGGAAATTCCATTCAATTGAAATATTTCAATATTTGATCTTAAAATATATAAAACAAAAATATCAATAAAAAATATGGAAATTCAAAATTAAACAATTACTATTGTTGTTAAAAATGTTATAATAAGCAAAAACTCTTAGTTCCCATTATTTTCGAGGTCCATTTCCTGAAAAATAATCTTTTTGAATGCTTCTTTCATCACCCCTTGGTAAACACAGCCTTGAAAGTATATCTATACTAATATGGTACCGTATGATTATATCGTGTTTGCGGGCAGCATACAGTTTTTAAGTTTTAAATACAAATATTCATTCTGCATTATTTTATGATTCTGTCGATTTGTGAATTCTGAGATAAAAATATTTTATGTAAATGTTGACAAAATATTGAAAAGAGAATACAAATTTTCAAAACTATTATATTATTTGCCCAGCTAGTAGAACATTGTTACAAAATAGTTTTCCAATAAATACTTAACCATTGTTCGAATTGAATAGGAAAATTTGTGTAAATATAAAATGTTAATATTAATATTTACCTATAAATACTTTGAACATTTTATAGCAAAAAGCTTAGGAATTATTAAATTCCCATATTTAAAGAATATGGTACACACATTGATTTCATCAAATTTAAAAATAAAATTGCCTCAGCTTATTTCATTTTAAAGTTCTTATGTATTTAACAAAAAAAACACAATTTTTTAAATGTGGAAACAAATTGGCCCGGAATGCATCTCCTTGTTTAGTGAAGTTATCTCTGAATCTAAACAAACTGAAAAGAATGTTCCAAAAGTTGGACTTCTGAACGAGTTATTAAAACCAACTATTTAGGTACATTTTGTTACTTTAGGCAAGTTAAGGTAACGATTGAAGATTGATTTATTATTGTTTATCGCCACAATTAGATCAATGCATAGATCCAGGGCCGCAACTCTAATTAGAGTTAGTTTGCATTCAATGAAATATATTCTTTTTGCAAACGATCTTTCCTAGCTTTCTAAACAGCAAAACAACGAAATTCAATTCCATTGCCAAAGGTGCTTCGATTCATAGTGTAGCAAGCCCGGAAACACGATATTGTGATAAGCACAACAATGGAAATTCTTTGTTCTGGCAAGGACGCTAAATGTACGTTCAACACTAGCTACGGTTACAGGTTTCGTGGAAAACAAACGGAGTGCAACACTTATGTTGGGGAAAATCACCTTCAAGTTCTGGGAATATATAGCATTGAACAAACTCAATGGCAGAAGTTCTGCTTCAAAATTGGCTTCATAAATTTGTTTCAGATGAATAATTTCTTCTTTCAACTCTTGAGACACGAGTTATACTTTTGTATGAACATCGTAGCAGAGTTTTTAATCTCAATTTCGTCCTTTGTTGAAAACTGGCATAAAAATGAAAATGTTCACATTCACATTCTTCATCGTATCAAACCGACGAGAAATTTCCGAAATTTTGAATCAACTATGACGTAAAACATTTGCTCTCCGGCTACTTATTTTTCTACAAAATGTATCTTTAATTGCCGTTTTCGGTTCAATGAGAACGATTTTGGAACATCCCCCAAACCAGTAGCAACTGCTTTGCATTCAGATAAGTTTTAATCCCATCCGTTTCGAATGATGTTTAAATCGGAGATCAAGTTATCGAGATTTCGAATTTTAACGTCAATAGTCATGATTCTTCTATCATACTTCTTACATTTACAACACCAAGAACCTTGCACCAAATCGAAGACATCCGGGGCTCAGATTGGTAAGCTTGTGACTGATAGATTGGTAGATAATATGCAAACAGGGCCCCGATTGCCCTCATGAAATCATGAATGATTTTAAATTATCAGGCCAATAAAAATAAGTGGGAATAGGTATGTTGATGATGAATAGAGAGTATATTGAACAAAAAGTAACTCCTCATTGCTTTCAATTTCTAACCCTCTCGATAGGGCTGCATAGATCCCTTGTGATACAGTGAAACTATCATAACTTCTCTGAAAAGTAAGTGTATAACTTATGATTCCATGCGTTGTCGTTTTAAAAGACTATTTCCTTCAGTCTTTAAGTTCTTTAAGACTGCTGAAAAAGTATTTTACTAAGGATTTGTATCTGGGTAGAGGCATAGGAATTGAGTAATGTTATTGTCAGCAAGCCGCATTATCTTCTTGTTGTACCCTATCAAGTTGTGGGTGTTTATCTAGTTCACAAGTAATCTTAGAGACGGGATCTTGTTTTGTCAAATTTAGGCCATAATTTCCTGGATACGGTGCAGATTTCAAGGCTTTTCAATCGTTAATTAGTTTCATGATGTATCTTGTTACCAATGATATGTTTTAATACACGTGAAGTTGTGCTTTTATTTGAGTCAATATTGGATTGGTCCAATGTGGTTCCTTTCCTAGAAAATTCATCAGCTCTTGTACACCCAGGTCCCAGACACTGCAATGTGACCTGGTATTCTACAGATTACAATGCTATGCTGTGATTTAAGAAACGTTATTTTTTTGGGACAGTAATTTAATTTGATTGCTGTAGCAGAAATCTATTTTATTGCTCCTTTGGTATCAATAAAAATGGTGATATCAGTCCGAGATAGCTCCATTATTAAGACTTTTTTTAAAGCGTTTGTTTCTGAGAATGCCTTGGGTTGGAAGACATTGAAATTTTTGGCGAGAACAATTGCTTCCGAAAAAAAATCAGAATTCGTTTTCAAGCCGTCCGCCAATATATTGATATAGTCGACTCATTTATGTGTGGTTTTGTGGCGGTTGTCATGTCTATCAGGAGAGATTGTTTTGAAGGGTTTGTTGAAGTTCAGACATGGTGTCCTTTAAGAGTTTTAATATTTTAAGGCTTTTTCAAAGGCTTCCACCATATTCTGTTACCCTAAGTAAGCAGTGGGCGGATTATTGCAGTGCACATTTTCACAGTACAATTTTAGGATTTGGTCCCCAGTTTAGACTGAAGATCCTGTAACACTATAGGATCTTAATTTTGTTGTGCCTCTTTAGCGTATTGAGCTTCCAGTTCAGATTTTTAACCAAGATTTATCCTAGCTAAAAAATCTTACCCTTTTGGTTCTTTAGTTCCCAATATCACTGAAAAATCTTACATTTTTTGTTTTTCAGACCAAGGAATTAGATCTGAAACAATACATTGCTTAGGAGGAAAAATCTGGTGTTTTCGTCTGGAATTTTATAGCTTAATACATCGCATTCAAATAAACATATCTATGTATGTACAAATGCAATCATTTAGTTTAATGTTAAAAAGCACGATTAATGTTGTCTGTTTAAATCAATGAACCCGACGAGACTGTCCATAATCTTGTCAAATTTCATTACCAAATTAACATTTTTGTCTCCAGTCTCGTCTCAGAAGCTTTGAAGAGATAGTATCGACCCTTCTCGTTTCTTACTGTCATGAATGTGAATAAAAGTTGTTGTTGTAAGTTAAAGCAATTCAATCTAAAGTAAAAACAATAAAGGGAATCTAGGAAGACTTTGATGAATTCTAAGAATTATAATGGCAATGAAAATGCTATTTTCATTATCACACAAAGGCGGAACAAAATCTCAAGTATAATTAATTTATTTTCTAGTTTATCTATAAGAACGATAGTATATAAAAGATGGTAGAAGGTGGGTACACAGAAGGTCCATGATCAGACAAAATGTCATTGAAGAATATCTTCCAATGTTATACGTATTGTTATATATTCCAAAGATGGCAATGTTCCAATACTCTAACGATTTCTATACAAAAATCATAAGTATTTCACAATGAAAACAGTTTTATAAATTTAGTTCAAAATCAAGTGGAAACACATTTTCAGTATCAAAAAATAAATTGCCTGTTGTCTATTTTGGAAGTTAACCAATTAATTTTTTTTCTTGGGAGAATAAGTTTCAAATATTGATGCATACTCTTAAAATGGCTTATTTGAGCTATATTCAAAACGAAACTCTCTTTGTGTCTGATTTTTAAAAATATTAACCCTCAAAATATATATATCTAGAGAAATTCACCCTTGCAACATGTCGCAAGGACCGAGACAGTAACTCCCCCTTGAGATATGGAAGTGAAAATTATTTGGCTCTTGCTGCTTTTCTGGTGTGCAATTTCGTTTATTCGTTGTTGTTATTATTTGTTGTTGTTTGTGTTTGCGCTATCTAATTCTATGAGAATGTATTGTATTATTGTAAAGTAATTCATTTTCCCCTTACAGCAATGTGCGAAAATCAAAAAAAAAACATTCCAATTTGGAAAAGAGCGTTTTTCATTTTCTTGATTTTTACTTTTTTTTCTCTTTTCTTTTTTTTTTGGAAGAAGACGAAGTGTTACCGCATAGAAAAGTCGATAACTCCCCACTCCAACCCTTGGCCAAGTTAGAATTCTGGCATTCACAGTTGTTGGTTAAATATATAGAAAGGTTTTCGCCAAGAAAAAGATTTTTTTTCTTCTTTTTGTATTTGATTGAAATCAGTTCAAACTGAAAATTGTATAGATTACCGTCCCACTTCATTTTTTCCAAAGGGAACTCGTCTTTCGTCCTTTTTGTCGGTCGTCGGTCTTCATCGTCCCGGAGTACAATCAGACTAGAACATCTTTCAAAAATAATATAAAGTCGGAGAGAGTCCAGGTCCAGTTTTGAGGATACGTTCCTACACGAGTATCTTCCTTAAACTCGTTGGGGTTTTACAAAAGAGGAAAATCATCATCATTATCGTTGTCAGTGAAAAATCACTTGAAAATCCCCCAAATCAATGAAAAAGTCAGGTTTTGCCCAACCATCACCAACCGAAAACTTCGACTATGGTGACTAGAAGGACGACGACGACGATGGACCAAAGAATGGATGCCCGAATGATGTTCATGATGGGTTCCTCGCCAACACCACCACCATCATCAGGCTATAACCATTCCATAACCATCACCGGCCGGAGCGGCGGTGCTTGCTTTGAGTTGAGACCATTCCATCGCATCCTATGACTCTGATGATGCTCTGACTTTATAGTGATTCGCTAAATAAGCATTGAAAGAGCTTTGTGAAGAACTGAAGAGCCATCAGTGAGTGATGTTCGCCCAAGGAGCACCACCATCCAGAGCAAAGTACCCAACACAGCAGGAGAAGAAACAAAATTCAATGCAGTGCGATTCCTGATTCCATTTCTATAGTGAATGACTTTTTCATTTTTTTGTTGTTGTTGTGATGTTGTTGTTCTTCTTTTTCTTCTTTTGTTGAGTTTTTTTGTTGCTTTTGATTTTAAGTTCTTACCCTCATTTTAAACTTTATTTTTTTAAGTAATAAGTTTTGTACGCATTTATTTAAGAGAAAAATAAAGGAAGAAAAAAGAAAGTTCATTTATCATCACTTCGACTGTGTATTGGATCCTTTTGAACTAATTTTCCGCATTTTAATTATTTTATTTTCCTTTTAAATACAAGGAGTATGAAATGATGATGGAAGAAAAAATTTGAAATCACATGAATAAGATAAATAAATTAATGCGAATGTTGGTGCGGGATGTCAAAGGGGGAAGACATCGCAAGAAATAGGAATAAATGGTTTTCCAATAAGAGGTTTTCATTGCGAGTAGCCCGCTATTTCGTCAGCTTTCACTTTTGAAACTGTCATCTTTTGATATTTGACTTAAGAAAACCACGCCATTATTAAAAATGGAACTTTACAGATTTTCAACATTTAATAAGAATTAAAAGCCTTTAAGTTATCGTAAAGCACATTCTTAGGCACATTCTAAACCTTATAAAGGTAAGTTAAACAGACTCTTTGCACACAGGAGCAAGTTCGTGTCGACCCAGTCGTTCATTTTATTTTTTAATAGGATAAAGAAGATTGGTCCTAGGATTCTTTTTTGAGCTGCACCGGTTTAATTTTCTTAGTTAAGAGTAATTTTGAGTAACATATGATTTCAGTATTTCGTAGTACTACCTGGGAAGGTTCCTATGCAGTTTGTACTCAAGTCACAACAACTATAAGAAAATAGCATTTTTTGCCTTTTTTACTACATCCGTAATTCATTATACGTGGTCTATTGTGAAATTTTTATTTTCAAATCCAAATTGATATTTCGGAAATAGTCATCTTTCTTCTTTTGAACTTTTTCTGTAGCAGTTTTTTGATAAATTTTTCTCTGATCGAAATAAGCGATATTTGTCTGCAAGATGTAACTCTTGTTAAGGTATAACGTTTTATTATTATAAATTACAGTTTTGTTTTACAGATATTGAGGGCATTTCTCTCAAAACATAGACAGTGATAAGATCGTAATCTAGTGGTTTTTACTAGATAAACCTATGTTAACATAAGCTTCTTACTTTTTTGAGAGTGAAAAAAGAAATTAAACATTCGTCATTCCTATTTACAAAAATGTAAGGATAATGGTTCAAAAACATTCGCGAGTTGCTCACTAAAAATACAAGGTAATTGTTACTCATTTACCATCTTGAGAAATTTTTGGAGGGTTTTGTGTCTGTGGTCTCTTTAGACGTTTTTATACGTTCGATTAATAGTATTTGGTAGAAGCGTCTTTTGTGAGATCAAATTAATGAATAATTTTTGAATTCATTATTTATTTTTTTAGTTTGTTATTAACACAGTTACAGACTGTCTTATCATCTTTTCTTTTGAATTCTTTTATTTTTCCAAATCAGCTTATAAATTTTTTGTAATGGGTATTGTTTTTTTTTCTGAAAAAGCTCTTTTAATGTCTTAATAATATTTGATGATCAAACAATCCTAATTTTTTTAGCTTTTTTTATATACCTCAAAAACAGGCCAACATTTTGCTGTTTGAAATTCAAATGTAAAACGTGAGAAATTAAATAGAATTCAATTTTTTAAAGGTTTTGAACTTTTTCACCAGTCAAAAAAAAATATTAAACAAGATTCTTTCGATACAGGACTAAGTTGATTCAACCCAGTGGTGCATTTTATTTCTTTGTGGTCACGAGGAAGATAAGACCTACTCCAATATTCCAAAACAATTCAAGATCATAAAAATGGAATTCATGAGGTTTTCGAGGGCATACGGGCACAAATTGATTATAGAAAAATTCCATACAAATAATATGACTATGCAACCAGAGTGATATCCTTTTCCATTGTTAACAATGATTAATTTTTGTTTAGGAAACATGAGCTAAATGAAATATTTGAATTTTAAATGAGGTTTTAATGTGTAAATGTAAGAATTAATTTAAGTCTAAAAATACTGAAAACCATTTTTCTTATGATATCAAATTGAACTGAAGTCGTTATCTTTTAGTCCCAAAAAAACTGTACCTAAACTTACTTAGGACTTTGTATATTCAAAGTATTTAAGTCAAAAAATAAATCTCGATTAGAATATCATGCTATTATTTTTGAATAATTTGTGTTGATCTTTTTGATCCCATTTCAACAAAAAATAAATAACACAAATATTTTTCTCTTACCCTTAGGCTATCCCCATTAAATTCATCACATTTATATAGATAAATGTATACAAAAAAAAAAACAAAACAACATAATCCCATATCCTTAAAAATTAAAATTAAACAATTAATCATAGGTATAAATACGTAAAACTTAGGACTAACATTTTTGTTTCACAAATGCTTTAAATTAATTATGTATACCTTTGTAAACCCCTCCTCCATTTTTAAGCTCCATCAGCTTAACTTTTGAATTCAAAAATAGAAAAAGATATAATACAAAAATATTAAAACTTTCTAAAAGGATATAAGGATAATACAATATTCATATGGGATGTTAAATTTATAAAGGAATGAGATTTGAAATAACCCAAATTGAGGATAGTGACCTATTATACTTTAGCTGCTTTAATCACTAAGCAAGGCACAAACATGCTAATAAGCTGTTTCTCCCCCCCCCTTCAAAAAAAAGGATGAATACAATTTGAAAAATTACATCTCAACTAACACACGTCCTCATATCGTACTTTCCGAATGTGTTATTCGAGATCTGCGTTGGGAGTTGAGAGAATCCTTGAAGGGTGCCATGCCGGTGCCACAGTACATCTATACCATTGGCCAATGGCTTAGACAGACATTCAGCATTCAATTGGAAATCTTTTCAAATACATACCTAGATAAGCTAAAAAGGATGCTGTTGGGTTGCTCTCTCTCTGGCTCAACGTGGGGCAACTTAAAATTTATATCACCCAAATAATTTACAATAGAATCAAAGGTCAGCATGTGTTGTGTTGGAGTTTGTATAAGGCATCGCACAAGAGAGGCGAGAACTTCAAAAAGGAGATCCTTTTGAAATGTTTTTTTTTTTAAACTTCCTCATATACACTCTGCGATGTTGGTACACAAAGGGCGAGACTCAAAATAATATGAAACGAACATTTTGTGAAGGAAAAGTTGGATTGGGTAGCTATAGATGGTGTGTAAAGTGTGTACGGGTATGAATGCAAAAAAGGATTCAATTGTCCTCGACTCATTTGCTTCTCTCAATCTCATTTTTAATGGACCTGGATGGGCCAGATGGTGCAAAGATAACAACTCTTCGTTCTGGTATACTGGGTTCTAGGGTATTATATAGTTTTTCATACTCGTACTCGACATCGACATCAACAGTCAAAACACACGCTTTCAGCTTGACGATGACATTCCTTCGTTTCCTTCCTTTTGGTCACGCTTACACAAAAATATGTATGTATTTAAAACTTCATAGTAGCTTTCATATTACAGAAAAAAGGGCTCTTCATAAAATGTTTACATTTTCGCTAAAGGAGAAGGAGGCGGCCGGCACAGCGCGGAATGACTGGACTTTTGTATAGTATATATGTCCAATGTCGCCTCGAGAATGAATGAAAGGACGTTTTGCATTAAGGGATTACAGCGAATTTAATAAAGAACTCCAAAGGCAAATTATCTTTATTATTCTTGTTTTTTATTTTTTATTTTTTATTTTATTTTCTGGAATCAAAATGAGGAAAAGTACTGAGTGCATAAAGTTTTTTTTCTATTAACTATTTTTTACTAACAAAGTTGCATATTGTGAAAATGCGTTCTCTGAGATATTAATTCAGCATAACTCAGAGTCCGTTCATCCTTACACAAAGTATAGACTTCTTATTATGATGACAAATGGGAGGACAAACAATTTTGTTTTTCAATTCAAGAGCTTTATACATGGTTTTAGCTATTTAAAAAAATCAAACTTATAATCCTCTTTTTGATGATGTTTTTGAATTAAAAAATACATACTACATAATAGCGTTTTTTAAATAAGTTTTATATGAGATAATTTGTTCTAACAGAATTTTAGTTTAGATGAGCTGTTTTTTTACCTTTTTTAAGGGTTTTTGAGGAATTAAATATGCTTAAGATAAAATTTTAATGTAAAATTCAAAAACAGTTCATTTATTAAGCAGAAATTATCATAAGCTTTTTTCATGCATGTACTTAACAAGAGGCACTATTTTTAACTTCCCATGGGAAGTTATTGTAATAGGTCCGATTTGTCAAATTGAAAATTTTGACATTTATCGACGTTTCAAGGTCCCTATAGAGTCGAAATAAAAGATTTTTAGAAAAATGTCTGTTTGTACGTACGTTTGTACGTCCGTACGTTCGCGACGTTTTTTTCGTTGTCCAAAGCTCAAGAACCAGAAGAGATATCGAATTCAAGAAATGTTGTTATACAGATAATAAGGCAAAAAGATGCAGAAAATTGCGTGGGTGGTTTTTTTACCATAGCAGTTTGACAAAAAGGTGAACATTTTGGTTTACCCTATATATCTTACGAACCAAAAACGCTAAAGACTTGAATTGATATATATATAATATATTGTAACGTGTATCAAAGAAGTATATTTTTTTTTTTAAGTTGTCAACTAAAAAATTTTACGACTAAAATATGATTTCATCTCCATTTTGTGCAACGAAGAATAATGTTTTTGACATCTGATAAAATTTTGAGAAAAATCGAATTGACAATTTTTTTTTATAAAAATACAAATAAAAAAAAACATTACTCAAAATTGGTACAAATTGAATATCGATTTAAATATCTTTTCAAAAACTTGAGTTTAGGCTTCAAACTTATTTTTCTTATAAGAAATATTGTTTTCAACATTCTGAAAAAACAAAAATTAATAAAAGTTGGTAAAAATTGATTTTCGACTCAAATATCTTTTCAAAACTTTGAGATATTGGCTTTTATTTGCTTTTATTTTCAAAAAATATTGTTGTCAACATTCAGTAAAATTTTGAAAAAAATCGAATTGACAGTTTTTTTTACAAAAATTTGAAAACCGAACAAAAATAACCAAAAGTTATTAAAAAATGATTTTCGACTCAAATATCTTTTCAAAAATTTGAGATAATAGCTTCTTAATAATTTGTACTTATAAGAAATATTGTTTTTTAGACTAGAACAAATTTTGAGAAAATTCGAATTGACAGTTTTTGTACAAAAAATAAAAACCTAAAAAGAAATTTATAAAAGTTGGTAAAAATTGATTTTCGACTCAAATATATTTTCAAAAAATTGTAGATATTGGCTTTAAACTACTTTTATCTTCCAAAAAATATTGTTTACAAAATTCAATACAATTTGTAAAAAAACGAATTGACATTTTTTGTACAAAAAATTAAAAACCTAAAAAAAAATTAACAAAAGTGGGTAAAAATTGATTTTCGACTCAAATATTTTTTCAAAAATTTTAAACATTGGCTTCAAACTAATTTTGTCTTATAAAAAATATGTTTTCAACATTCGGTAAAATTTTAAAGAAAATTGAATTGACAGTTTTTTTACAAAAAATAAAACTCTAAAAAAAAACTATACTAAAAGTTGGTAAAAATTTACTTTCGACTTAAATTAAAAATATTATATTCAGTAATTTTTATATAAAAATCCAACAGTCCGTTTTATCATAAAATAAAATCTACAAAAAATTAGTACGCAAATTTGGTAAAAATTGATACGAGTACATATATACAAACTTTTAAGCAAGACAAATCGACAGACGGGATGGGAAGTTATCAGTGTGGGTCGCATCCCAGCCTCTTTTTTACATTTGAACAACATCCTTTAAGCCATAGTGACAAAATAAGCAGTGTCATAAAATGTATGATTTTTAAACGATACAAATCAAAAACATTTTCTTTAGCCACTTATAGGAATATGTAAAAACAAAAATTTCGAACTCAAAATCAGATATGTGTTACGTGTTAAAAAAAGGAGCCCATAATATATAATTTTGTCGGTCAAAAATTGAAAACTTCAAATTTTCTACAATATTTTTTTTCTCAACTTGGCTTCTTTCAATAATAATAAGATATATAGGTTTCTATCGCTTCAAAAAATAGTTATTTTCTTTTTTTTCTTAAGAACTTATGAACAGATTTAAAATTTTTTTTTCTGAAGAAGATATTTTATTGTGTAAATTTTATGCACTTATACAAAATCAATTTGGAAAAAGATAACTTCTGAACCGTCAGTTTTTTGTTATTTTTGTAGGTTTCCCTTTTTTTGTAAAAAACTGTTTTTCTTGTAAAAAATAAGATAAAATAAGTTTGATTTCATTAAATGATTTTGTTAATAAAATTTTTAGTAAAAACCAATTTATAACAATTTTAGTAGCATTTTTTGAAAGTTGTTATGTTTAAAACAAAATTTTGTATAAGACGAGATTAGTTTTAATCCAATATCTTTAATTTTTGAAAAAATATTTGAATCGGGAATAAGTTTTTTCGGTATTTAGATTTTTTTTTTTTAAATTTCACTAAATGTCAAAAACATTATCCCTCGTTGAACAAAATGATTTTGGAGCTAAAATCACGATCGTTTGTAAAATATTCAAGGTATAATAATTTGTTATTTTTTGTTGTTAAAAAAATACCGTTAATTCATTTTTTTTTTCATAATTATACTGGGTACCATTTTGCGATTTGAAAAGCATATTGCTAGAATTTGACATATGTCAATCTTAGTTGTTAAACCAATTATTTCTTGCAGTTAAAAATTTGACATTTACGAAAATGGATCACTACACTATCGCACGACGCATACAAATTGTTAAAACCTACTACAAAAATGGTAGTTCTGCCACAGCCACATATCGTCCTTTAAAATGAAAAACAAAAAAATTGTGAAGACATTTTAAGAGACTTGCTTGGTTATAGATATTGTAAGGGTTATCATCGCTTCGCTCGTTCCAATGAAAATATCGCTGTTATGAGTGAAAGTATTGTCGAAGACCCAAATGTGTCGATTCCTCGTCGTTCTCAGGAATTAGGACTGTCTTACGCCACAATATGGCGTATTTTGCATTTGGATCCATATAAAGTCCAGCTCACACAACTTATTTATTCCGAATAGAGACTTTAGAAGAAAACACCGTACGTCTTGCTAGTAGAAGATTTATTCAAAGAGTTAGCTGTTTTTTTTAATAAATAGGGCACACTCAAGAGGTTATCAATACCCTTAACATGTTTAAATGTAAAACCTAATGCGAGCTTGAGCAAAATAGTGAGAGATTAAAGAGGAGATACCGGTGCACATTGGGCATTGGCAAAGTTTATCATTCACGACGTCCTAAATTCATCGATTTGGTGATTGAACAACAAGCGGTTGCGTGCGATTTATCGAAAAAAAATTTCTTCTCTTGGGCCCAAGAGTTAACTTTCGTCAAGTTATGGCTGAGATACCGACAATATGTGTCAAAAATTAGTCGAAAAAGAATCGATGCTTGCAACAATTCGCGTGTTAGTCAATTAAATGATTTAGTGTTTTACACATAATTTAAACGTTTAACTTTTATAATACAAAAGAAATGTCATGAAAACAAAATATTTTATTTGTTTTTTACTAACGTTTACTTTTGAAACCGCAAAATGGATAGCCGTATATTATTGATTCGGCAGATATTTTCAGTCAATCCGTTTCTTTTCAAATTTATATTTTGTAAACCCTTTTTTAACGTCTTTCTTCCATATTTTGATGTTATTATCTGTAAAGCAGAGTTTATTTAAAGTCGATATCTGCCGAAATTTAGCTGACGAAAATAAGTATCTTGAACGTACAGACCTTTTATTTCGATTCTATTGACCTTTACACGTTGGTAAATTTCAACAAACAACACCGATTGCAATAACAATAACCAATTACAATAACTTACCTTACAACTTCAGATTATTTTGAGAAATAATTGGGCGTTTAAGTATTTCAATTTAAATTTATTCTGCATGTACATTTCTTAATCTTAAAATAAAGGTACTATTTTTAAATAAAATCGAGTTCGTGCGAACCTGTCGTGCTTTTAATTTTTTGTTAGAATATAAGGATGGGTAAAACGTTTCGTTTAACGTTGAGCCACAGAAAATTTTAACCAACTCTTTTTTTCCACAGAAGTTGAAGACATGGATTTGGAAGACATAATAGTCCACGCAAGATGGCTCACCATGCCAAACAGCATATGTCAAAATCCATGTTTTGCCCATCACATAGCAAAGTCGTGTTATCAGTCGTCTTAGTGATGTGAATTGGATGTCTCGGAGGGGTAGCCGTGAATAATTCATAACAGGTTAGAATTTGGAAACGATAGGAGCACACTGTTAACATCGACAAAGCCCTTGCTTAACTACAGCTTAAAACCATTAGTAAGGCCCTAGAAAATTGAAGTAAGAGAATGTGATATTAGGAAGCCTGCTGAGGTAATCATCTCAACAGCGTTCTGTTCCATAATAATAATTGGTAATATTTCATATAATTGATAAAGCCATAATACATGGAATAAATGTAATATTATTCATTTAATTGCTTTTGGTCTATCCTTAAAATAGGTGGGAAATGCAAGCTTCAACTGTATTTAGAAGGTAATAAAACTTAGAAAATCTTCTTTAGTTAAGAAACTAAGAATTTTATAATTTTATTGATGAAAGTAATGTTAATATTATAGTTTTCAAATATAACTTCTAGTTTTTGTAATATTCCAAAATATAATTTCTAAATTGTGGTACTGCACTTCCAACAGAAATAAAATAACAGCATACAATTTGAATCTTTATTAGTGTAATATTTGTAAGCAATACCTTTAATATGTTTGAAAGAAAATCTTTAAAAGTGAAATTCTGTGAAAATTTAATAAAGTATTGAACCTCCTACAGCACACGTCTTTCTAAAGATTCGACTTTAAAAGTGATATGAACTTTGACTTATTTGGTTGAAATGTATATGAAAAATAAAAAAAAACTGTTTAGAAACGTCCCAAAATTACGTTTCAACTTTAAAAACTTTTCAATTAGCTTAATTTTGAGAAAATCAACTCTTGAGCTCTATATTTAAATGCAAATTATAATCATCATCCATTCAAGTCCAAAAATAATGTTGTAACCATTTGAAATCCTAAATATCCTTCTCTTGATACAAACTATATAAATTCATAGCAATACACATAACAGTACATAAACATTCAAGGAACACTACAGCATCCGGCAAACAAACTGAAAATCATTCGAACGCAATGCCTCTATTGTCAAATCTGAAGGAAATTCAGCTTCAATCATTTATCAACCAGGACAGCGTCATTTGCGGAAACTATAGAACTCGAACTCTGAAACTCGATATTCCTATAAACCTAATGCTTCTGGGTTCTGACATTCTGAAGCGTTGTAACTTGTACAATGTACAAGAGGAGGAGGGGTTGGGGAAATCTTATTCTATGCAGGCGCCTTTTGTTCCGTCTCGGTATTGGTATCGTTCTCGGTTACGGCATCGGGTCTCTCTTGATGATTTCTACAATCTATCTCTGCACCAAAATACTGCTAACAGTGTGGCAACAAACGTTATCCTCCTTATCCTTATACCGCCGCCGTCGCTGACGCTGGTGTTTGAGCGCCTGAGCCATTATGGCTCTACTCCTTTCGTTCTGCTGTAATACCTTCCATTCTAAAAATTGATTAATAATTGCGTCTGGTCTAGGGTGCTATTTTCTGAATTATTTTGTGATGATAAATCACAAGCGAAGAAGAAGACGAAGATTACGGAAATTAAAATCGACCAAATGGCAAGACTTTACTTCGATTGTCTTATTTCTTCTGTGATAAAAGGCAGGCGGGGTTGGATGGGAAAAGAAGAAAGAGCATATCATTATATCAATCGATCCTAGCCCCCAAATGATTTACACTCCATTTAAAGAAGAACAAAAATATACACACAAAATTAATCGCTAATAATTAAAATGATAACTAAGCCACGGTCTGTCACCGTCACCATCACCATCAGCATCACAGTCACTGTCATGATGATGGGGTGCAAGGATAAATATGATGTTGAATTTTGATGTCCTTGTGAAACAAAACGTGAGCTATTAAAAGGCATACAAGAAGGGGGGTTAGAAGGGAGTGATGAAACATGATTGTTATAGCAAAAAAGTTGAACAGATCATTAAAAATCCAATTACCGCTAATAACCAGGGTAATCATCCAGCATCATCATCACAAGGACAAAAAAGGACACGTAACATTAACGTATATAAGAGTATAACGAGGATACACCGAAAAAGGCGATTAACTTCTTGGTGTCTTCATCGCAGCCATCGAATGTATCATCGTTAGGTATTTTTGGTATTGCCATCATTCGAAGGACCATAGTAGATATACGAAACGATGCCATCGAAGACGTCGACAACCAACGGCAGCATCATAAGAGTCAGCAAAAGACATACCAAAAAAGAAGAAGACTTATATTTTTCTTTCTATACCTTATCCTTTATAGGCGAATTCAACATAGATCCAGACGGACATATTTTCCCCCTTTCTTTTCAAGGAGAGATTTTGCTTCTTTTTTTTTTGTTCGGTTTCTGTCTTGTTTGTGTAATCCGCTTTTAGTTAATCATGTCATGTTATTAGTTAGCAGACAGAGAGCAAGTCCTGAGTCACCCCTCAACTTTGATTCTTTTAATTACATTGAATCCATCATAGAGAGCATTTTTCTATGTCTATATGAGATTGTGAATGGAAAAAGGACACCACCCAGAGACACATCACGAAAACCCTCTTCTCTTATTACTCTTATGTTCGGCTCATTGTGTATAGACTTGTTGTAATAACTTGTTCATGCTCGGAATTAATTTTGGGCAGCATTTTTGGAGTTTCCAAGCAATAAAGGATGAAAGGACGACTTATACAATCACTAGAGATGTATGTTTACGACGACGCGGTGTTTTTGAGTGAAGATGTGATTTTTTTTGAACCTGTATGAAATTTTGGGGGAATTCCTATGAGGTATGTTTTCATTAATCGACATATCTGAAACTCAATTTATTTATGATGTATGATTTGTTTACAGAGTTTTTCTGATGATGTATGACGTTTCAAGTGCTGCATCCATATAACAGCGCTTACAAGTATTTAACATTTCAGCAGAATAATCTTAAAGCTAATGGAATTGGTTGTTTCCATATTTTGGACAACGTACCGAACTTTTTAGAGGTTGGGCGGATAGCAGTTCAAGTACTCATAGCATATTTAAAAAAATTTAATATTCAATTAAAAAATTGTTAACCTTTCCATTGAAATAAGGATTAGACAAAGCCTGACTTATTGTTTCAAAATGGTGTTGCTTTTACTATGGTCAATGTTGAACTTCTTCATTTATCAATATTGGTGAAGGTGAAGGGTTTTCTGCTAAGAATTTTTCATTTTGAATAGACTTCTATTTTGACAGTCACTTTAGACACTGTCATCTTTTGACAATTGATAAGTTAAAATAATAACCGATTACTAAAAATGGAACGATTAATGCAAATACGCAAATACGGTGAAAATTTAGCAGTCAAAGTTGTAAGACTGAAAGTACTTACATAATTATAATCATTTAACTTTGAACTAGACATTCAAGTAACGGCATCAGACAGTATTTTGCGTAATAACTGAGGTCGATCACTAGAAACCGTTTTGGAAGCTACGTTAGTAAGAAAAACTCTCATACTTAGGGTTTAGCAGATCTTAGAATGTTTATTAAAAATCCTCTTTACTCCCAAGGTCTATCAGTTTGTTTCGCTATCGTGATATTGGTGCATGGTAAGGTCCTTTCTTGTTCGAAAATTATGTTATGATTATAAATTTTCTATGGCTGGAATTGGATGATAAGATATGGGTAAATTGTGGTGCTATTTACGCAGACATTGATCTCACATGGGAATGGTTGAGAGTCGTAAGTCAGTAGGCCCTAGGGACATAATTTATTTATTTATTATTAAGTACACAGTACAGCTTTCATCTTAGCAAATATTGGGACAAACGTTTACATCATTCTGTAGTATGTAGGGTTATTGCACATGGATTTTCCAAGTAATTGGGTAAAGTCTGATATCTTGTTCTCTTATCGAAGATCCTTGTTCTCGGTATGAAAGAACTTTTACTTCGTTGGACACACTTTTTTTCTTTTTAAAAGTTCGTATAAGAAGCAATGGATATGGGTTCAAGTCTGTAATCCACAAAATAAAATATGGTGTGCCTCGGGGCTCTGTTTTGTCTCCGATACTACTCACAGCTTTTCATATTCGTTTTTAGATCCACATCTCAATAATATCTGGTACGGTTAAAGCGAGATATACCCCCCTTGCAACTATGGTATAAGTGGCATTTACATCAATGAAACTGAATATCTAGATTTTCTTCCCATATGTATTACCAAGAACCTCTGGTTAATGCGGTCAAAAATGCCGCAAGATCTTATTTTTTTTTAGAAAAAAAATGTTCTCTCTTTTTGAAACAACAAAACCTCTATAGGTACGTGGCCGGTGCTCTATAAAATTTCTTTAGACTTTTTATAGTTATTGTTGACAATCACATCATTAAATCAATTACAGCTCTGAAAAATCTTCCTCAAGTTATCATATGGCCTACGGTTTTTAACGATTCTAGTGAAATAGTCAGTTGTATTCCTTCCCTTAGACAGTTTAACCACTTTATTCGGGCTTCTAAAAATTCCATGTTTATCAGTTCAACTTTGTGTCTAACATCAATCGTACTATAAAGTTTAGAGATTCCTTCTTTAGCCATACTACTTGAATGTGGAATTCGTCTTTCATTATCATTGAAATGTTCAAAATCTCGCTCTTCCTTTCGTACTCCTTCCTCTTTTCCTAATGTTCACACTGTGTCTTTGGCATATCGCAGTTAAACAAAACCCTGAAACTTTTCGACGCTGACGATATTTGAACAAGACTACAACAAAAGTCTCTTCGGATCTAGTCTAATGATCAGCCTTACTTTTAAACCAACAATTTTCTATTATTTCTCAGAATGTGTCTCAAGGGAAAAAGTTGTTTAGTGTTTTTTAAAATCACGATTACAAAAAGAGGTTTTTTAACTTGAAATATTTGTATTCCCCAAAACTAAGTGGTAGGAGTTAAAGCGATGAGGGTTTATGAGCAAAAATGAATAATTGGCTTATTTACTTCTTTGTTTATGGCTTATAAGTCAGTTCGTTTTGAGAATTTGAATTTGTCTTCAAACAACAAAAAAAACGTATCCTTACAGGATATCCTTCTTTGCACCAGTCAATCTTTGCCGCCTTCATTTCTGTCCGTTTTCCGAAAAAAAAAATAAACACGTAAAGATTGTAAACCGTTTCCAAAAGCAATATTAACAAGTTAAAGGCTAACTTAATTTTGATGGGGCGTCCTTCGTTTTGATGTTTTTATGTATGTATGTATGTAGAAGGTATTCGTATAAGCTTCTTATATACTGAAATAAAATTCCATAAAAGATTTTTTTTCTTCTTCTGAACTACTATGCAATGCCACTCCATAACTGGTTCAGTGAACAATCTTCAAGATAAATTCATATCCACTTTCGGTTATGATACTTTATTGCCATAATGAAAATCATCTTCAAAAAGTTCTCCTTCTCATCTCCTTCAAGGATTTCCTCTCTGTATCCCTGTGTTTTGAGAATCTCCGACTCACAGCATGACTCAAAATGTGTAGGGTGGCTTTTTTCCTATACAGACATATATTCGCTATTATAGGGTAGGCGGTGGTTTGAAAGGACTATGGTTTTGGTCTTTGTTAAAGGTAATGGCCTCTGTGGGAAGAATGATGTTGCAACAAACACAGTTGGAGGTGCGTATACTTACATCATGTACTATAGTTATGTTTGCCTTTATATGGGAAGGAAATTTACTCGAAGAAGTCCTTGAGAACACCTCCTTAGCGACGACGACGAAGGTGGCTGACTGCTTGCTTAATGGGTAGGTTATAGAGGTTGAGGAGTTTCAGCTTTCACATTCAAACACTGCGATGATGGCAAAATATTATTATGTGAAGGTATGTTTCTCAATTTTATTATTTTTGTTCAAGTTATGATTACGTTTTTGGTGATTGTGTATGTATGCCAAAGACGAACTGTGAGCTGCGAGCTGAGAGCTTCGAGCTCTGAATTCTGAATATTGTAAGTTTTGACAAGATTTATGTTGTTCGGCATTTCTGCGTTCAAGTTCATAATGCCAGTAATAATATTAATAATGGAGACCATTTCTTTTGGTCTGGATCTGATGGATGTAAATTTGTTACAAACTGTCTTTAAGGACTTCAATTTTTTCTTCTATGGGAACGACACATACCTACGAGTTGTACTTTTGTATAATAGCTAAAAGTATATTCTTATTTTTCCTGTTTTTTTTGGCTTTGAATATTTTGACATGGCATATTTTTTGCATTCATTTTTAGAAGAAAAAAAGTTAAAGAAGTATTTCAAGACCACATGGTGTGGTTAACATGGTGTGAAGTGGAAAGTTATTTTACTGCTGCTTTCTTTTTTTCTTGGAATATCACATGGCCTAGTTTACAACAGCTTTGGGTTCTTTGGGATGAGCTTGGTGACAATAATTTATGGAACTCCTTTGACAGGGAATTGTATTTCAAAAAGGAAATGAATGTTTCATTGGCGGAAGCGTTAAGAACACAAAAAAAGAAGAAAACAACAGCAAACGCATGTGTGCGGAAATATGAAAAATATAAATCATTGATTTTGCGCTGTTTTTTTTTCGGGCTTAGATTAAGGCAGATGTGTGGTGATTTATTTTTCGAACGAGAGTTTAAGGTTAAGAGTTTTAAATATATAAGTGAAGCTTTGAAGAATAATGACACTATATGCCTACCTTTGTAGCCCCTACCTGCTAGAGTTTGTTCAGGATGCGAAATTTGGAGAAGATGAGGAGTAAAACCTTTGGGGTGTCTTTTTTGACACTACTCCATCTATTATTTTATATATTTGTGTTTTTATTATGAATAGGTTGATGTCAAAAGAATAAATTGTACTCAAAATTTGAATTACCTTAACGGCTATAATTCAAAATGTTAAAATAGGTTTTAACCTCTGTGCTTACGACATCCAGATCCAGTCAATAGGACATATTTTTATTTATAAGTGTGAAGGTACGATTAAAATTACAATATGGATCCTTAAAATATTGCAAATCTATGACTTCTATTGTGCATATCAATTTTTCATGAAGAACATGCAGAATTGAGCACCGGCTTAATATTGAAGAAGTTTTGCCAACAAACTTTTTTCTATATGACAGTTAATGGTACATTTTCTTCCCTACAATCAATGCCAAAAAGTCTTTGAACGACCTTTTGTAGGAAGATATCTTTACAACAGGCAACAAAATCATACAAAAGAAATAAATTAGTTCGACCAAAAGTTGGTATCATTCCACACTTTTCAATCGAAATTATTTTTCACTATAGATTATTTTTAATCCAGGAAAATTGTGTGAACAATCCAATACTAATCAAAGATCAAAAATAAGTTTGATGGGTACAATAATTAAAAAATAATAACAGATGGGGGACCTCAACATTTGTGACAATTAGGGGAAGGTGGGTGGTAAAGGGTAGTTTTCAGCTGCCACGTAATTTTTTGATAGATTAAATCTTTACTTGCATATAGAAAAAAGTATTTTCGGATTGAAAAGAAATTTAAATAAAAAATTTCATTTAATAAAAACTTTATTTTTGAAAATTCACTTTTCGCTGAATATTCGAGGGGTGCAGAATATAATTTATTTTTCTTTGTATTTTTTTCACTGCACAAGCTCTTGCATACATTTTTTTAATTATATTTGATGATCAAAAATGTCAAACATATTTTAAAAAAGAGGCTGGAATGTGACCCACACTGATAACTTCCATCACGTCTCTCGATTTGTCTTGCTTAAAAGTTTGTAGGTTTTCGTGTTGGGTTAAAAAAGTTGTCAGTTGAATTATTCTTAAAAAAATTAAAATTACTAACAATATTTTTCATATATAGTTAGTTTGAAAATCTAGATTTTTTAAATAGATTTTTAGTCGAAAACAAATTTTTACCAATTTTAGTAGCATTTCTTATATTTTTACAAATTTGATAAAATAACTTGAGAGATATCAAGAACCGAACATCAGTTTTTACCGAATTTGCGGACCGTTGGATTTAAAAAAAAACCTATTGAATATCGAAACAATATTTTCTCTGAAATAAAAATAAAATTTAAGACAGTATTTTTAATTTTTGAAAAGCTATTTGAGTCGAAAGTAAATTCTTACCAAGTTTTATTATTTTTTTATTTTAGGTTTTTATTTTTTGTAAAAAAACTATCAATTCATTTTTTTCTTAAAATCTTTCTGAAAGTTCACAACAATATTTTTTAATAAAAGTAGTTTCAAGCCAATATCTCAAGTTTTTGAAAAGATAATTTAGTCGAAATTCAATTTTTACCAATTTGGAGTAATGTTTTTTAATGTTATTTTTTTTATAAAAAACTGTCAATTCGATTTTTCTCAAAATTTAACCTTATGTTAAAAACGTTATTTTTCGTTGCACAAAATTATTTTGGAGATAAAATAGGTCTTCATTCGTAAGATTTTCAAGGTTTTTAGTTTTTTTTTTTGATTTATAAAAAAAGCCGTTAATTGGATTTTTTTCAAAAATATATTTGTTTAGTATCGCGTTACAATATACTATATACAATTTAATTTCAGTCTTAAGAAATTTTGGTCAGTGAGATATTTAGGGTTAACAAAAATTTTCGCATTTTTTTTAAATTGCTATGGTAAAAAAAACCACCGACGTAATTTTCTTGAGAGCCCTTTCTTCATCTTTCTACTTTATTATCTTTATAAAAAAGTTTATTTGAAGTCGATACCTCTTCTGGTTCGGGAACGTACGGACGTACCAATGTACGAACACACGCACGCACAGACATCTTTCTAAAAATCTCTTATATCTCTTCTAGAGACCTAGAAACATCGAGAAATGTCAAAATTTTCAATTTGACAAATCGGACCCATTGCAATAACTTCCTATGGGATGTTAATTCATTTTCAGCTCCTTGTATTACTACCCATACAAAACATTCGGATAAACAGTTTTAACCAAGTTCTGGTACTAAATTTGTATTTTTGATGTCAAAACATAATTTTTCATAATATTAAATTATGTTTATTTTTTTTAAAACGTCCAGTTTAGTTATTTTTAAATTCTTATCAATTCTACAAGACAGTGCAATATGTTGAACAAAGGTTAATTTAAGTCAATTCCTTTGCCAATTATAGAAATATAGATTACGAAAATATCAAAACGGCGCACTACAGCGCTAATTGGATGTCAGGCTAGGTTGCCTTGAGATCGCCATTTGTAGAATTCGAAAAAAGGATCAGGAAAATCGTACCAATCAATTTAAAAATTTGGAGCGACTGCTACAATGGGAGTTAAAAACTTGGTTCGGTCTCATATATCTCACAATCACATTATGCAATTAACTTAAATAAAATACTATCACATACATTGAAACTTTTCATAAAATTTATATGAAATACAAAATATTTAATAGTCAATGAATAAAAATAAAAAAGGAAATATCGTTTAAAAAATGTCAAATGTTTTCCTAATACAAAATATTGTTGTTAATACTTCCAAATAATCAAAAAATTCAAACAAATGGGACCAACGATGATAAATTATGCGTAAAAATTTCTAAATAATTGTCAGTTGATTTTTTCTTAAATTTTAACATTCTTAGTCAGTGAAGTGTTCGCATTATTCTCACCAACAATGTCTTCCCAACAGTAATCAGCTTAGTACTTTTTGAAAAAGAAAGCCATTTTATTGTTAGGGTTTTAGAATTGTTGCTGGTTGTTCGAATAATTCTATAAAATTTCAATTAAATTTTGAAATTATAACATTTGTCTTCCACCAGAATTCTTTCCATCTCAATGACCGAATGGGGTTAAAATAAAAGTAAGTACAATTAAATACCATAATTTCTAACCTTGAGGCACTTTTGCAAGCTTTCAAATCCCTGAATTTTATTCTCGCAGCTAAATCCTAATACTCGTAGTCCTTGCTTTCAGATTTTCATATTACATACGATTTTTCTTCATCAACATAATCATACCGACTTACATCGCATTCCACATCATTAGTTGAATAATTACTTTCCAAAATGTCTCTTTCAAACACATAATCGATAAATTAAGTCACTAACAAGCAATCGTATATAGAAAAGTGTGTTTTTGACATCGACGACTCATAAAAGAAAATGGCATTCCCCTTGGACACTTTCATTTCACTTGAGTACCTCAATTATACTTTCCTTGTTTTTGACATAAACCACCATCTCAGTCATAGATTTTCACAGAATTCTTTTTCGAAGGTTGCGTGTACATTTTAATCATCGACAAAACGAGGCATAGTTTGAAGTGCACAATCCCCTTTAGAAGGACCAAGCAGAACAGCTATCAACAAATTCGGGCGTCATTACGTCGTCGTCGTTCGTTCTCGTCGTTTGGTCCTATGCCTGGATGTCGTCGATGCCATAATTTATAGATAATCCAACTTCGATTTCTTCTTCCTCGATACACAAATTGTAGGTAGGTTAGGTACAACAAATAATTGTAGAGTTTAGTCGTAGGACCCTTTTTCTACATCGCATACGACTATACCCAACCGGCTTAGCATATGTGTGTAGACTAACAAACATCCTTTCCATGGACATGGACATCCCGGAAAAAACGTGATATAGAGATGACAAAATAAAAAAAAAAAACAAAAATTGAAACGAAGAACAGAGGAGGATTCCCCGAAAATATTCATCCATGTGGAAGGTGTTAAATCATCTGGAAATATTGCCTAATGGATAGTTAACACGATTTTTGCCTTAGAGCCAGGTCAGATGATCCTTGCTGGCTTGTGCTGTCCCAGGGAATATATCCAACACCAAATACCGAACACCGATAGAGAGCGGACCAATTTTAAGCCCTTTTTTCATGCGAAATCCATTCAAAAATAAGAAAAGAAATATTTTTTTTTCGTCACTTTTCCTGATGTATGCGATGGGAATGGGGAAAGCAATTGTAAGTGAGATAAGCCATTTTCTATCTATGGGGTTAACATGCATTTTCATTTTCAATCATATCCCTACCACCAACAAAAAAAAAAACCGGATTCATATTTTTGACTATATTCGCAGGATTATAAATGCCTTCAAAGGGAGCAAAAGTGAGGGAGCAAAATATCAGAATCCTTATAAATCATAAACTTGTGGTGTTTTGTTTGCGTGAAAGCTTATATCATTCAAAAAAAAAAACGCAAAAGAAGAAGGAAGAAGGACGATGAGGAAAAAGGGTCGAATAGACAGATTTATTTTTCTTGTAAAACTTGACAAACGATAAGAATTTATGTAGAGCTATGAATGTATAAGGAAGTACAAGAATAACCAACCACCATCTTAAATTGATGGTCTCTCTGTTATGTTGTTTCAGGCCATCCAAGCCATCAAAGAAAAGCTTAAGTTTTGACCTTTTCCTAATCAATCCATTAGTATTCAAACGTGACAGATGAAGGATCAAAACAACTTCCGTTACATCGCATCACACAATGTTCTTATAAATAAATATAGTATATGGGTATGGGTATTTGGAAGGCTATACAAGAGTACCTACAGCAGAAGCATTTGGTCCTTTAACCGCACATAACTTATTTAATTAAAGTTAACCCGAGAGAGGGTCAGATAATAATCGATTAAGGCGGGTATGGAAATTAGACAAAGACTCCCAGTTAAGTCAGTTTATATAGTTGGATACAGTAGTTGATAAAGGAGTATAGGATGTTTTTGAGTTTATGGTCAGTCAACGACGACATCATGGTTGATGGAAGACAACAGACTGTAATTTTGTATTTGGGTATTTAGTAATATTTAGAAGGATATCATGTTGGTTGTAGGGGATCATTGAATGTTATTTCGGAATTCCATCAGAGTCAACTTATTAATTGGTTGATGAAAATTGAAATAGTTTGCAAGTTTAACAAAATTTGTAAAACTATTTTGAAATTAATTATTGGGTTTTGCTAATTAATACAGAAACGAGTGTATTTATGATATGAAGGGAATGGAAGAATTTAATTTTAATAATGTTGTGCAGAACTATCAGAATTCTGATTAGAAACACAATTACGTTCCTTATTGAATTCGATAGTTTATATGCAACTTGAAGCTTGTATCATATCTACTCGCAGTATGTGTTTAGAAATAAGTAAGCAGTTTATCCTGATTTAATTTTTAAATAAATAAAATATACAAATTGAACACTAACCGAATTGGTTAAAAAACTTTAGTTTTGTCAAAAAACGTAATGTTATGTGAATTTTTAAACCAAAATTCGTTCAATGTCCTTATGTCCAAAAACTGTGTATATGGAAATATGCATTCTTCGGTGGAATTTGTCTGAATTATCAAAAAAATAATTCTTTGATAATTTGAGCCCTTAACGGTACTATTTTAAGTTATTACAGTATTTTAAGTTTCTTTATATAATATATATTTAAGTTTTTTTATTCAAATTTCTTGAGTTTTTTAAGCAATTTATAGTATCCCGCCCAGTTAATGGTTTTTATCGAAATTGAACGTTTTACAATTTTTTTTCTCAATCTCGAAAAATGGAAAGCTTACAGGAAAGAAGTGCACGATTTTAATTTCCTACAAAAAAGTGTTGTGCAAGGTGTCGTACGATGAGATTGATTGTTTTCAATAATAGTCATGAAAGTCATTAAGTATGAAAATTTAAAAATCTTATAGATAGTCCTGAAAAACTAAACAAAGTTTGTTTTTCAAAACATTGTTGTTTTTTATAATTTTAAAAATATGATATCATATAATTTATTTTTTGACCGATTCTAAAGGGTTTTGAGAAAACTCCTAAGAACACTCTTTAAAATTAATTCTGAAATTTCATTTTGGAAAAAAAACCCAATCTTACACTTTCCAAAATCATATGGTATTCCGTAGCAGGAGCCAGAGCAATATGTTCCGTTCCATATTTTTTTTATTGAAATCCGAATAAAACAAACATTGAGTGTAGTTTCTAGGATGAATTTTCTTCAAATTTAATTTAAAAACTAAAATATACAAATATAACATTTCATAACATTCATCTTCTTTATTTATATATACAAAACCGTGTTAGTTAAACTATTTATAACTAAAAAACGGCTGTACCAATATGAAATTGGGGTATGGCTAAGAGCCAAGAAACGGATAAAGCGTTCCCGTGGGACTTGACATAAACCGTCAGTCACTATAAAACATGGTATAATAAACACGAATCGGACTTGGAATAACAAAACGCATAATCGTGATTTACTCTATGTATGTAGCCCTATTGAATACCAAAAAAAGGAAGTTTATGATACTTTAATAAAGGCAACCGATGATGAAAATGGTGGTTTAAATTTCCTGGATGCCCTGGTAGAACTGGTAAGACATTCCTCATGTCATTAGTTTTAACCACTGTTCATGCAAGATCCAACATAGCGGTTGCAGTTGCTTCTTCTGGATTAACAGCCACATTTTTAAAAGGATGCCGTACGGCTCATTTAGCATTAAAATCACCGTTTAATCTTCAAAACATCGAAGAACCAACGTGTTATATTGCAAAAGACTCAGCAATGGCCAAAGTTTTATCGGCATCGAAAATCATTATCTAGCACGAATGCGCAATGCCGCATATACGTACATTAGTAGCACTTAGATATAGGAGATTTACACAATGACTCGATATGTTTTAGAGCAGCAATGCTCTTACTGTCTAGAAATTTCCGCCAAACAGTGACGGTAATTCTAAGATCTATACGGATTCCAACAAAATAGATGCTTAACTCAAATCGTCGAATCTTTGGCGCTATGTGAAGAAACTGCAGCTGACAACAAACATCAGAGTTGCATTGCTTAATGATACACCTGGTGAAGATTTTTCCGTAGTAATCATGCTTCGAAACATAAACCAACCGAAACTACGCAAGTGTACGCTTTTGGTGGTTAGAAAATTGATGAACAACGTAATGTATGCGACGATACTTAAAGGAAAATTTAAAGGTTTGGAAAGTACTCATTCCGAGGGTCCCGATGATCCCAACCGACATGCCCTTTGAATTAAAAATACTTCAATTTCCGATCCGTCATGACCATCAACAAATCACAAGGCAAATCCTTAAAAGTTTGTGGTTTGAATCTTGATCATCTATGTCTTTCCGATGGTCAATTATACGTGGCATGTTCACGGGTCTGACGACTATCTGCGTTGTTTGTTTTCGCTCCTGATGATAAAACAATGTCGTGTTTTTTAAGGTACTTAAGTAAAGAACAACCTATGTACTTAAATACAGATACAATAATGAATGGTTAATGCAAGTACTTGATTTATTTATGTATTTTCTAATAAAAATATAAAATCCGAAAATCTGCTTTTTATTGACTTTAAGGCGGAACAAAGTTAAAATTAAAAAGTTAAAAATTAGGTGGAGCAACAGTCATTTGAAAACTAGGACCTAGTGACAACTCTCTTATTCCTGTGTGCTAATAATATTGTCAGTAACAGAGGGGACCTACAGTTTTCAGCCGATTCAATACCTCGTTAGAGAAAGTAGCAGTGAAAACAACTTAAAATGACACAAGCAGGGTTTTAACCCAGGAACTCTGGCATCACAGCCCACCGCCATAACCATTACGCCACGGCTACTACTTATAACTCGAATAGTTCACTAAAAAATACTATTACCTTCAGCTCATATATGAAATTGTATTGTAAAAAATAAAAACTTTTAAAAAAACAACTAAAAATAAGTACGAATCCATTTTTGATTCAAATATTTTGAGAAATAATCAAGGTATTGATATTTTTTTGGTTAATACAAAAAGTTTATAACATCACAAAAAATAAAAAAAAATAAACAAAAATTAGCTTAAATTATTAATTGCATACTTTATAAATATATGTGTCTGTTTGCCAATGGAAAATTATGAGATGGGGTAAAACATTTTCACATCGCCGCATACTTAATTACGTTTTTTTGAATGTCAGGAACTTTCTCGTAGGCTTAAGAAACACTAAATATTTTAAATAATCATTTCCTTTTCATATGTTATATTCAAATGCGAATTTTTTAACCCAAAATCATGGAAGATTTTTAAGAACATTTCTTTATTTGTTCATAATAATGTATTCAATTTTTAACAAAACCTATGTAAATTATACCGAAGTAAAATATCTAACAAGACATGTCAAATTCAGTTCAAATTCAAAATAAAACAATACTTTTTTTTTAAAGATTTTAGTGTCCTGAATTTAAATCTCTGCTTTACATTTTTTATCACATGAGGTTCTTATGATGTTTAACTTTAAAAATAATAAAGACAACCAAGAGCGAGATTTTTAAGGCTAAGTCAAAACTCAACATATCTTTTTACAATACGTGTACGATCATTTTTCAAAGTAAAAATCTTTGTCTTCCGTAGATACAATTCAATTCATTTTTGAACCTTTCTGAGTTATTGAAAATTCTCATTAGATATGAGTCTTTATTTGACTCTATGTAATGCTTTAAGCAAACGAATAATTTTAATTTTGTGTACACTACGCTTTGGAGTGATGATTTCGAATCCAATCTTTGATTTTAATTATACCTGTTTTAAATATGATTTTTTTTTCAAAAAACTGATATAGTAGAATTATTAAAGCGACCGATTGGTTGTAAGAACAAAACTTACTTTCAAAATGTTTTAATTTTTTCTGTTGAAAACTGTTTTAGTGTCAGTTTAAGCGTTACTTTCACATTTTTCTTAAAAAGGTATAATCTAACAACTTATTAAGATTTTTCGAAAATAGTATGAAAAGATGGCTTATGACTCAAAAAATTGGTTTTCACTTTTGTTTTTAGTTATGATAGTTTTTGAGAAAACTTCTGGGAAAACCACAGGGTTCTAACTTGCTAATAATTGTACCAACAATTGTAGACAAACAAAACAAATAGAAATGGTTTAATAACTTTCTCAAACTCACTTTAAAATTATCGATATGAAAATTGGAAAGTAATATTTTGAGCAAAAGCAACACTGCATCTCTCTTGGTATCCTTTAACACCAAGAGAGATGCTGGGAAATGGTAAGGAAGGAGAACATGTACCAAGAATTGACGAAATGCATTGTTTAGAGTTAACAGTTGATCTATCGAAATTTTGTTTTTGAGTCATAAACCACCTTCTAATAGGCTGTGGTTAAATAATTTTGTACAATGAAATCGAAGTGACAAACAGTTTTTCACCTAATCAGGCTACAGGCCACTGCTTTGATACATAATTCTTAAATGGATGTTAATATTAATTCAAAAATTATACTGGAGTGTTTCGTCATATATAAATTTGGGAAACAATGAATTATGACATTGACACTGTGTGCTAGTTTTTGCATACTTACGTGTCCCTTTTAACATCTCAACCTTAGTGGTCTGCATCTTCCTTCTTTTTAAATAAAATAAATTCTTTTTTAATTTTATATATTTATATTTTTATTAATTTTTGTTTTGTAAGTCTATTCCGAAATATTTAACATTGTAAACAGTTTTTATTTTCTTATTATACAATACAATATTTTAACCATCAGCTTTGGTTTTTTCTTCTAAGCATTTTGTAGGTAGGTATATTCTATATAAAGTTTTCTTTTTTTTAAATATTTATTTTTGTTTTTAAGTTTTAGTACGTAAGTTAAGTTACACAGTCGATCAGATGTTTAAATTATATAGTTTTCATTTTAGACCTAAAATTATTATATTTTACAATATGTACTCGTATAACTTTTTTTGTAGTATTATTTATTTATAGTTTTCATAATTATTTTAATTACAATAATAATAATTTAACGAATTAATGCCATACGTTAAAAAACACTCTGTTTTGTTTGTCTTCTCAGCAAATAATAATAAACTTACGACTATTTTTTAGTAGGTATAGGTTTAGGTATTTTTTACTATTTACATTCTTTATAATCATTTTTTTTTAAATATAGATAACTATGTTTAATAATAATTAAATTTGCTTGCGTTTTTTCTTACATTTTGTTTTTAATTGTTAAATATCATCCTAACTAGAATCTAAGTTTAATTGTAAAATATAGAGAGACTCACATTAGGGATTTTGTTTTATAGGATCATTTTATGGCAGTTCTGCCCGAGACTATAATTGTGTGTGTGTTTTTTTATAGGCAGAACAATTTAATAGGTAAAAATCAAGCATCAAGTACTTCATACCCCTCCCCCCATTTTCGTCCCCCTTCTATCTATGTCTACATACATTGGCATCTCTCATCATCAGTCTTAAAACATAAAAATACAACAGTAATAGAATTCATTCCTTTATGGAGGAAAAGTCCTTTATCGCACAGCAACAACCCTATTTAATAAATCATCAACCATACATCTCCTCCCCACCACCTCTTTACAATCTTCTATTTCTATTATATTATTTCTCTCTTACATCACACCATATTCATGCAGGAGCAGAATCTTTAATTTCAAAGAGTTTGCTGTATGCTTTTAGGATTTTCGCAAAGGACTGATGACAGGTCACACGTTATCCACCTGAGCATTATAACTAATAAGACTCCGATCACTAGATGGCGCATAAATCACATCGTTATCGTTTGCTGTGGAAATTGTCGTCGTTGCAGCCACCGCTGCCGCCGACACCTGTCTACGTCTATTGTCAGCCACCGCCGCCACCGATGCCATTAGATTATCACTTCCATTGTCATTCTGTTCCAGGCTTAGAGTGCTGCTGCCGCCGATGCTGCTGCTGGCTCCAATGCTGCGACTGTACGAGCCCCTCGTTGGCTGGCCCCGCCAATTGAGGTAAGTATTATCCGGTGGATTGGTTTCGCCAACTTTTATATAAAGTTGCTCGTCCTGGGCATGCAACAGCGAGGGTGATCCGCAACCACTATCGCAACCTGTTCCAATTCCACCGCTAATGCTGTTGCCACCACCGCCACCACCGCCGAATCCCGAATCGACCATTACCGTCGTGGAGTCGAAGTCGAGAAGACTTTTGCTGGCAGAAGAAGCATTCGACACTATGGTTGCGTTGTTTGCAATGTTGCTGCTGCCACTATTCCCCGAAGAACCGCCATTGTACTTGATCTGATGGGATTGTGGCGGCAAGGTTGGTGGTGGTATCGCCTCAACACGTTTTCCATTGTCACCCAAATGGTGGCTAAGGAAGTTCTGATTCAGATTTTGATTCTGGGGGTGTGATACTTTGAAGCGATTGTTGTTCCGTCTTATTGTTCCCATGGGGCTGCCTTGATGCTGCTGCAGGACCCCCGAAGCCGTGGTCGGGGCTGGCTGCATTCCAACATGGGTTCGTGGGTTAAACGTAAGGCAATTTGTCATATTGTTCAGCTTGTTCTCGGTTATGTGAATCTTTTCCTTCGGGTAGTAGTATTGTTCGGAATAGGTGGACCTATTTGAATTACCCCCACCTGGATACATATCGTTGGCGGTTTGGTAGACGTTTGACGAATTCGAATGCTGATGATGGTGATTACCGTGATGGTAGCCAATTCCACTACCGCTGCCGTTGCCAGTGAATCGCTGATGTTGCATTGAATTTGGATAACTCTGCTGTTGTTGGTGATGGTTGTAAAGTTGGCCATGGGTTGATTGGCTGTGATATCCGGTCGAGCCACTGCTGTATTCGTTGGGATAACGGCCCGTACCAACTATCGAGGAAGTGGCATAGGGGGCCGGGGAATGTTTTCCAGTTGTACTGCCACCGTATTCACTTGGGGCCTTGCCAAAGCTCGACACCTCAGCATAATCCGTCGGAATATTGGAATACTCGCCCACGTACCTGCAAATATACAAAAACCGAAAAAAAAAATGAGAAAATTGTAAACGACCCTTGATTAATAAATTGCCAGATTATCGGAGTGCGAAAATAATTTTCTATGGATTATAAACGATTTACGAAGTGTGGTGGTATTTTATGTCGGTACAGCTATCAGAGCTTGGGCAGTCGCATATACATACAGAACCGGACGCATTGGTCGAGGGCGACATGTTTTGTGACCGGGTGAGATAGCATTGAATTTTATGCGATTCGACGCGACGCGGATGGCCGCGGCTGGCTGTGGCGGGCGTGTGTTGGCCAACAACCGACCAGTTTTACGAATGAATATTTAATTGTAAAATCCTTTGGGGGGTAACGAAGGAAGGATTTTTGTACAGAATTCACAACCCTATATAGGTAATGATAAACTCTATAACATAGACCAATGTTTCTTTCTCGAGTTGTGTTTTTCGAGGGAAAGAAGGGTGGATGGAGAGTAAGCTTTTTATCAGTCAGCAGGTATAAAGGTAAAAACAATACGACGCAAGTAAGCCGCTTAAAATGAATTTCATTAATATGCTCGTGGGTTTTAATGAATGCCATAAATAAATATATACATACGTAAATTAAGGAGCGTCCAGCCAGAATGTGAGTAGACTAGTTTTATTTTATGCCCTTTTAAATTAAATCGTATTTTAAATTTTTAATAAAATGGAAGACACTTTACGTATCAACTCAGCGTCCCTATATTGGACGAGCGGTAAGTCTTGATGTAGTTTTTTTTTGTCACAAGTAAAATCAACTTAAGATCTCAAGTATTCATTATGATAATTTATATGAAGCGTAAGGCATAAAAGAAATAATGAGTTGATTCATCAGTAAAATAAATATTAAAAAATAATTAAATATTCAAAAAGACATCGTGGAATATTTTACAATATTAAAGAAGGGATTTGGAAAAAAATATAGTTCGAATACATCAATATTAATAAAGTCAGCAAATTTTTAAGATTTTTATGGTGTAAAAAATATTGGGACGAGTAAATATTTAAGTACAAAATGCTTCAAAAATTTAAATACAAAATAAAAAGGCAACAAAAATGCCAAAGATTAAAGGTTTTTAGACATTAAACTAAAGCCCCATTGTCATTTAAACAAAAAGTTTAAGAACCACAAATTTGTGGATAATATGGTTATCATATTTTTTCCGACAAGAAATACCAAATTTTGATTTTGTAGACAAACCTTACTTTTAGAATTGAATTTCAATATTTGTCTGAACTCAGGAAAATTTAAATAAGTTTTACTAAAGTTTAAATAATTGTATATTATTTTATTTAATATTTTTTTAACATCGGTTTCGCATTAACAAGCGTTTTCCTTATAATGGTGAATTTCCTGTACAGTAAGTAGGTTTGAAAAAGAACATGACAAAAAAAACCGATTCCAAAATTAAAATGGAAGAATATAGATATATAAGTTTTAGGAACGAAAGCATTTTACCCAACATTCCTCTTTTGAATCAGTATATTTGAAAACTGCCAATTTTCTGATTTTTGTTCGATTTCAAAATCAAAATAAAAAATAATAATTGGTCTGTCTGACTCTAATCTGTGATTTTGACGACCGGCGATTTTTCTTAATTTGTTCGATTTCAAAATTAAAATAGAAAAATAAATCTGGACAAATTAATAGTTTTAAGAAGATGATCATTTTATCCATATTTTATTTTGTTAAATCAGTAAATTTGAAGAACATTTCCTCATTTTTTTTACTTAAACAAATCAAAATATTATTAGAAAAATTGACAGTTTTGTCAAAAACAAAAAACAATTGCCACAAGGCGACAATAAATGCCACAAACGTCATTACACGTTTAAAAAATCAATTTAAAGATTGGCAATTTTCTGATTTTTTTTTGTCAAATATTGGTTAAGAAACAAAGTTCATTACAGAAATTTGAGCTCAGAAACCAATTTACAGTTTTTTAAACAACATTTTTGGCATTTATTCAAATCAAAAGGATTATATCTCTTGAATTTAAGGATATGTGTCATTTTATCGTACCTGAAATTTTAAAGCAATCAATGGAGATGGACAAAGGTTTTTAAAAAGAGTACCAACTTAATGGAACACAAAGAGTTAAGAAATTTATAAGGAGCACTAAATGCTATACAAAACAGAATCAGTCAAATTAAGCTTCACACAATCTTTTTTTTTACAACAATGCTTAAATGTATTTATTTCAAAACATTTCAACGGTTTTTTTTCGTTAACAATCCTTACCATGTTTAAAAATAAACGTGCATACAAAAAAAGATGTTTAAGAACGCTTATACGTTGGGTCTAGTGCAGACGCAGTATAAAATATAATAAATATCAACGAACACACCCTCAAATGTGACAACAACTGTCCTCTACATTTCACAATCCGATTATTTCTTTCAATAATATTGTTTTATATTTAAGTATACATCTTACAGCCGTCTAAACGTGCAATTTTTTTGCGACAATACATGCCAGAAACGTCATTATCAGCTATTGTAAGATGACGTTAAAAATTGTCAAACGTCATTGCTTAAGACTTTTGACATAATACATAATCTGTGTAGACCTTAATTCGAATAATTGAATAGAATATGATATTTAAATTCCATGTTAATATTGATAGTTTTTTGACAACAACTGTTTTCTGAATACTGACTTGCAAGATCTGACACTCGTCTGGACTAAGGTTAAGCCATTTTGAATGATCTATCTATTGGATGGATAGATTCTTAACATTTATATTTATGTATATATCTTACAGCCGTCTAAACTTGAAATTTGCCAGAAGCGTCATTATCAGCTATTGTTAAATGACGTTTAAAATTGTCAAACGTCATTGCTTAAGACATCTGACATAATACATGATATGGGTAGATCTTAATTCGAATAATCGAACCAAATGATAGTTAAATTTGAAGATATCATTGACAGCCCTTGTCAGAAAACTGACTTGTAAGCTCTGACAATCCGTGTGAACTATTGTTAAGCCATTTTAAATGATCTATCTTTTAGGTAAATAAATTCTTAACATTTAACAAAATATCTGTCCTATTTTGTGAGAAGAAAAATGGATTAAAATTATTTCTAAGAAATGAATAAAATTCGAATTTCTACCAAAAGGTTAGTCAAGCATTTCTTTCTCTCTGCAATCCAAAAGTATTCAGAATCGTACATTTAAGAATTCAAAATTTAAAATAAGAAGTCATTTAACACAAGATTCATATGAATATTCATTCATTTTATATGAATCTCTACCTTAAAAAAAAACAATTTGTCTTTCATTAAATATTTGTGTTACGAAACGAAACCTTGTCTGACTAACTAAATGTAGACGTGTATAAAACTAACATTTCATATATATCTATGGATGACCATTAGACTAATTAAATTGTAAATAACAAAAGTAACAAAAATAATTCCTCTGGACATGTAAATTCAACAACTTTATACAACTCTATATCCAGAAACATTTATGTTATTTTGTTAGAATATGCTTCTGCTCAAAATATAAAGGAAGAACATACATACTCTTATATAGAGAGAAAGAACCTAACAAGCCTTTTCAAATAAATTATTTATGTTTCTAGCAAATAATTACCGTTGTATGTTGCTGTAAACGCCCTGAAAACCTTAAGTAAACATCAACACATATTGGTTTATCATTTCAAAGCCTAAAGAGAGATAGAGCAAAGGGAAAAAGAGGGTCTGTATAAAGTTGTAGAAAAACAATAGCCAAAAACTTTACAACCTACAAAGAGTGAGAGAGTTGCAAACCGTAATTATATTGCAAAACTCAAATACATATACGCCACAGTCAGTGAAACGATATTCACACAAACGTATGTAGATAGGCTCTTTCCAAAACCTAGTAACCCAAAGCAAAACAATATACAAACAGATATAATGCCTTCGAGTTACAATTCTCGAAAATGCATCAGTTACAATAATTTTGTCAATAATCTCGCTCGAAGGACCTTTCTGTATACAAAATTGCACCAGACACAACACACAACATACATCACTATATATGTATGTATGTACATTTTAGTTTGTGTAGCATGTTTGAATGTAATTTCGACCGACATATACATACAGTATACACTCTCAATCTATGTCCATTTACATACCTTTGATTTCGATGTTGTTCAGATGGTAATGTTGTTGTTGTTGTTAGACAAACGGGTGCATAGTCGGCAATTTGATCCTTTTGCATGTCCATTGCATCACTAGCTGAAGGACGCCAAACCATACCACCAGTCGAGGCATCCAACCAAAAACCATTTCCATTGCGCGATAAACTCGGCATTTTGAGGACATCGTTTGGATGATGTGTGCCTGCAGGACGAAATGAAAAAATCAAAAAAAAAATATTGTATGGTTTATATTTTTTATTTTTTTTTAAACAAAACTGTCATAATTAATATCTATCTACACAAGGAAACAGGACATCATCAACAATAAAAATAAAATAAAACAACAACAAAAGA
Organism: Eupeodes corollae; assembly: GCF_945859685.1. Taxonomy (NCBI): domain Eukaryota; kingdom Metazoa; phylum Arthropoda; class Insecta; order Diptera; family Syrphidae; genus Eupeodes; species Eupeodes corollae. The sequence continues at coordinate 114,040,467 of NC_079149.1, forward strand.
GGAAGTGAAATAGAAGCAGAAAATACAAAAAAAATGTCCTGAAATTATTATTAAAAAATAAAAAAACAATATGAATATAGGTTGACATACATAGATGATGTCCTTTGGATGTGCTATTCGTCTGCCAAGGAAAAGGATGAATATCTACACATACAAAATTTGTTATTGTTTTTGTTACTGTTGTTGTATTTGTGTGCATGTGAATGTGGTATTTTCTGACAGCTTTCTTTCGAAATTTATGGCATACTAAGTTTTTATTTTTATATTTTGGTTTATTTTTTGTATTTGTATTTGTATATTTTTTGGTTGCCTATATTATTTTTAATTAAAAATTTGTCCGACTGTCAACTGGGTGAAAATGAATAAACACCATAAAATGTCCTGTCTGTTTGGAAATATATATGTATATTCATACATATCTATATCTACTGGTGGATAAATTGTTATATGGGTGAAGATGGGGAGCTTTAGCTAGGATGCAGCCAGTGTGTACTCGTATATGGAAATGAATCATCATCATCATTCATTTGGCACTCTAAAGACACACACGTTGTATAAACAGGGGTGGATTTAGTCAGTTGTCATATAAAAAGGTTAAGGGCATTTTAAATGTTTCCATTTATCAGAAAATAAGGTAAGCATCTATTAAGACGCTTTTCGTTTTAGAGGTTTCATTTTGAACAGCCTATTATTTGGGAAGTTAGCACTTTCCAAGCTGTCATTTTTTGACATTTGACCGACAAAGCTACGTCATCAAAAAAAATAGAACATAGAAAATATAATAGAAATAATCTTAGCCGTATAGGTGAGATTATTGCTTCTGTTATCCGATGGGCTGAAGAACATTCATGTTTTTGTTCATTTCTCTTCAATCCTTGTAGTTAAAAATTATCAAACTATCAAACTCATTTAAGAGTGATAGAATCGATCACCAGCAATTCTGCTAGAAAATTGTCTGACCGTGTTGTATTCCTTGAAAAGGTAACTACAACTATCCACGGAGACCTTGTGATTTAATATCTTTAGATGATTTTCTTTGTACTCATGTACAAAACACAATTTAACACATTTTCTTTCTTACAAAAAAATAATCATTTATTAATTTAACTTCAAAAAATCTCATTTTCATGAATATCAAAATAAAAGCTCTTATTGGAAAACCATCTAGAGAGATATTCCTCAGTTAAAATTTAAATTCCTGAATGAAAACTACTACCAAAATATGTGAAAGAACTTTAAATTTTCAGTTTTGTTAAGAAATCTACCCCACTGCACTCTCCACCTATAGTCTGACAATATAATAGGGCAATAAGAGTCCTTTTTGCCTTATTTAACTTCCGGACAAAATTCCTTAGAATCTGTCCAGGTTTGAAGTCTCTTTGAGTAAAAGTTAAAAATATTCATGCATTTTGTTAGTTAATTTAAATATGACACACACACTTATTTTTTCTGGCCCGGGGCCCGACAATCATCTCCAACAGCCTTGTTGACATCCTCAAAGGTATTTCGCGCGTCAGCAGGACAATGACAAGGAGAATAGCGGACTATGTATGTACCTCCTGTATAGACTATGGGAGGTGCAATCAAACAGAGAAAAGTGCAATTAAAGAACGCCTCCCCGTGGCATTCCTTTCCTTCTCTTTACCTACCATCAGTCAACATACAAACACCCTACCATGCCCAGCATGACTGCGAATAAAAGTTAAAACAAAAAAAAGGAGTTATCAAAAATACTGTATCTTCTCTACGTCAAATGTGAGAAAACACAGGAGAGCATTCAGCGAACGAGCTTTATTTAATTTAACACTGTGCTAACGTTATCCTTATCCTTGGCGTAAATGTAGGTATACGAATCCAAGTACCTCTACGTACCTACATACCTACGAATATTCGTGTTTGCAGTTATTAAAGCAACGCGCGTAGGTGGTATATGAATTGCTATTCCAACTTAAGCATTATATAGAGAACCTACCTATGAATATATAGTATAAGGACGAATATCCTAGCCATAGGATGATGGGATCATGGGAATTCCACGCGTGTGCTAGACGTTTGTTTTTTCGCTTTGCGTTTTTTGAATTTTTATTTTTCCGAGTTTATGCAATTCTCATTCAGTCAGTGTGTGTGAGTCCTTTTTTTGTGTTCTCTTGTTTAAAACTGCCATGTCCTTGCAGAGCAGTCTTTATAAAGGTAGTTATATCCTTTGGATGTTCTCACATTACACCTGAAAGCTAGCTACTGCTGCTTTTGTTGCTGTTGCTGGTTGGCACATGAACGCAGTAAAATAATAAAAAACTCATCACACAACCATCGCAAATGGCGAATGGAATGAATGAATGAATATGTAAAAAGAAGGAATTAAAGTAGAAAACTGCATAAAACGGAAACAGTTAGTGAAGAGAGGGGTACGAGTATAGTAGGTACAAAATATTACATGGATCAAAATTGAGCTCTTGATGATGGGATGAGTTGATATGGTAGTTAAAAAGTTGGTTATGGTTTTGTAGCTTTCATTTTTTTTCTGGTGAAGTTTAACATTTTTTAATAGTTGAATATTTTTGTACAGACTAAAATTTTAAATTTAAAAATACAAAAAAGTCAAAATGTGGGTTGAGAATAGTCTCTTTGCAAATATAATTTAATTAATTTATGCAATAAATCAAATTGGTTAGGATATGAACAAAATTAAAAGCTATAAGTGCAGATAGCTGGTTTGAATTAGAATTAAGTTAATTGTGGTAGAAATGGAGAGGATCGAACATTTTATTTTGAAGCTGATTGGCTAATTTGATAACCAGTTCTTGAAAAAGAGAAAACTAATGAATGAATATGTGTGATCTTGAGACTCAATGTCCTAGTAAAAACACGTTTTGGCGGCGCAAGTAGAAATTCATTTTTGAAATAAGCTCCTTTGCACATACCCACACTCAAATCAAGTTTGTAATTAAAAAAAAGAAATATTTCTTGAGATACGAAGTTAAAAGCGATTTCAGAGCCAAAACTTCGAATTTCTTGAAGCTACACAAAAGAGAAAGTCTACAATCTTTCTTATTGATAGTCAAAAAATATATACAGATAATGGGCCATACAAAAGTTGGGAATTTGTTTGAAAAAAAAATTGAATGAAAAAAGTAAGTATACGCCTGGGTGTACAATACGAAGACAAATATCATATTAAGCCAATTTGAACTAGTCGGTTGAATAAGGAAGCAAAAGTATATTGACTCATAAACTTGACTTCAAATCAAAGAAATATAATTTAAAAGAATGCGTTTTCCAGTTTTTTCCATTTTAGAGATTTTCAATGTCTTCCTTTAAAATATTTAAAAAAATGTAATGTACAAAATATTTACAATTTTTGATTGAGCATTAAAGATTTTTTGAACTTAGAATTAGATGATTTTAAAATACGAAATTAAAGAATTTGATTCTGTCATCTAATTGGGTTTTCTTAACTAAAATAAATTAGGTGGCGCAACAGTCCACTGAGAAACAAGGCTTAAGTAAGGTTAGGTTAAAGTGGCTGTCCATAATGGAATCGGACATACTTCGGCCAATTAAATGGCTCATTGTGATACAACGTACATTTTGAGGCTTCCTCCTAAGCTCAATGGAACAATTTTGCATCCCTTACGAAACGTGAGAGCCTGATTATGCTTATATGATTTAGATCGTTTAGATCGTTAAAGAAGAATTTTCCTAGGTAATTCTTGCGTTTTTGAGCTAGAGAAAGGCATGTGCAGAGAAGATGAAGAACCGTTTCTTCCTCTTCCTCGTCCATACAGCTTCTGCAAAAGTCATTTGAGAATACGCTTAGCCACGTGGCGTGAACCAGGGCCTAGTGACTTATAACTCTCAACCATTCCTGTACGCGAGAACTGTTGTCAGGGATGGAGGGGACCTGCAGTTTTAAGCCGAATCCGAATGCATTATTTGAGAAAGCACTTTTTATGACAAGAATTACTCTTGGAAGTTTTGTCAATTCCTCGCAAGAGGCAGTACCCTTGAGAAAACTTTTTTTTAATGGCACAGGCAGGGATTGAACTTTAGACCTCTGGTATGACAGTTTAACGCAATAACCATCATTCCACAGGTACTACTATACTAGATTACATGTAATAAAGCAAAGTTAATTGGTGATATCATTGAAGTTCTAGGGTTTTTAAATAAAAAAATAAGTTGTGAAATCTACAATTAAATACTCAAAAGGTTAATAAAAACAAATATAACTAAACAAGAAACAAAATATAAACTCAATTGCTTTTCAAATTCAGACGTTTTTTTCAATACAAATTTGACGAAAATCAATTTTAAACCTCAATAAAGTTTTGTTCATTCAAATTCAATTCTGAATTTTTGTCCATAACAAATTAATACTTTTACTATTAAACAAGCTTCAAAAGGAATGCAAGTGGATAAAATTAAATTAACTATTAAGTTTTAAAGCTTCCAAATGTTATATCAATTTCACTTATTTCAATAAAAAAGATTATAAATTTAAATCAATTAAATAATAAACATTCTTCAACAAAAAAAAGTATTTATGGGCCTCAAATATCTATAAAAATAATTATAATTAGGTACTTAACATTTTCATAGAATTATGAATTATACCCGTGATGTGCTTAAATTCACGTCCATAAGTAGGTGTTATTATTTTAGTTTAATTATGAACTTAAAAAATTAAACAATAGATAGTTTATTCTAAAATTATTGTAAACTTGACCATATATTACTAACTAATAAATGTTACCTACCTACACACAAAAAATGAACACCAATTATTTCAATTTTAAAAATACTTAAAGTAAAACCCACCAAATAAACAATTATGAATGTCATTAAAGACAAAAAAAATAATATAAAACAAATATTTAAATTTCAATTTCATTAATAGCATTTATACTTATTTTCATTTACATATATTTCCTTTATATTACTTATTTCCATCAAAGATATATATGTATTGTGCATAGGGTCAACTAGCCGAAATGATTTAATTTTCATCTGATTAAAATTGATAAATGTCCATTAATATCATTTCACTTTGGGTATACTGTTCCATGTACTGTACATAAATGCATATACATAAAAATTTACTGTGAGTAAAAATCAAAATTAAAACAAACAAAACATTTAATACGAAAATAAAAAATGCAGAAAAACAGATTTACCATATTCACATTTCGCAGTCAATTTAACACCACCAACCAAAAATAATATATTCAGTGTTCATTTGACTGCACTTCAACCGACCTACCGGGCTCTCATATGAAAAACCCAAAAACAAAAATACCAAAAAACGTAAAACAACAGAAAAAGCAAATTCTACCAAAATATTTTGTTACAGTTCAGCAATTAACCCTTTCAAAAAAAAACAGCCCTTAAAAAAGAAAACCAGGGATGATGAACCACCCACACAACACAATGATATAGAATATGTAGAAAGATGACTGTTATATAAAAATATGTATATTTATAAGTAAATGTAAAAATATATATCTAACTAACCTCGAATTGAATTTAACGCCGATTGCTTCATCAGCATATGTTTCCTCTTCACAAAAACCATTGCACCAAATGACAACATCATCACAGCCAAAATAGTTCCCAATAAAATGATGAACCATGGTTGAGTAAGGACATCATCTACGTGTTCTTGATTGATGGGATACCTAGACACATATACATACAAAATAAAATTAAATTAACAAAATAAATTAAATACAAAATAAAAATACATATCCCCAAAGGGAATGTGCATTTTTATCGATTGAAGGATTTTTTTTGGTTTTATTCCAAAAAGACAAAAAAAAAACTTACCTTTGATTAATAAACGGATCTAATCTCTTTGTTATTGGATCTAAGCGCAATGTTGCCGGTGAACAATATGGCCCAATGCCAGCTTTATTGCCACCAGCCACACTAACCGTATACATAACCCCTTCGGTTAAATTTGCTAAAACAAGGGTTGGTGATGCAGCATCGATTGTAACGTTCGTCAGGATACGAGATAAATTCATTTTCATATCGACTCCACGAACTACAACATGATAGTGAAGGAGGACTCCTGGATGATGAAATACAAAAAAAGATAAAAAGAACAAATGAAAAATAAGTTTAGAGAGATTGAAATTTTATTATCATGCTTAGGTTAGAAAAGGTGAATTTTCCATTGATAATTTGTATGAATATATTCTCAAAAATAACTTTATAGATATTAATTAAATTTCATATTCAAAATGTTTTAAGTATTTTCATAAAAATAAATACCAAAATTTTGAAAGTTTTGTACACGTTTCTTCAGTTTTTTGACAATATCTTTGTTATGTAAAGTAATTCCAATAATTGGTTTCACTTTTGAAGTTCTCACCTTTTAATATTTGACAATAAGTAAAAACAACTTTATTACAAAAAACGCATACAAACAGACGTCTACGATGTATTGAAATTGTTAGAATTTACTACATTTTTTTTCATTATTGTGCATATTTTTCGGCAAAAGTGAAATTTGTGGAAAAATTGAGCTGTAGAGACAAATCAGTGACGTTAAAATTTTTAATTGTGTGCCTCATTTAAATTTGTCTGATATTATTGTTGCTGTAGATCGTTGTGTTGACAAAAACCTAGATTTTCCAATTCCTCGTCAATTTTCGGAATCAGGAATTCTACTGACTTAGTTGTTAAAGGATTTGGAAGTTCAGATAATGAAAGAACTCAAGCCGGTCAATCACAAAAAACGTCGTACCTGCTCGGATTAGGCCCTTAAAATGCAACAAAATCAACCAAAGTTTATTAGAAATTATAGTAATGAGGTAAATTTTCATATCAGTGGTTATGTTGGTAAGCAGAATTGTCGTATTTGGAACGCGGAAGAGATAATTTTTTGGTGGCCATCGGAATATTTTGATGTTAAAAATTAAATTAGGCTTTGCAATAGTTCTTCATGAACCGGGGTTTATTGACTTGCATCTCTCTACCATTCCTACAGTTTTTTTTATCCACACGGCTAATTTGAGAAAGCACAGTTTAACGCACTAACCATTTGGTACAAGATTTTGATGCTGATAACGTTTATTTTCAACAAGACGTAGGTGGAGCTGCGTATCACACAACCACCTAAACAATTAAATCGCAACTTGAAAGAACCCGTGGAGTGGTAATTAGTACGTGAAACTGACTGTAAATAAACATTAATTAATTTATTAAAAAAGAAATTAGTTTTTTTAAATATCAAAATGAAACCTATTAGTGGAAAACCCTGTACAAAAGGCCTTCCAATAAGTCTGTTCACTCTTTATTAATCTTTGTTTACACTTATGCTTCCAAAAAAAGCAACATTTTTAAATCAAAGCATAGATTTTAGACTTATTCACTTTACTTTGAATTAAGATGGGCCTTAAACAAAACAAAAATTGTTTGTATTAGAATTCATTAATTATTACTTTAAACGTTTGGTTTCTGCATTTAAATTGAAAGCCTTTTAAATTAACAAGGAGTTGCAGTCAGCCATTTATTTTCATCCCACTTTGTAGTCAAAAATCTCCTAAAATCGAGTTTATAAATGTAAATCACTTACTATTGCGAAATTCACCTTTTTTCTAAAAAAAAAACTTTTATGTTGGGTTAGAGGGTATGTATACTGTATTTTAATACAATACACTCTCCTACTAACCCCAAGTAGATTATTGAATGAACATTTATAGAACTTTTTTCTAGATACTCACCGTGATATGGTTTGAGAATTGGTGCTTTCCATTTCAAGAACACAGCCGATGAATTTAATAGAACAGCTTCCATTCCATATGGGGGTTCAACAGGAGCTGAAAGAAAATTCATACAAAAAAAAAGTTGTTAAATTTATTTCTTTTCATTTCATCTTGTTTTTTTTTTTGCTTTGTCTGTGTCTCTATCAATTTGCCAGACATTTACGCGCATTTAAAAGAGAGCTCTAAATATATTCATCCATCAAGTCTTTTTCGCAACAACACAAAAAAGCTGCCTACACAAAAACGCTTCTGATTGCTATCACCCGCACTCAAATCAACCCAACCTAACCAACCAACTTACTCATATGTACTTATATAGGATGGAGGAATCAGGATAAGGATTTTTTGTTGTTGTTATTTTTATTTGTTCAACACACCGCCGCCGCTGAGCGGCAACCAAAAAAGGATGTCAATCAAAGGGATACTATCGGCGCCGGGTAATGTGTGGATTTTTTTCAAACCCTCTGCATATTGGGGTTGTGTTTGTTCATATAAAACATACATATTTATTTGATCATCACAGAGATCATGTCGACAACGACGACGGGCAGGAAGCAAAAATTGGAAAATTGATTAATTTTTTGGCTTTTGTGAAACGAGAAGTGCAATGCATGTATCGGATGTCAGCACTATAGTATATGAGAAAATCAAAAACAACAAAAATTACATAGGGAGGTTTTTTTGATTTTAAATTTATTTCAATATGGGAATATATTTACTACCCTACTCCAAGGATTGCATGCATATGTGCAAAATTTCATTAAAGGCAGTTTTTTCGTTGGTTATTTTATACTTTTAGATGGTATAATGGTAATGGGCAATTTTTGAATGGCGGTAATGTAATATTTTTGAGATTTTAGATTTTTGGTAGAATATTGACCCCATAGGAGAAGGAGTCCTTTGTTATTCGGTTAATTTTTATTGAAGTGAACTTTTTTTAATGAGATGATGAATATCTAATGGCGACGAGCAACGGGGGAGATGTAAAATGTATGTAATAAGTACATTTACTGAAAAGAGAATTGACTTTTATTACAACACATCTGTTCACTTTGTTAGAGTTTTGATTAAGTGACTAGGAAACTAGAAAATATCCAAAAACCTTTTTTGACAGACTTTTAATATGAGTTCTATATTTCAAATCAGAACAATTATAAGAGCAAAAAAGGTAGGGTATGTTAGGTTAGATTAAAGTGGCTGTCTGGGATATACTTAGAACAGTTTTTGACACATCGTGAAACCACATGAACCCTTGAGGCCTTCTTCTGATCTCAATTATACAAATTGAAGTTTATAACGAAACGTAAATGACAAACGTAGTGATGTCAGTGTGTCTGAAATGAGTTAGATTGTTATAGAAGAACTCTCCAAGGTAGGTCTCACGTTTTTGAGCTAAATGATTACCTTTTAAAGACAACGTTAGGTTATGATACCAATTGTCAAGGTACGGCAAATTGAAGGAAATTTAATGCACTCAAAAAATTAAGGCAAAATTCGACCTTTAATTACTGATGACATTTACTAGCATTGCATCTTAATTGAAGAAATAAAACTGCAGTCAAAATTGGCTCACACGTTTAGGAAGCTTTTTTTGCTAAACTGCTAAATGTTTACCTAATTTTACTTAGTTTTCACAAATTTCATGTATGCTTAAGAGTTTGTATTTCAGTTTTCACTAACGCTGTTTATTTTGAAGTCAAATGTCAAAATCCGACTTCTTTAAAAGAGATAGCTACCTAAATAGAGATCTATTCAAAATAAAAACTATTATAGAAAAAAGCTATATTATCATTTTTCCATGGAGTACCTCAGGAGTCAATTTTTAGAACACTATTGCTAAGAATTTTTATTAATGATTTTTAACTTTTTTCGAGGAATAAGAATTCCAAAAAAATCTTTTTCTTTGTACTTCTGAAGTGTGAGTGAAAACTGTAGTTTGAGTTTTTAAGTTGAACTAAGTTCTTTGCTAACAAAAAAAAATATAACTAATTGCTTACTTAAAGACCCCAGAAAAAGTTGTAGCTGTAAATGTGGAGATCATTTTATGGTATTTCAAAACATTGAAGATATTTTTATTAAACTTCAAGTTAAAACTATTTTTGTATCATCTGATTTATTTTAAACTTTTCTTGGAAACAAATCAGCGAAAATCAGATTCCAAAAAAGATTTTCAAATCCTGGGACGACTTTGAGGAAGAATAAACGTATCAGAATGGTACCTAAACTTTAGGCTCCGAACTATTAAGCATATAAAAAAACTGGCCTATAATTGTGATAATTGTAATCTTCTCTAAGAGAAAAGTAGCTGAAGGCTTTGAGAGCTAATGGTATCCACTTTGTTAATGTTAAATCTTTCATAATTGTCTTTAACTCATTCAGTTCTGAGTCCTCTATTGTTAAAAGTTTTTACTAATGATTTGTTCGCAATGTTAATAAGTCTTAAGATTGAAAATTTATATTTTGGCTCTCTTTAGAGAAATAAGCAATTAAGTTGAGTTCTTATTAAAAATCTAAGTAGACAAATTTGAAATTCTTTAATCTTCTAGAACAAATTGTTCAGTGAATAGACTCTTTTAATTGATTGCTAGAGTTCTGACAGATATTATCTCCTTATGAGTATACTACGTTAATGGTTATAACCCTTTCTTTTGGTCATATTCAAGTTAAAAAATCACAAGGCACTCTTCTCTTCTGTCATTCCTTTTTAGTTTAAACCTAACAAAGTCCATCTTTGGCTTTGATTTAATTCACCATTGTCCATTTTGTAAAAAAAGGTTATAAACACAAAGGTGTACCCTAAATAAAATCTTAATTGAGGAAGTTACCTATAGACTTTTATTTTTGCAAACTTTACATTTTCACACAAACTTTTGCCCCAAAAATCTAGCAATATACACTTAATCGGTTTGAATACAATTGGAATGAAACCAAAGTTGCCTACCAGGCATTATTCCAGACGAAAAACGTGCAAAAAACCAGACCACAATTTTTTGAGAATAATTAAGCCCAATAATGCATGCCTCTTCATCAAACAATAACAAAAAAAAACAACGAGAGAAATACAAAAATGGGAAAGGAAAGCACAGGAAGTCAAAATAAGAAAAGCAATTCATTTTCTCCCACAAAATAAACTTCGCCTTTTCCAATTGTCAACATAAACAACTCAACATAAATGAACACATACAATTAAACAAAATAACATATACAAACATATTTACATCACCTGCAATACAATATTCGTATGCATAGTGAACATAGAAACAGACATAAAAATTGCTCAAGTGAAGAAGAAATTAAACAAATATAAAACACCATTGGGGAGACTATCTCTGTTTTATTTAAAGAAAACAACTCAATTGTCTGTATGTTTGTATGATAGCAGGATACGAAAGGATATAGGTATGGGAAGAGAATCCTTTTTTTCTTTTCTTATTTTGTTTCGTTTGCATCAAAACACAACCGCTTGTTTCTTTCTCTGTTCTGGCCTGCCTGAAACAAAAACATCAGAAAAGGATTCAGCAGACGTGTGTTCTGCTTTTGGTTGGTTCTGTATCTTTACGAGTATGTGTGTATGTCGAGAAGTATATGCGTGTGTTATTCGAAGGAAAAGCATCATCAGACATTGTTAACCAAAAGGATCCCAGGTATTTAAATAGGAAGTCCCGCCGATGATGCTGCAAGCTTTTTTATTTTTTTTTCTTCTGAAAAAAGCAAGGACTTTTGTATCTGTTCACCATAGACATACATACACAGAGGTACTATTCATATATGAAGAGGAAACCAAAAATAAACACTAAATCGACAAATAAACCGCTGAACAAAGAGACAGACAGAAGAAGATTTTCTATACATACATAAATGTAGGGTAGGTATGGCGATGTGTGTTGAAAGAAAAAGGGTTATTTTCGGGGACTTGTCTAGATAGGTGATGTTGCAAAAGGATGTGAAAATCCTTGGGGATTTCCTTCCGTCCTGAAATAAAGTCAAAACAAAAGCCCGCTTCATTGCCGCACCGCACCATAGCTCCAAATAAAAGAAATGCGAAATAATCAGAATCCTAAAAAGAATTTGGAGCATCGAAGAATCTTCATATAGCCAGGGACGAACTTGAGAAAGACTTAACGTACTGAAATGGTACATAAGTCTTAGGCTATTAAGCTTTTAAGACTGAGCGTTGATGAATGTCTTAAAATCATGAAATTTTTGTAGGAGAGAAGTATCTAAATGATCTTTCTAAATAATTACTTCCAAACTTTGACAGTTAATGACGGCCATTTTGTTGAAGTTACATATGTCAAATTTACTTCCACTCATTCAGTTTGTCTTGCCAAATTATAATCAATATAATAGTTCCACAAATAGAACTACAGTGTGTTGGATACAACATGAGTGGTCAGTCAAACAACATCTTTATGACTTATACGTCAAAGGAAATCAAGTTCTGTCAAAAAATTGTTACTGCTCGTTAGATGCCCAAAAGAATGTTAGGCAGGTTCGGTCTTACGCAGATTCATAAGATCATTTTGCGGAGTAACTTCTTACTGATCTGTAAAAAATATAGTCACTTTTCATGAACGTGGTAGAAGAATAAGAGACAGTTTAGGACTATTGCAGAACACTTATCAAATTTTGAGTCGTCAAAAAAATTGTCACTGTTTGGGAAAGCGTCAGGAAAACTCAAGGTTTTGCAGATAAATTCCAACAAACCCAAAAGCTGAAAATACGATGATCATATTTCAAAGATCTTAGGTTTCTTGAATATTTCGTGTGCAATTGAAAACTGACCCTTCTTTCTGCATGAATGAAAATGTCCAAAAAAAATTAAGAAGAGAAACCATAGCGTCCAATGTAATGATCAAAATTCTTTCGTGTTTTGAGAGAATGGTTGGAAAATTCGTGGCATTTTTGGTAAACATATTGTTGCTGCTTGTGATATTGAAATAAGAAAAATTCGAGATGATATTGGTCTTTTTCAGATTGCTGAACTTTGAGTCTTGACTTAGCTCTGCAATCAAACAAACTTCAACTGATTTAAAAGCTGGAAATTAGTGTCAGAAACTGACACTAATTTTCACCAAAAGAGCATCTTCAGAGACCAGAATAATTTCTGGATGTCATTTCCTAGGATTTTTCGCGAGGTTTATTGCCGTATTTCCAAGGATTAAATATTTGAATGTATCCACTAAATCTTTAGTCCTCGAAGTAATTACAAATGCACTCCACTTTTCCCACAATTCCCATTCAGGGCCTTAAAATTCCCTTAAATACAGCCCTTTTCTCCATATGCACTGATGATGTGTACCTACGTTTGTATGCTAAATGAACTCCATTTAAGGATAAAACACCAAAAACAGTCTTCTTCCTTCGGATTAGTTTTTGTTTCTTTTCTTTTTGTGTCTGTTTATTTTTGTTTTCAAAGATCCGAAGAGAGAGAGAGTGAAAGAATGAAACGAAAGACTTAACTGGTGAATCGACTTCAATTTAAATAAAAGAATGCAATGAATGAAAACGAATGAAATGAATCAACAGCGAAGAACAGTTAAAAACAACAACACAAGACAGAAAGACAAATAAACATATTATATAGCATCATCATCATCATCGCAGCAAGCACACACAACACACCATACAACATACATACCGTTTTTAAGCTTTGAAATCACATATACATACTCATATATAACAGAACAACAAAAAGGATAACTTACCATCCTCTAGAGTACGTGCGATCCTTGAATTGGATGGTTTGCCTTCGACAGACTTATAGAAGGGTACGATAAAAAATTCATACCGTGTGTACTTCATCAGACCGGTAACTGTACATGTTGATGCTCCGCCACCGTTCAGTATCGTTAGCATTTTGTAAACCGTACCAGAAATGCTGTTCTTGATATTTAAAACACTGCTGCTGGAGCTACCGCTGCCGCCATTATTTTTGGTAGAGTGTTCAAGAGTAGTTGGTGGGTCTGTTGAGTCTGGTGCTGCCACCAATGCATTCGAGCGTGTATTGACGACGACCGTTGAATCGGGTAATTGTCGTGCATAGATGTAGAATCCTTCGACGTATTTGCCATTGATTATCTATACAATGGGACAAAAAGAAAAAAAAGGAAGAAGATACATGCATCAGGATATTTTGTTGATGTTGTTGTTGGAGGAGCTCTTATAGTGAAAATAGAGAGCTATTCTTTTTCCGTACTAACCTGCCACGTTAATTTCATGGTTGTCGATTCTGGAGATGTCGCATTGATCAGTTCCACAACGTCACCCGAAAGAAGGCTCGCTCGAGCCTCACTTAAATCCAGACCGCTGTTAAAGCTCTTCTAAAGGAGAGGAGAAAAGAAAGGTTAACCATCGAGATAGCTCGTTTGTGTGTACAAAAATGCGCTTTGTTATTTACCATTCCAACAGCTATGGGTTCCGACAAGGCACTTGGCAGTGATAGGCCATGCGAGTTTTCGGCACGTATCACGAAAAAATAATTGACTCCGGCATTGAGGCCTACCTGAGTAAACGAGGTATTTTGTATGCGAGCCCCCACCGCTATCCAACCTTCGGTCTCGTTCTTCCCGAACATCTCCACTACGTATCCCTTCAACGCTGATGCCCCGATTTTATTGCTGCGAGTCCATGAAATCGTGACTGTGTCCTCTGTCTTCTCAACCACCTGGGGTTTGCCAGGTGGCCCTGGATATGTTGACAGCTCAGGAGCCCTGAAGAACTTAATATTCGGATTAGTTGGAGCCTCTAACTTGAGATATCCACTCCACGAGGACTTTCCATTTCGATTGCTCGCAATACAAGTGTACAGCCCTTCGTCTTCGGTCTTTTGCAAGTCGCTAATAGTAAGAGCTCCTGACTCTGAGATATTTCTTCGGTCATCGTCGGGGCTCTCATCGACAGGTATCCCATCCCGATACCAAGACACAATTGGAGCTGGCGTCCCCATCGTTCGACAGGGTAACGTTACAATCGACTTGACTGGCAACGTTTGATTTGCTGGGCCCTGAGCAATTATCGGTGGTGGGAGTTCAAATTGTGTATCCACTGTCACAACAGTACGACTGCTCACACTGCCGACAGCGTTAAGTGCATTACAAACAACCACTTTACCAGAATCCTCTCGAGCGAATCGAATAATTGACAAAACACTTCGTCCTTCAGGTGTGAGGGTGGCTTCCATGCGGCCATCCCGATATCCGGGAAACATCAGTGAGCTATTTCCTTCGACGGACCAATAAAGTGTTGGCTTTGGATATCCGGTTGCTTGGCACTCAAATAGTACTTCATCTCCAATTTCTACAAGTTGATTTTTCGGACGAGTAATGAACTTTGGAGGAGCTTAATGGAAAACGGATGTCAGTTTGTTAAATATTTTATACTATACTATTTAGATTTATATATGTATGTTTTTAGCTTTGATGGTGGATAGATAAATATATGGAAGTAGAGAAGAATATAAAAAAAAAACTTACCATGTACTGTTAGGGTTCCAGTGGCGGTAATTGAACCGACAGCATTGTCTGCTTCGCAACTATACTCGCCCATATCTTCGAGTGTAACATCGTCTAATTTAAGGCTACGATCTTCAAGGATGTGTACACGTCCTAAATAAATAAAACTTTTATAGTTAAGAAAAGTGAGAGAGAAAAGGAGCAAAAGGATGTTAATACATATTATATACCAACTCATGGGAACCGAAGCGTGGAAGGACGAAGAAGGATAACAAAATTGTTTGTATCTGTGGGCGATGTGATTGTGTTTTGGAAAGGATAATACTTAGACTCACTCGTAAATGCTCGTTCAGGACTACTAAACAAAACGAAATAGCTATACAAAATAAAAACGGATTTTCCTACCTTCCTAACCGTTTGGTTGCACAAGAGCGGTGTGAGGTGGCGGTGGCGGCGATGGCGATGAGAAAAGTTTTGTGTGTAATTGCACACTTTGACACTGAGTGTTAGATGAAGTTTTAATTAGGAAACAGAAAGCTGATGGCACAAATAACGCGCGAGATCCTCGTGGATCCAACTTCAACCAAACTCCCACTCACAGAGCTGTGTGCGGTGGAACCGCATCAGCGGCCTCTCAATTTAAATCAAACCAAAAGAGGATTTGTATGTTATGTGGTGGTGATGATGACAAACTAAGAATATTATTGAAGTGAGTGATATGATTGCGAGATTCGTCTTAATTAGTTAATGCTTCATTGGAATTGGAATATAGACAAAGTTTTGTCATTATCCTGTAATGAAAACGATTTTGACAAAACAGTACGCGCATCAATTTGAATGATGTTGGTTTTAAGTTAAGACGTATTTTGTATGGTTAAACATGGAGAAAGGAATACAAATTTTTCTTCCAAAATTTGTTTATAGAAAGTTTTAAAACGTAATTGTTTTAGAGAAGTTTAAATACTGCTTAAACTTAATTAAACCAAGGCCCTTAGAAAAATAGAATAAAAAGAAGTAAATTCTCAGAGCAAGGGTTCTCTTCTAAAAACTTAAGCAGGTGCTATTAAAATTCTCGTAAATCAAACTTAATGAAGCACCAAATTTTATAAAAAGTGACTTTAAATGATGTAGAATGTTAAATTGTTTGATTAATTAAAAAGGTTATTTTGTATGCACTTCCACTTCAAAAGTGCATATTTATGTTTTCCTTCCTTTTAAAGCGAATAAAAGTACAAACTGTTTGATTTAAATTCCCTTAGAATAAATTTATTGAAAGTGAGATTCATTACTTAATTTTTAAGGATTTTTTAAAAAGTCAAAGTTGCAAAAACTAAGATTTCTTTTCAGTTTTAAGCTTTAACCCTTTTTTAAAAATAAATTAAAATTTAAAACTAAACTAAACTTACGAAGGTTTTAAAAAGTTGTCACATTTTATTTTTGTTAATTTCGTTAAAAATATAAATTAGACAACAAATAAAACTTTCAAAACTAAAGACATGTAATATTGAGTAAATTTATTCCATAATTAACTCAAGGTAAAAAATGTCACATCCTCAAACCTAAAAATTCTTTAAAATGCTCTAAAGACATAATGTACCAAAAATAAAAAACAAAATCCTATAAAGAGTGATAGTCGGCTGTCAATTAGCGAGATTAAATACAAAATGCAACAATGTCGAAACAAATACTAACAAAAAATAAAATACACACAATAAAGAGCTTACATAAAAATAAAACTAAAAAAAAAAGAAAGACTCGAGCTATAACACAAGACAAGCAAGAGACGAAAATAAAATCTCACACCATCCATCCAAACTTTTACTAATTGACAATTTGATGAGGGTTTTTCTCGCTTTTTTTACCCTCTCCCCTCAAACTCCACCTCCATCTCATCATCTGGATTTTATTTATTTCCTTGCGATGATGTTTCACTTGCCCACTTTTGCTCTTTAAAATTCAAACAATTTGTGTCCTTCCTTCCATCATCATCGGTGGGATAGGATATACAAACGAGGAGTATGTATAGATATGTACATTTTTGTATACAATTTTATGCTATAAAACTTACGTAATGGCATATTGCCACCAGATGCAGTACGACGCCACAGGACATCAGGCAAAGGATCACCACCAATACGACATTGAAATATCACAGAGTTGCCAACCACTGCGGTTTGATTTTGTGGTCCTCGGATGAGGAATGGTTTAACTGGAATTTACAAAAAAACAAAAAAGAATTAAATATCTCAGGATATAATGAACATATACAAGTACGAGTACTGTATGGGAAAGTGTTCATGTGATTCGGAAAATGCGTATCCACTACCAATAACAAAAAAGGGATACTTTAATAGCAAAATCCCATCTATAGAATCAACTTGAACGCACTATACCTTTATATGTATTCGTATGTATGTTATCTTCTATACTATTCCATATAAAATGCGACAACACTCACCGTGAACTTTTAGAAATGCAACCGCAGATTCTCGCGTTCCAACAATATTCTTTACCACACACTGATATCTACCATCGTCTGATTGTCGTGCATCCTGAATTGCCAGATTACCACCATCCACAATGCGTATCCTCTTTGATGCACTCAAATTTAGTGTTTGTCCATTTTTACGCCATGTGATTGTGGGCTCGGGTGAGCCACGCGGTGCACCGCATTCCATCAATGCTACATCACCCTGTGCAACACGGGTGTTTTGTGGTTCCAAACGGAATTCCTCACGAAGGACTAAAAATATATTATATATGTTTGTACATAGGCATGTAGAAAATTTAATATGAATAGATACGAATGAAAATCAATGATATTTTGTATTTATGTAATGTCCATATATATGTATGAAGGCGTTATGTATGTTTGAATGTATTTTAGCTCATAAAATTAGTTTAAAGAGATATTGAAATAAGTGTGACCAGACCCAGAGATAATTTAGTTTAATTTTAAATCTGAATAAATAAAAACTCTTGCAGCCGAATTGATATAAAACGCCTTTTCCTTATTTATTCCGCTAGTTTACTAAGTCAGGAATTGAGAAAAAGGCTGTGGTTTAATACGTCCCATGAATAAAACCAAAACGTTCGTGGAATAGTAAGTGACGTTTACCGGAAATCCCTTAAGAAAATCTACTACAATATATACGATTTGAGTTAGAAAACGTCGCTTAGTAGGAGTTTTGTTTTATTCATAACATTTTGAACTTAGTCCATGGAATAAGACCTAACCTTTCGCTAGTCCACGTTTATTAATTTGGCTGTTAAAGATTTTCTTACTCAGATGTTTAATTATAAACTTATATTTTCCAAATGTTATTTTTATTTTGAGCTGACTTACTAAAATTATTGTTTTTTTTATCAAATTAATTAAAAATTTTAAAAATCTGTTATAGTTTGTATTGATGTCTAGGAAAATAGAAATACCTTACTCCTTGAAACTGACTATTCTTATACGTTTGTCTTTTTTTAACCAACAAACTTAGACAAGTTAGTTAGTTAGCTTTAGACTAACTAAAACATCTGCCTTACTTTGACTAAATGTTTTGCGTTAAACAATTTTCTGACACTAAACTGTGATTATACACAGCAGTAAAACTTAATACGACCGGCTCATTTAAGACTAACCTTAGCCAAGTTTTAACATAGGTCCGACTTAATTTGACTAACTCTTCAGCTTAAAACTATTGTGCAGCCTTAAACTAAACTTTTTAACTTTAGAAATCTAAAAATCTTTAACCAACTGAATTACTTTGGACAGTTTTTTGACATTGGGAAACTTAAAACATCTTACTAACTTTGATTAAATGTTTTGCTTAACATAATTTTTGTAGCTTTTAACCACTCTCTTACTTTAGAAAGGTTTTGATCAACTGGCTTATATTGGACGATTTTCTTATCTTCGAAAACTTAAAACATCTGGCTTACTTTTATAAACTGTTTAACTTTGGCTTACTTTTATCAACTGTTTAACTTAAGACACTTTTATTATTTTGAACTACTGCTGTAGTGTAGACAGGTATTAAGCTTTAATCATTTTACTAAATTTGGACAATTGTGTAACGCTTTTGTATATATCTTTCTTTAATGAACTTTTAAACTTCTATTTGGCTTAAGACTTATGTCAAACTTAAGCATAAGACTGCCTATGTGAAAAGTACAGACTAAGCTTTCAATTTGACATTAAGACAGCTGTAAAAGCGCTAAAAAGGGTTAACATTTCAATTATTTGTATGTTCTATTAATATATAAACTTAAAATACATTTGATCCTGCTTTAAGCTATTTACATAAAATTAATCTAAATTAATAATTAAAATATTTATTTTTTTTTTCCTTAAAACTTAGACATGGTCACCATAATGTAATTAAAGATGACGTTGCATCGTGCGTCGGTCGTCGGTCGTCGCGTCATGGTCAAAGTGGTTAGAGATCAAATCCCCACATTTAAAGCCTTTTTAGATTTGTCATGGTATTAAAGAGATAAAGTTCATCCATACCCATAAATAGGTTTCTATGGAGAAATAAATGTGTAGAGTTTGAGAACACATAAAATGCAACAAGATAATAAGCAAAGGACTTTGGCTATAATGATTCTAATCGTTTTCGAAAACTAGGAGGGGAGCGACAAGAATGCTTAAGTTCGTAGCTGAAATTACTATGGTCAGACTTGTAATTTATACGCATATAACCATTTCCACCCTTATTGGCAAATAATCCTACCAAACATAGATGAGCTTTGTGCTCGCTCCCCTTTTCAAAAAACTTACTCTAATGTTTTATTTGAAGTAAATCCCTAGTAATTGGCTATCAGATCAGGTGCTTTCTGCGCTGACTTATTGGTCGCATATGAAATTTACAAAGGAAATGTGATTTTGAAGGAAAGAAAAAAAAAATACCCTCAAAGGCTTCTACTTGAATATTCACCAAAAAATATTCCAACGTTTAAATCTTGAATATTTATCAATTTATTACTAAACGATTAAATTGATTTTGTAATTTTTTGCTTCATTGCAAAATCCTGCAAAAGAAAGCCAAAAATTGCCCAAGGAACTATAATCGTCCTTGTTCAGTACAACCAAAGTTTCCGCACTCCACAGGTACATAAAGTCCTTTTCTGAATTTCTGGTTTATACCTAGTACGTCTTCACGGTCGGTGTATACAATGATGGGGGGATGCAATATTCAATTGAGATCGCTTCCTATTATCTTCCCTTTTTTTTTTGCTTGCAACTCCTTTCTTTTTATTTGCCTTTTACAAGAAGTCAGATAAATTAAATTCAATTACTTGTTGGCATCGACTTTTATATTTTTATTTGTAACAAAAAAAGGAAGTATACAAAAAAAAACGGCACAATCGTTTGAAATGCGAAGATGGCGACCGACCAGGGCAGACGAAAGACGAAGACGAGAAAAAAAATGTTTCCAAAGACGACAGGCAGAAATTTCAAGAGAAGATGATGAAGTAGAAGGTGGGATATAAGGTCTGTTGCTTTTTCATCTGCAGACGAAGGATATGAGATGTCCTTACTGTAGAGGTTTGAAAAGGAGTATGAGTAATTTCCCTTTAACTTAAGATTCTTTTTTTTTGTATTTTCTTGAGACGAGTATGTTTGTACCCACATACATATATTTGCTAAAGATGGTTATATGGATTTTCTTGAGACATTTTCTTTGTACGTTAACGTATACAATATTCTGAAATGGAAAGTCTTCATTTCTTGTGTGAAGACGAAGGCTTGTGCATTTTTTCCTTTTTTTTGGAAAAAAGGATGGGTAATTAGTTAACAGGGATGATGATGATGATATATCGATGAAAGAAAATATCTTGATATCAGATGTTCAACAGACAGAAAATATTTACTTTAATGTGATGGGCTAAGCGGAAAAATGCTTCTTTTCATTCTTTTTTATTTTTCATTTTTATCATGTGACTCATTGTTAGTTGGTAATTTAATTTAGTTTGAACTTCAGACTCTGTAAATATATTTTGGTGACAGTCTTTGAACTTTCTTTATTTTTACTGGACAATGAAGTTTCGATTTCAATGGTCTTTAATTTATTGGACAGAATTGTACAGGAATAGAATAATGTTGGTATTATTAAAAAATTTCTCGAACTATTCTGAATAGGCTTAAAATCTCTAATCACTTAAAATCTTTTTCAAAAAAATAAATTTCTTTTTTTTTAACGAGAAATGCTGTTTAAGGGTCATTGTACTTTTAATGGATTAAAAATGTTTAAATGGTCTGTTATTTGAACATCATGTAATCGAGTTTCATATTAATTTATTGTTTCAAAAAACGATACACAATTGTTTAAAATAAGTATTAAAATAAAAGGAAACAGAAGTATTTCAAATTTCACTCAACGATAGTTCTTATTGAAAAAAAGATAAGTTTTCAGTTCCAGTTTCCAATAAAATCGGGGAAAATTCACTAAAATTAGTGTATTTGCATTTATTACATATTCTTTTTATTTTATTAACTGTCTATAGGAAGTTATTGTAATCGGTTCGATTTGTAGAACTGAAAATTTTGACATTTCTCGACGTCTCAAGGTCTCTAGAGCAAATAAATATAAATAGAATAATAAATAAATGGTTTTTAGAGCTTTCGACTTCAAATAAATTTTAGTATACAAATAATAATGGAGAAAAATGCAGAAAGGACTCTCAAAAAAAAATTGAGTGGGTGTTTTATTTGCCATAGCAGTTAAAAAAAGTGAACGTTTTGGTTAACCTAAAAAATTAAACAAAATTTACTAAATGTTATTGCAAATTTTCGACTTAAATATCCTTTCATTAATTTGAGATATTGACTAAGGTAATTTTGAATTTAAAAAATCGAATTGACACTTAAAAATATTGCCTTCAAACAAATTTTATCTCACAGAAAATATTTTTTCCCACATTTGTCAATTTTTTGATACAAAATTAAAATTTACAAAAATCGTAAGCACATTTGGTAAAAATTGATGTTCGGTGCTCGATATCTTGTGAACAATAGAAGATATTGACTTCAAATTAATTTCATTCCAACTTATATTTGTTTATATAAGAAATATAAACTTTAAAGAAATGTTACTAAAATTGGAAAAAGTTGATTTTCGACTAAAAATCTTCTTAACAAAAATAAATTTTGAAATCAGTACATTTCATTATATGCAAAATATTGATGGTAATTTTTAAGTTTTTAAGAATGATAACTGACAACTTTTTTAACGAAACACGAAAACCTACAAGCCGTTTAAGCAAGACAAATTGATTGAAGTTATCAGTGTGGGTAGTATGCCAGCTTCTTCTTTATTTTGATTAGTTTAGTTTTACTTTAATTTATTTCAATTTATTTCACAATTTTTTGTATTTGTTTTGTGTAAAGGGTTTTCCAATAAAAGGTTTCATTTTGAATTGCCGTGATTTTAGCAGCTATCATATTATGACATTTGACAAGTAAAAACTACGACATTATTTAAAGTGGCATGATGGTTAGTGCGTTGGACTGTCATGCAAGGGGTCTTGGGTTCAATCCCTGCCTGTGCCACCTTAATTTAAAAAAAAAATAATAATTTTCGCGGGTACTGCCTCTTGCGAGGAATTGACAAATCCTTCAAGATTAATTCTTGTCATGAAAAAGTGCTTTCTCAAAACTAGCCGTTCGGATTCGGCCTAAAATTGTAGGTCCCTTCCATTCCTGACAACAGTACTCGCACACAGGAATGGTTGAGAGTTGTAAGTCACTAGGCCCTGGTTCACAACGGACTGTTGCGCCACCCCATTTGATTTGATTTGATTTAAAGTGGAATAATAAACTGTTCCATATCTGACAACATTATTCGCACACAGGAATGGTTGAGAGTTGCAAGTCACTAGGCCCTGGTTCTTCATGGACTGTTGTGCCACGTAATTTTCAATTTATTTATTTTATTTAATAATTATTTCAAAACAGCAATAAAATTGTTCAAATAAAATTAAACAAGGGGCTGGTATGCGACTCACACTTATATTTTCTCACCCCTGTCTGTCCATTGATTTTTTTAAAACTTTACTAAAACATTAATAACAACCTTATTGTTTTAGATACACAAAATTTAAATTCAATATCTTTCTTTGCACTCATAATACTAGAGTCGAAAACCATTTCTTAGCAGCTTTTAATTGTGTTCTAAGGTTTTCGTGTTTTGCAAAAAAATAGTTGTCAATTTGGACTTTTCTAAGAAATTAGTTTAAAGTTAGCAACAATATTTCGCACACGATTTAAAGCCACAAGTTAGCTTTTAAAAATTTTTAGTAACATTTTCTGAAAGTTTTTATATCTTAAAAAAATATGAATGTTAAGTTAACAACAAAATTTAGCTTAGAATTAAATAATTTTGAAGACAAAACCTTATTTTTTTTCGAGATATTCGAGACTAAAAATCAGTTTTTACCAATTTTATGTATTTAAGTTTTTGTAGTTTCTTATTTTTTTACGAACGATATGACAGTTGGAGTTTTTCCAACCTTAAGTTGTATTTTTCTTAAATCTTTTTTAAGAATTCGTCACTTCAAGTTTTCTTAAAGTTTTTATTAGATTTCAAAAAAGCAATTTCTTAATGTATACATTAACGTTTTTATTAAAAACAATTATTTTTTGGCCTACCAACAAAGGTCCCCGAATATACGGACGTATGAAAGTGTGAACACACATTTACACATTCATATCTTTTAAAAAATTGTCTTTACGAAAAGTTGGAAAATTTGAAAATGTTCAATTCGACAAATCAGAACGATTACAATAATTTTCTATCGGAAGGTTAAAAAAGTGATCATTTTGTAGCCAGAGTTTATTGCGTTAAATTAAGTTAGCATAAGAACTTAATCCATTCGATCACCAAAAACGTCGATCTTAGCTGATAGGGTCTTGACATACATAAAAAAAAGTCGTTTGTTCATTTAATTGGTCCGTAATTATTTTTAAATAAGGCTATTGGAACTATTACGTTGGATTGTTGTTCTAAACCAAATGCAAGCTTTAAAGATGGAATTCATGAAGATGTCGCAACATTTCATAAAAAGGATAAATTATTTCTGCAACCATAACGGTCATTTGGCTTGAACTGATTTACATTGTTAATAGCATATCTTTCTTCTTTCAATGAAATAAACTTCCATTAACTCTTCTTAAAAAATCCTGTTTTTTTTAAAATGAATTGAAACCTCTTATTGTGATGATTTTAAATTAGCTGCATAAGATTAATATTTACGAATTGACCCTCATTGACTGTTTTTCATTTTTAAATTAAAACAAAATTTCAATTTTTTGACAATCAATAACCCTTACTCAAAAATTATTAAAACCACAAAATAGTGCTGACATCTTTCTTTAATGAAGAAATTCTATAGTTTCGTAAATGCAATTAGGGTTTTCCTATAGTATCCCTATATTCATTTATAAAATTCCAAAAAGTATCCATTACAGCTGTTACCTACATAAACACATGCATACCCATACCTAACCTACCCGTTTAAATCTATGTAACTACTCTATACTGCGTGTGTTGTATGTCGTCGCCTTTTATTTTCTCATTAACAATATAAAATACAAAACACCAAAAACCAAAACCCTTTTTTATAACTCAAAAAAACTCCCCCCATTAACCCTTTTTGACTTTTAAAAACTCATTAAAATTACAAAGAACAATTATTGTTAAATTAATAATAACTCAATTCGATACCCACTCCTTTCCTATTTGTAATTGTACCTAGTCTTCGCAACGTACATACATACGGTATCCTATGTTATGTTATAGGAAATATGTATACAAGAGTATAAAATCTTCCAAAAATCTGTTACCTACTCTACTCATAGAACCAATACCCGAAGAATGTTGTATAGTGAGGGTCTAGGTCTTATAAACTTTTAGCGTATACAACACCCTCAACTTGTGTTTCTTTATTAATTACAGAAAAAATACCTACCCTACCGTATCTAGGAAAAATTGCATCGTAGTAAGGAAGTAACCCTATACACTCGTTACATTGTAACATCTGTGGGCTTTTGTATATCGAATTTAATTTAAGAAGAATACAAAAAGAAATCAAAGACAATACAAAAAAAAACAACAACAATGAGTATAGTGGCAATATCCCGTTTTTAATATTATTAAATTAATCAAAAACGTATAGAATATTTTAGCCAGAAGGGAATTATTATGGAGGACTTGACGTTCACACTTAAAATAGTATTATAATCGATCATGTGCTATAGTTAAAGGAAGTTATATACTTACAAGCAACTTGAAGGGTTGCATTTCGACTTTTAGCAACACCAAACTCATTCTTCCCTTGACACCAATAGACGCCAGCATCGCTCTCCCTCCGGGAATGGATTACCTAAAAGGATAAACGAAAAAAAAGGATACAAATTATATTAAAGCCATCATAAGTCCTGGTTGTGTGTGGATAGACCAAAAAATATAAAAATAGTAAGTAGTGTGCTTTCGTACAGCGAGGTGAGGGAGAAAATCCTCTCAAAATTATGAAAAAGATTGAAGCAGAGACAAAAATAAAAAATAAAATTCAGAACATGACACAGAAAACAGCTCGAAGCAGCCTTCCTTTTTTTCGTACTCATGTTGATGTCGGTTGGTTAGATGGTTGGGCGGAAGGCTAAGTGAGTGAATGAGCATCATTGGAACAGCAGCAAAGGTGGTGGCATCCTCAACGTCGTCGCTCGTAGTCGTCGTCGTCCTCGGCGTCATCATTTTTGTGCAGACGACGGCAATGGCGACGAAGACTACGACGATGACAACTACGACACAGATGACTATGATGACGGAAAAAGTCCCTTGACTCCAATTAGATGACATACTGGCGACTTTCGTTTCAAGTGCAACCAGACAAACGCACTTCAAAGTATCTTAACCAGCTGCTGCCATAACTGCTGTTTATAGCAGCTCACGTTTGAAATTACAATTCACAGTCACAGTAGTTAGGCCAGAAGAGTACCCATACTTTAATTTAATACATTTTCGTTTTACCCTTCAGCATCAGTTTCTCCTTCATCTTCTCGGTTTTTACCACCATAAGTATGAAGATGCTATGATGATGATGCTGTAGCCGTATATTATTTGCTCTTTGAAGTGGGTCACAGTCGCGAAGTGCATAAATATTCATTCAAATGAAAAAAAAAAACAACAAGATGAAATAAGATACGAGTAGGTACTACTACTCGTCCTCGTGCTCATATGTATGATAACTTTCGAGGATGACATTGCGCTAAGACAATTGAGCTTGCTCAAGTCTCACATACTTCTATAGTTATATATAAACTTCAAAATAAGATACTTTGATGATGCTGGAATACTGTTTAGAGGAATGCGTGTGCAATAATTGAAGTAGGTTTGCGTAGAAGTTGACAATTGAAGAAGATTGATGTGTATTGTAGGTACTCTTTGATGAAGTTGACGGAATATGAAATTATTTTATATACGTACGACCGATTTTTAAATTTAATAGCAGAAATCTAGCTCATTTTTATTAAGTTAAGAGAAGAATTTTTTTTTTAATATCCCACTTCTGATACTTTGTAGTGTAGTTATTGACATTTTTCATTCTGAATGAGTGTTTTTGAATATGATGAGTAAAATCTGATCTTGAAATGATTTTGCATTTCATTAAGTCAATGAAACAAATTATTAATCTATCAATGACATTTTAAATTTAGTTAGTGATATTACCCAGACCAGAGGGACTAGTCAATGAACCCATAAGGTCACGTGCTATGATACGCTTTGCTTATAAAAGAAGCACATTTTATAGAAATTATAAAATAGTTAAAGGTGAAGTTAATATCATAATGTGGGTTAAAAGCTTTGTGATTCAGTATCAGTTCGTCATAACTGTTGTAAATGTCATAGTCATGTCGTAACGTTTATATTTAAATTTTGTTTGGTACTTGAATAAAGACTGGGGACAATAAATAATACTTTCACCCACATCTATAACCTTTCAAAATATTGGTTAGATTTTTATATGCACCTCCATTTGGAAATTATTTATTCTGAAGGTTATTAAGCACGGCTGGAATTCGATATCTGTCAAACGAATTTTTTAAACCAATATTTCAGTTGAAAGTCTGATATTTACTAAAATAGATTTTGGCAAAATTGTGAAGATATTTGAAGAGACTAGACCGGTTACAGATGTTGCAAAGCCTGTGTATTATCATTTCGATGGTAACACTGAAAATATTGCTGCTCTAAGTGAAAGTGTTGCCGAAGTACCAAATGTGTAGCTTCGTCGTCGTTCTCAGGAATTAGGACTGTCTTACGACACATTACGGAGTATTTTGAATTTGGATCTACACATACATCCATATCCAAAGTCAAACTCACACAACAACTGAATCCAGCTGACCATTCACAACGTCGAAGATACGTCGAATGGGTGGTGTTATTTGGGCATCATCCATTAATTTCTGGCTCTGAGCTCCTTGGACGCCATTATAAATCCACAAAAGAAATATAAACTAACTAGCTAACGAAGAAGGCATTGAAGACTATACAGAATCTTGAAATATGATTAGAAAAATAGGAATAAAATCTTTATTTGTTGACTGCTTCAAATGACAAATTTAAAGATTCCTACCAAAAACTCGCATTGAAGTTATGTAAGACTTTTTCGTGGGTCGCTTTCGTAGGTCAAACTTAAATTCATTGAAAATTAAAACATTTCAGCTTGTCTAAGGAATACAAAATGTTGATGATATCTCACACACACTTTATTAAGTTTAAATTTCAAGATAAGAAGAGCTTAACGAAATTTCCCTCTACAATATTTTTCAATTTACAAATTAATTTCAAATTGATGTAATCTTAACATCAACACATCACTATACATATCACTGAATTTTAATTAAAATAAAACCTATACAATTATTATATACACTCCTTTACCCATACATAAATCCCTCCTTAAAAAAATATATTTCAACTTGAAACTTTTATACAATGAAAACCGTAAAATTACCCCCATATACATATTCGTAGTTCGTATACATACCTTTAAAAAAAACAATCCACCAGCTGGTAATAATAATCGATGTGATCCCGTATCGACTTTTAATTCTTGTCCATCTTTATACCATTGTATTGATGGCATTGGATCACCCTCTGCTTTGCAATTTAACGTTAAGGGATCATTTTTTGGCACAGTCACGTCCATAGGATGTTCTACGATGCGAGGATTTTCTCCTGAAAAAAAAGAAACAACAGAATTTATAAATAACACTGAAGCCATAGGTAAAAATTGATTTTCAATGCAAAAAAAATAATACGTAAAGGAAGGTAGGTATATCGAGATTTGTATCTCCATTCAAAAAAAAGGATAACACAAAAAATATAGCAGGAGCAGATGCATACCTACACTACACATTTCAGAACAGCAACCGAAAAAAAATCAACCTTATCTAGAAAAATCCATTAACTCATCAATTAGTAGGTTGAATGAACAAGAAATACCCTTTGTATTTGAAGTGCCTCAATAAGTTGCAGGCTTTTGTTGCTTTGTGAAAAATATTTAAAACTCTTACTTACCCAAAAAAATTTAATAAATATTAACGAACTTTATTTAGTTACAACTCTCAAATAAACCTTTGTTTGTGATAAGCTGGGAGTGGAAGGTATGAACATTCCTTAAGTGTTAAGAAGGTAGCACCAGCAAATGTGTTAAACTTTTTTGTAACGAATCTATAAACGTTTATAAATTATATACTTTCAAAACTTCTACAAACCTTTTAAAACACCTAGAAACTTTGATATTCTCAACTAAAACCCATAAAACTTCAATTTTTACTGAGTTTTACTTTCAAATATCTCAAAAATCTATTTTAAGACAGTGTTGAATATTATTCATCATTGACAATAACAACTATAAGTGATCTATTTTATTAACTTTATGCCTTGATTTGAGATAATTTGTATCATACCAAGACTTCGACAAAACCCAAAAACTTAGATATAATTAAAGCAATTGCATAAAAAAGAGGTTTTTAGAAATGTAACAGGACTTCCAGGACTTTGAAAGTCTTCTCAAGCTCAGTTGTTCTTAACGATGATATGTCTCAACAACCTGATTTGAGTTTTTTATAAATTCCAGGACTTCAAAAAACACACAACTTGTGATCTTTCAAATATCTCTCAAAACTGTTTTAATATATATTTTTTTCACTTTATAGGACTTAAGAAATTCCACAGAACTTAGTCTTCTATAACTCAAATCTAAGATAATAATTTATTTTTTTCCAATAGAATAGCTCATCCCATCCAGCTCCTATAAATTTTCCTGCTAACCTTTTGCTCCCTTAAAAAAAACCCTAAGTCCATAAAATGAATGTCCTCACCATTTATTCTCGCTAGGACCATCAACACTTAAAAATTAACTTAATTTCCAAAAAAAAAATTGAGGAAGAAGGAACAAATTTAAATAATCAAAACAAATAAAAAATACCAACAACTTAAAAACTCTTAAGTCTGAAAATAAATCGAACATAACATTGAATGACATGATGTTTACAAAACTCTAATAGAAATTCACATCAATCTTAGATAAATATTTTTAATTGAAAGGGTAGATGCCTAACCTCTAACAGCTAAGTCTTATAGCCATAAGGTAAATAGTCGTCAAAAAAGGACCTTTATCCATTTATTTCATATACATTTAATTTAAATCGTCCCTACGTTTATTCCTTTATTAATTTTTTTGCTCCTAAAAATAAAAATTAAAAATTTCGCCTTTCATTTCCAATAATCGTAATCCCTTTTATACCTTACATCACTTCCCAGTCCCCTCGAACTTCTAGCGGAAAGAGGGATATATCCTCGCTTTGAATAGAATACAACAAAAAGAATCTATTTTATACTCATAAATATTCACTCAAGGTATTTTTTAGTTCTTAAATAATGCCTTGTTTATACCTTCCGGCGCGGCGTTTTTCTTCGCCGTGCGTCACCGTCATCGTTGAACCGGAGCGCGCGGCAGCAAACGTCTCAAGGACATCCTTAAAATCATCATCAACAACAACAGCAACAACAGTAATCAAAATATATACAACAACAGCAACTAAAAATAAAAAGGACGAGAAACGTATTTTTGCCACATAATTGAATCCGAAGCGAATTTAATGGCAGATTTATGGAATAATGGAGTGGGAGTAAAGTCAAATTAAGTCCTGGCATATTTATACAGTTTTATTATTTTCTTCTTTATTTTTTTTTCCTTGTATATATAGAACCAACAAAAGAGAACAAAAGATTCCAGGACAAAAATCAACGACGACGACACAATATAAAACGTCGTTCCCGCAGTTATGAAGAAAAATTGGATGATGGGGTAGTCCTGCGGGGGAGGGGGTTAGGGTATATAGAGAATGGGAACAGAGAGGTAAATACATAAATCCGCCCAAGAGAATTCATGATAATTGCTGTTGTCAATTTGCAATTTTGTTCGATAAATTCAATCTGACCTTAGTTTCGTGTTCAATTAGATGTCGTTTATGGCGAGTTGCTATGTTGTATAGGTACCTGGTACCTCTACCTATCTTCATCCCCCTCCTACTTGCAAATTTTCAGCTAAAGGACCAAGGACGATTTGGTTTCTTATATAGATTCTACTGCTCTTCTCTATGTATTATGGTATTTAAAATATTTAAAATTCCAAAAGGTATTTCTCTCTTTAATTTAACCTGGAAATTCGAATATCCTTATGCTAGGATTTTTCAGTTTTTTTTTTTTTATTTTTGTAAGCCTTATTTAAGTTTAACTTTATATCTCTACTCTATTATGCATGTTTGTATATATAGATAGAGTTACCTATTCTAGCTACCTTTATCGTCCTGCTTGGCTTGGTATGCAAATTTTCTTTCTCCATATTTCTCTAGTTATTTTAAGGATAAGAATATATAGGTAGGTACTTTTTTTTCTGTTAGATTTTTCCCTATGGTTCATTTATTTCGAAATTGCACAGGAAGCTGATATAGAGACAATCGGGATTTTTTTTTTCTGTGTGTGCTCTGCTTTACTGTGTAATAGTGAACCCAAAAATCCTTAAAGCAAAAAACAGGAATTTCTCTAGTAACTGTGTAACTGGGTGGCTGTGGCATAAGGAATGCTGCAAATCTCTGCAAATTGCAATTATAAAATAAATACATTCCTCTTTCTTAACTTCTCTAAATTTCTATATCGTCTTCTTAGGTATCTATGCTCTACATCTACATACATATAAACATGAATATGTATGTATGGCTGTGTGTGTCTTTTTGTAGGAAAATATTTCAAGCTTTTTGTTAGATATTCGAGAGGAAGAGTATAAAATTTATAAAATCTCCCTGTCTCCATTTTTAAACGTTGGGCTTTACATTTTCTGAATAGTAAAGCTAATAGAGAAAAGGACATGACTATAAGAGGTAAACGTTAGGTATTTGAATCTCTGGAAAGATGAGAATTCAACCCCCCCTAAGGCCCTTTATAATGGGTGCGAACAAGTTTGCATAAAATTCAAATAATCGTGGTAATTTATTTAAGAAGAAAAAAACTACCTGTACATTATTGTATACAAAGGTATTCAATGTCACCTTTATTGCTCCCTAAGCAAATAAGCACAAACAAGTTTGGGTCAGTAATTTTAAGGTTATTTGAATTTGTCGAAGGATTTTTCTTTCACGTTTTATAGAAACTATGGAAGCTATGGAAGAGTAAATATAGAAAAGGATTAGTGATATATTTTTTAAGGGATGTTTTTTTGGGTTGTGTCGTATTAAATGAGGGTGACATTTAAGTGACATTTTTAGTAACATTAGAATATAATTGAGGTAATTTAATAAGGATATATTTTTTTAAAGCACGTGTAAATTTGATTTAACAGACGTTGTGTTATCCTTTTATCTATGGAGGTGGTATGAAGTTTAAATCAAAGTTTCATTTTAAGAAAAAGTATACGCCGTAGTGAACCACTTAAAG
Source organism: Eupeodes corollae (assembly GCF_945859685.1). Taxonomy (NCBI): domain Eukaryota; kingdom Metazoa; phylum Arthropoda; class Insecta; order Diptera; family Syrphidae; genus Eupeodes; species Eupeodes corollae. The sequence continues at coordinate 114,072,690 of NC_079149.1, forward strand.
TATAAAATAGTTACTTTTGAAGGAGAATGGAAATAGCAAATAATTACGCACCGAAATTAATGAAGCATGACTTAAATTATCCAAAACAAGGAATAAGGTATGGAGGGAGCAAAGTTGTTGGTACGAGCTAGTCTTGCATAAAAAACTTCACCGAATTTCATGATATTATAAGAAGTGGCATAACTAATAAAGATAGCTAAGACAGTGTAAAGGGAGGGAGAGGAAGAGGCAGAAATTAAAAAACACAGCTTGTAAAACGCTCTAACATTTCCATTGACACTTCAAAACTTTTTTTCCAATTTTTAATGACTTAACAAAAAGGAAAAAATATTTTGCAAAAAAAATTCAACCAGTTTTCATGTTCTCCTATTTTTTGTATTGAAATTCTATTGATCATTGGAAACGAAAGTATAGCATTGATTTAAATTTTCAAAGTTTCTGGTGATACAAGAAAAAAAAACAAATTTTTGGTTAAATTTACATACCCCCACTTTTAATTTTTTAAGACTTTTAGAAAAACACTAATGAGAGTTTCTATTATATTTTATTAAAAGTAGGATTTTAACATTATCACAATTAATAAATAAAGTGCAATGCCACGCCCACTTTTTTAGAAAAAATTTCAATAAAGATACAATATTCTACATTTTTAAGGCTCAATTTCTGATTAATACATTTATTGAATAAAATATTTTTTATTTTTGTTTTTAAAACCCTAAACGCTGGTACGGTTCGAATATGTCACCAGCTGCACAAAACTGTGTTTTTTTGTGGGTGAATTGAGAGCTCTTGAAATGTTTCTGGCTGATATTTACTCCAAGATCGACAATTCTACTTATTTACTTACCCCGACTATATTAACTAAACACACCATAAATAGGAAAAAGCGCGCGACGAACTTACTTAACAGAGAACGCTTTTTGATACTAAAAAAATTTTAAGACGATTCGTTGTTAAATTATAGACCAAATTGAAGATGTTTGACAGTGAAACAAAACACGAAACGTCCTTCAGCTGTTTAAACCATTGTTGCCAAAAAGATAATAGCTAAAAAATCACTCTTTATTTGAATTTTTAAGAGCATGATGTAGGCATGTGTTTTTCCCATCAGATCTTAGCCAGTAGATTTCTAAGAAACCTTTTTATTTATTATTTGTTTCAATCTTGACTGTTACAGAGATTTCAACCATAAAGGATTACATTTACATTTTGAAATAGCTCTAATGTATTTGAAACAATTGGGAAACACTCAATTAACACCTTTGTTATGTTTTGATAACTTTCGAAACGATTCAAAACTCTAAAGAATCTCAAAAAAATATATCAAAAGCATTATTTCAAAATCTAAACTACCTTTCAATCTCTCTTCATAAACAACACAAAACCTATAAAACAACCAGTTATTAGTTGCAAAACAATTTCCATCCAAAGGCAAGTATGTATATTCTTTTAGCCAAAAGCCAAACAAAAGGTAGGCACTTGATTTGAGTGGATATATGAAACGAAGTCTTTGCACCCTTTTATATTATTCTTATTCATTCATATTCCCGCACATATAAAATCCTTACCTGGCTATATCCCAGAATAATCCTGGATTGCAATAGGTAAAGGTATGTGTTTTGATATGCTAACAAAATGCACGTCCATGAGTCAACAATGGAAAGCACTCAAACAATCGGAATGTGAGAATACAAAACACAACAACGATTGTGTCGTTCTTGTGTGATTTTAATACATATCTATATATATTTATGCTATATAACACACTTCACACTCCGAAACTTCATGGCATAACAATCTTTAGGTATATGCCTACTATTACGTGTCTGAAGAAGGTGTCCTATTCTAGCACTCTTTTGCATATATTGCTCTGCATAAATAAATAAGCGAAGAACCAACATATCTTGCAAAAGAAAGAAAAATTGAAAAAAAAAACAAATCCATGCAAATAAGGAGGGAAAAAAATGAATATCAGGATCCTGACACGGCCAGATGAAGATGACAACAACGTTTGCTTGGGGGTTTTGCAACAACAACAACAACATCAACATTTCTCTCTGTTTATGTCAGAGACAAAAGCTTCCTCGTTCCTCCTTCTTCCGAGAGGTGAGATTGAAGGTATAGAAATATACATACATCTGAATGAAGGTACAACAGGATTGTTTGCACATTTTCCTTTATAGGGATATGGAATAGGTGTACCCTAAGAGCATCAGCTTCCTTATACCAGAGTATACCAACCAAGCAACCGAATCTATCTTCTAATGCACTAAAGATGAAGCACTGTCATACAAACACCCAGCACACCGTTATATGAGCGGCAAAACTATGACGATGAAGCTGCTGCTGCTTCAACTTCTCTGATGATGATGATGATGATTGTGATAACCTGGAATAAAGAGGTCCTTTTCTTGATATGGTTTTTGCTTCATATATATCTCAAACGACACTACTACAACGAATACGGACGATGATCTATAGAATTAGTTCAGTTGACGTTTTCTACCGGAACTGGAATTCTAAGTCATCAGGGTGGTCCTTAAGCAAATATCCTTTAAGATAAAGAAGAATACAAAAAGAAAAAAAACTAGAAAAGAAGGAGAAAAAAAAAACACGAACGACTTGTATTTATTTAGCTTGTTAGAGCGAGAGTTTACGTAGTTAGCTCAGGTGCAATAAAAAAAGAACACATAGAAAAAACAAGGAAGAAAAAAAAACACAACTTTACTTTACGACCCCAAGACCAAGAGAGTTTATCATCATCATCATCAACCCATCCTCATCCTTGCACTCTGTGCTATATTTACCTTTCGACCACCATGTAGGAGAATGATAGAAGTCAAGTGGAATTTCGTCCTTTTATTTAAGTTTGTTTAATGTTTTTTTTCTTCGTCTGTTTTTGTTTTATATATACGTTTTCTCATTACACAGGATGTTTGGTTGATTAAGGTTGAATAAAGCAGGACTCATGATGAATGTGAGAAAGGAATCCAAAAGGCAACTCTGATGCGAGGGCTAGCAAATAGGTTTTTATTATTCTACCTCAACCTCTCTCTACGTGTGTGTATAAAAGGCTTGTACCTAGTGTCCTGACCACATTCCCATACAAGACTGTACGAATTATTTTTACCTTCATGCGAGTAAAATATCGGCGAACACAGTTGGTGGTCTTCCCACCGCCGGCCGCCGCCACATACAGATAATGAGAATACTTTATGACATTGACTGGTTGTATATTCTTTTTGGCTTTGGAGAATTTTTGGTTCCTTTTTTGTGCTGAAGGATTCAAACAATTTTCCGTATGAATGTCACGTTTTATCACCACTTCTTATTGTCTTATATACTCGCTCGTATATATTAATTAACTTTTGCCTGCAGATGATTCCAATAAAATATAAAAAAGGTGTAAATAATCTTCCAAAAAGTAGGTATATCATACGCACATACCTTGCGCTCAAACATCAACAAAAATAACATCCTTGATAACACCAAAAACAGGAGTAAATATTATTAAGTAGGTATATATAGGTTTAGAAGGACATGCACGCGTCAGGCATCCCTTCTCCTCACAAATTTGCCTTCAAACAAAATGAAACTTCATTAGGGACCTATCTCATATGACTTTGACTTAATTACAAGATATAAGCAAACCAAATCCTCCCATCATCCCCATCCTCATCATAAGAATCAACATTCTCACACAGGAAGACAAAGACCAAAATGCCTTCAGGCCAAATAAACACAGAGTAAGAGAGCTTCCTTTTCTCCTTTTCTTTATTTCAACAGAAAGAAAAAAAAACGAAAACACAAACATAAGAGGTTCGTTTGTGCGAATTTCGTTTTTGGGGAAATTTCATTTGATTTGTCCTGAGGGCCATTCAAATATTTGTACTGCGTTTTCTTATACAAGTATGATATGGCACATTCCTATATATCTACATATACGACACCTAACAGAGACAAAGAGAACGAAAAAGAGAGAGGAAAACAACGTCGAAGGATATACGACAACAAAACTCCAAAAACCACTTTCGCACCACCACAATATACATTATACACATAAGTATATTTATTTTCAAGGAGACACTCGTAGAGTCTCATGTGTATTCTTATATTATTTTCCCTTTCCCTTCATTTGGTTATACTTACCTCTAGCTCTATATATAGTAAGCATAAGCACACATATTAGCATAATTTAGTTTAGTCCTTTACCTTTCCCTGAGGCTGCAATTATTCATAAGCGCAAAAATCAAAGAGGTCCTTTTTTCAGAATTCATTTTCTTCTTTACTACTATAAGTGTGTGCCGTTTGTGTTGTTTTTTCACATCACACACACATATATACATATATAAAAAAAACAAACACCTACAATAAGTAGGGACAAGCATAAGTTGGATAAGTTTTTACTTATGTGTCTTAAATTTATGGTTACCATTCATTTAAATACGAATTAAACTGGGAACGTATTAAAAGGAGTTCGAATTAAATGAATTGATCATTTGAAGGATTTTTTTGCTTGTGTGATTATTTTGAAAACGAATTTTATGTTGAAAAGTTTCGTTCCTTTTCTTAAAGGCTCTCTTGTTCAAAACCAAAAATTTTGTTATTGATTCAAAAGAGTTATGATCAAACGAGTAAAATGATTGAATCTTTTGAATGGTTTACTTGATTTATTTTTATTTTCGCTCTTTTTTTATTGTTTTATTTATTCAAAAGAGTTCAGATAAAACAAGTATTGAATCATTTGAATGATTCTTTTCGTTAAAATTACAACATTTATAAAAATTGTGTGGATTCGTATGAACAAAATTTAATTTTCTGATTGATCGCAAAAAAGTAAGTCCAACAAGCAGAACACTATCTCCAAAAGTGGGATGAACAAAACTTTTTGAAAAGAATAATTTCTCAAAAAATCATGTTAGCTTCTTTTTTTCAAAATATTTACAATTTTTACAAATATAGTGGGTGGATCAAGTGGTTGAAATTTCACTCTAATGAACATTTGTAGTTCGTCACGAAACGTTACAAATTTTCCCCAAAGATGGCTCTTAAAAAATAGTCCAATACTTATTAGTATACAATAATTTAAGAGGGACAGTCATAGAATTTAATTCAAAATCTTCGAGTATCTATGAATGTTTGTAATTCTAGAATGTTATCAACTTTTAAGAAGCTTCAAATATTTGGCTTAAAAAAAATCCCCAAGAATTAAAAATTTTCCCAGCTAAAATTTAATGAATTTTTTCAACAAATTTTAAATTCTAGTTCTCATTGACTTGGAGAAAAAATTTTTGAATATCAAGTGAAATTATTATCCATATTAATTCGGAGGGATTTTGTTTATATTTTTTATATTTTTGGTAAAGCACACAAATATTTAAAAAAGGAAACCAATTTCTCTAAACATACATTTTCTCACTTTATGAAATTTCTCCTGATTTTTAGGGAAATTCCTCTTGTTTAAAATATTTTCAACCAAAACAAATATTACAAAAAACAAAACTTTTCTTTCAAAAATACAAATTGAGAATTTTCCGTAAAAAAAAGATAGTTCTTAGGCTTGGGAAATTTCTTTAACTTTTTTAAGGAAAAAAAACAAAGCATAACGTTGGCAATCATGTCCACAAAAGTACAAAAGCCCCAAAGTAGGAGTAACTAACCAACAGGAATATTATCTATCTATTCTATCTCCAAGGTTTTATAATGCAAATGTAAGGACACTAAAAAGTTGAGAGATGATGCGAAGCGATGGTTGGGTCGGTCGTTCGGTCCTTGGTGCTTGGTTGCTTAGTCCTAGAGTGGAGCCTTGATGCACTATACTGCAAGTGCGGCGGCGGCAGCGATAACACATGTTATTCTAGTCGTGTGCATATGAAATTGTACGCTTGTTGCCACTTGACACAACAAAGTTAAAATGTGTAGATATAGAAGCGCACGTTCTTCTCTTCGGATTGGGGGTCGTCGTCATCGTCGTCGTCGCAGGAAGAAGTGTCCCGGAAAAGTAGCCCTTTAAAGCTGTTTATTCAGCTGAGTTAATTTTATTCGAAATTTAGTAGTAGAAGAGTTGAGTTTCCAAGTACAAACATACACACACATCTATATTTATATAAATCCACCCTCGTCCTTGATTCCCTTATATTCGCAACATCAACTACAACAACAACTGCCACACTGATCAGGATTCTGTCTAAAAAGCACTAAAGTGCATGGGGTTTGAGTGTTGAGGGAGTTGGGGTAAAAACTTTTCACTTGCATTATTTTATGTTGTTTTTCTTTTATTTTTTGAATAAAAAAGTATTTAAGTTTCAAGATGATGCATTCGCATCGTAAAAGCTAAAAAGATGAAATTTTTTAGACATCACAAAGATACATTTAGTAGGTAGGTTTTTATTTATGTATAGCATCATCAGAGCAGCAGGTATATGATGATGACGATGAAGAGAAGTAGTGAAGCGCAGAGCATAAACAAATATGACATGGTAAGTTTTTTTTTTGACGTTCGTTTGAAAAGTTTTGCTTGCGCCTGGTGAGTTGAGATGTTGTTGGAAAAGGAAAAGCCCTTAAGTAGCGTTGGGCTGTCAATTTGAAAATTATCATTTAACTGAGAATAATGACTACGATGGCGACGATGACGACGACGATGGCAAACGGCAGCGACGACGACGATGAAAAGTGCGGATGCGGAGGTGGAGGTTAAGTGGCTTTTAATACTTCCTGATGAATGCGATATACCTATAAAGTACCTATAGTGTAAGCGCGGCAGGGGAACGATGGCCTTTAGAGATATAAAATATGCTTTTTTGGAAAGATGAAAAGGTGTTGTGTCTTGTGCGTTTGGTTTTGGTGTTTAAAATATTAAATAAGCTGACAAAGTTGTTGACAGAAGTTAATTTTATGTTTTTGTTGCTTTCTCTTAAGAGTGTCTCTTTTTCCCTTTATAGGTTCAAGTGAACGATGAGTATAAAGAAGTTTATGTAGTAGGTATTCATTCCTGCCGATATGGTAGGAGCGATTAGGTCGAAAAGAGCCTTAAGTAAACTAAAAAGTGTAATCGGATTTTCAAAAAGAGCCTTTTTGATAAAAAATAACATAAAATTTATACTTAAGACTTAAAACTTGGGTATTTATGGAGGTTGTGTGTATTTTTTTTACGATGGTGGATCATTTAATGAAAGAGTAGGTTTTTCTTTTATGTAAAATAAATATGATTTCATTAGTTTTATATGGTAAAGCTTAGACTGATGCAAGTTTATCACCGAAGAGGAGATCAGTTAAATTCTTTATTATGGAAAATACATCGAGAAAAGCTTCTAGTGTTTTTTGTTTGCCTTAGAGGATTATTGAAACTGTTTGAAAATTGATGATAATTTGATTTTTAAACTATCTATAAATAATGTTCTTAATGTTACGCCAACGTTTTAGAGAGGGTTAAAGAAAACTGTGTATGCAACACATTAGCAAACAAATATTTCTTTAAGTTTCGATTCGATACAACAAATAAAAAAAATAACATTGAAGATTTACTTAGGGGAAATTAATCCGTTCAGTCAAATAAAAACTGATGCGGTATTGATGTGTATATGATGGACGGATGTGCATCATTATGCAAATAGGAAGACATTTAATATTGTTATATTAAGCTTTTAAGTTTAGAAGATAAAAATTGGTTTTAAGGTGATTTTTGAAGAAGCAGGTGTTGGTTTATTGCTATAAGCATCACCCACCAGATGTAGGTTTATGGGGTGTTTACCATAGTTTATTTCTTAATGGTTTACGTACTTTCACGGAATCTAAATTATCTTTAGTGGGTGTAGTCAAATGCACAATATAAAAGCCTTAAAATCAACAACAATTGGGAACAAATATTGGAATCTTTTAAGTTGAATTCCGTTGCACTTAAACATTTTTGGGAGAGTAAAATCTCGCGATTACAAAAAGCTTGAAAACTTTAATGATATAGAGTTATGAAACTTGTGTTCATTTCTAACTTCATAAAGAAAGTTATCGTAATCGGTCCGATTTATCAAATTGTAAATGTTAACTTTTCTCAACGTTTCAATGTCCTCAGAAACTAAATCAAAGATTTTTAGAGAGATATCTGTGCGTGCGTTTGATCGTATGAATGTTAAAACTTCCGTACATTCAGGAAACCATACCTCAATAAGCGGTTGAAATATCGTCCTCAAATAAATTTTGTTTTACATAACATCGAACGATGCAGACACGCCTTTTAAAAAAATTAACTGGGTGTATATTTTTACAATAGCAAGTTAAAGAGAGAGTGGACATTTTGGCTGATGCAAAATATCTCACGAAACTAATATAAATTTTATATTATAAATAATCGTGATATAGTTTTGAAAAACCCTGAACTAACGTCTATACTAAATAACATAGTTTTGATTATTCAACAAAATTTGTAGAAAAATCCCATAGTCAGTTTTTTTTATAAAAAAATGAGAATTTACTAAAAATATTACGCAGAATTGCTAAAAATCATGTTCCATTTTTAACAATAATTTGGTTAATACAATTAATATGATGCATGTTACTGCCGTCTGCCTGATTGACAACTAAAAGTTTACCTTTATATAGACTAAAAAAGAAAGTGCAGTAAGATCAGAACGCTTCATTTAAAGTTTGATCTATAGTTGAGTGATGTTTTACAATATGCATATAACTTTGCGACTTCCATTTCTTGTAGAAGGCTTATGATTTCAGTATTTGAAAGAAAGCCACTGCATAGGATACGTATAGGAATCTAAGCAGTTTTTCCACTTGTTCATATTTCCGACCTCTCCAAGCTTGCGTTGCATAAGAGATAACTGATTCCGATACAGCTTCGAAGGCCCTCAATTTACTGGTATGCGCATTTTCCTTCTTACTAAAACATAGCTCCCATGCTACGTTCATACCTGTTTACGCCTTAACAAGTTTTTCAGTGGAATGTGTTTCCATGCTCAAGTTCTTAGTAAAGCAGACACCTAGATATTTGTATTCTTTCAACAACTCTACTCTTTCACCATTATAGTGCCATTGCTCGCTTGCATCCGATCTTTCTCCGACATTCTTAAAAATCATCACTTTGGATTTACATAAATTTACCATTAGGTTCTACATTTTACAATATTCAGCAAGCTTATTTATCATTAGCTGAAGAGACTAATGTTAACGCCTGCGTACTCGATTCTTACTGGTAATGCTTCGACGGTATCATCAATGAAGAGTGCAAACAAGCTTTGACTGAGTGCACAGCCCTGTCTAATTCCTGATTTCGTTTGGAACCACTCTGATAAGCATTGGCCATTCCACACTGATGTTTTAGTAGTCTTGTATAAATGTACTGTACCGAACTTAAGCGATATTCCTAACTGGAAACAAGCTTTGAAATCAACAAAGAATGCAATTAGTTTCTTATTTTTCGATAGAAATATTTTTATACTCCGCTGGATTGCTGGCAGTGGAGTACAAAAATGTGATCGACGGTGGAGTATCCCGATCTGAAGCCAGTTTAGAACTTCCTGAACAGATTATTAGAGTAAATCCATTGATTTAAACGGCTAAGCAAAATTTATGTTAATATCTATTATGACGAGTTCATCAATTTTTGTTAAAGTTGTATAAAATTTGACAGACGGGCCTCTTTTTTTATGTAAAATTTCACAGTAAATGTTTTGTTCAATTTTAAAAAATATTTTTTTTTCAAAGATCAGACTATTCAAATTGAAACCTCTTATTGGAAATCTCAATTCCACATCTTAATCGAAAGGTTTTTGTTTCAATAAAAAGGAAATTTTAAAAATTCTTCTTCTGGCAACACTCTCAAATTCCTCTTAATTTATTTTATTATACAAATCCAAGAATAATAGCCTTGGTTTCTGTTTTTTCCGCATGAAGATAATCTATATTCATTCGGAAAACAAGAAGTTATTTATTCATACGATAAAAATATCCTTAAATCTCATCTCCTTAAAAAATCATCTATCTACTCCAAAATTAAGGCCTATATTCATTCAAATCATATTCAAGCCTTATAACATATATGAATATAAAGTTCCTAGCTGCTTTTTATCTCATTATATATGTATGAGTGCTTGTATCATATTTTTTTTGTTGTATATGAGAAACCAAAGTCCTTTTGTATTATCTAATCTATGATAACCGCACGATAACTCCGCAATGGCGAATAAAACACAAAAACAACAACAAAAAAAAAATGATGATGTGATGAGTTAAAATGTTAAATATTTCATAAAATTTCTTGTGAGATGTTTTTCGCTCTTCATATTAAATCTGTTCCGGTTTGTTTTTGTGGCCCAGTTTGATTTTTTTTTGAAAAGTACAGAGGCTCTTCATACAAAATCTAGAATACAAAAAAAAGTACCGCAACAAGGACGAAAGAAAATATATCTAGCTTTGATAACAAGATAGGTTTTTATGGGATTTTATCATATAAAAGATACGATCAAAATGGTTTGAGTGGTGAGGCTAGATTTTTAGAGTATCTATGGTTGTTCACTCAGTACCCACCCTAGAATGTACATTGTACATCTACTCTATATTGCGGCAATCTAAATGCCGCTGTTTTTCTAAGTTAATTCGGCTTTTCAAACCATCCAATAGCAGCAGCAGTATAGAAGCCTCAGCATCAGAGGCCCATATACTCATCCGCTGGATTGCTGATGTAGTTCTATATCCATCCCATCTCTCCTATGCTCTTAAATAGTCCTATATGTATGATGGTATGGGGTATATTTCAAACCGAACAGCAAAAAGGATGCAATACGTGCTAGGATTAAATTGAAATTCTTGTTTTTTTTTGCTAAGTTCGGAGTTCTGGGAATCGCCCCCGACTGTGTGAAGCTTGCATGTTTTATTCGCTGGAATGATGCTAACGATGACTAGGATGATGCTGATGATGATGACGATGAAGAAGATTTACCCAATTTGGTAAATGTAGGCCATCTGCGGATGGGAGCTAGAATGTTTTGAGCTGAGTTGATGGGTGGGCTGTTATATAGGGTGAGGGAGAATATCCTATTTGTTCATTCCACATCCTCCATCATTTAACCAACTAGAGATAGAGCGAGTTCAACTCAAAGGAACGAATATATTTGAATAACTGCGTGACTGGATGCAACCAAAAAAAAGAAACCACTGAGAGTTAGGTTTTATTTTAACACACAAAACATCAACAACAAAACTCTAGCAACCAAATATACGAACCACTATATCCAGCTTCTAACAGGAACCATTCTACCACGAGCCGCCTCCACTTTCACCACCACCCCACCACGCCTCTCAACTCTTGGCAAAAAAAAATACGTAGGAAAACAAAAATAAAACCGAGAGGAATAATCTTTTACTAAATCCTAGCTTTTCCATCGTTTTAAGGATTTTAAAAATGGAAAAAAATTAGACTTTTACTGTGAAAAATTGACTTTTATTTATTTACGTTTTTTTCGATGAAATTTTCTATAAGTAAGCTTTTTATGATTTTTTTGTCTTGTTTGTTAAAAATGTTTTTTATTTTTAATGAATAGAAAAAAGTTAAGAGGCAAATGGAGTAAAAATGATAAAAATACTTAGAACCAAAAAAAAAAAAACAACGTTATCAAACATAGCAGCTTTTTGTTTTACTTTGTTAATTAGGATTGTGTGCTAAAATTGCAAAAGAAGCACGTCAAGATGGATTAAAGAAAGTGCATCAAATATTGCTCTGCACTTTGATGAAGAAAATTTACGTTGCACGTTTGAAAAGAAGTTGTCCTTTTAAAGATGTTTTTTTTTTTATTTTATATATATAAAGTTAAGTTTAAAAATTTACTTTGAAAATTATTGAACATTTTTCAGAAAAAGAGAGTTTTTTTAAACTTCTGGTTTATTTAATTTCAATTAGTTTTTCTTATGAAGATTTTAACAATTCTGTTTATATAAGCTTACGATAGCGAGTTTGACCTGTTTTTTACTAGAATTATAAACTCGAAATAGAATTTGGCTCAAAAGAAGCTACATTCTTAAGAAAAATGTAACTTAGTTAGTTGAAAAAACAAAATAATATAAATGAAGCATTGAAAATCTTGTAATTTGGCGTTTTTCAATAACTGGTTTCATTTTGATATTGAAGCAAATGGTCTTTTTACAGAAAACGATAAATGTTCTTTTTATCGTAAGGTACGTATGAAGGCCAAATTAAATAACCAACCAAAAAACCGCTAAGAACATTGACATTTTTCTGCATTTTAAGTACCCAATCAGTGAAGAATCTTTGTAAGGTATTTTCAAATAATAGGTTTCATTTTGAATATAAAGTTATTTGATATTTTTCAGCAACGAAGCACATTTTCCTTTTTTGGATATGTCGTATTTGGAGTTCTGAGAATCCTCAAGTAATTGAAGAGAGGCAATTACATCCACAAAAAGTCACTGTTTGGTGCGCTCTTTGGTCCGGGGTTGTGATTGGACCTTACTTCTTCGAAAACGACAATGGAACGAATGTTCCTGTAATTCCGAGCGATATGGTCATATGATAACCGACTATTCTTGCATTCTACTGAAGAATGCGACTTGGAGAATTTGTGGCTTCAACAAGACGGTGCCACATGCCATGCAACTTAAGCGAATATGGCTCTTTTGCCAGAGACATTTTCTGTCCGCTTTATTTCTCGTCGTGGCGATATCAACTGGCCACCAAGATCATGAGATTTGACACCGCTGGACGTTTTTGTATGGCTACGTAAAAGACTTTGCTTATGCAGATGAACCTTTAACTCTTGAGCACTTCAAAACCAACATTCGTCAAGTTATGGCTGAGATACCAACCATCATGTGTCAAAAAGTGGTCGAAACTGACGTTAAAAGAAACGATGCTTGCAACAATTCGCCTGGGAGTCATTTAAACGATGTTGTGTTTTATTTACGTTTACTTTTGAAGCCGCAAAATGGATGACCCGTTATAAGAAATATCATTTAATAATGCTTTTATTTTGATTTCGATGTTGTTTTTTAATACTTTAAACAAATTACTTTGTTTTTGAATTATTTTTTTAAAACTTTTTCATTTTTATAAAACAAAACCTTGAAACCCAAAAGCAGCCAATTTTAGAAACAAATACATGCGACTAAGTCGTCTTTAACAGAATATTAGCTTATGATACATTTTCAACTTAACAACAACCTCTTACATTAAATCCTAAACAATTTGAGTGCTGTTTGAGATTTCGAGACATGTTTCTGTGGATTTTTCAGGATTTGAGAAGTTTTTCAGGAGAGCAATCCTACCTTTCCTATGCATACATACTCCTATTTTGTGGTAATATTTTGCTCATTGTGAAAGGTTTGCAAAGCATCTTTCTTCCTATTGTTTTATGCATAGTCTTTTTTTTTGTTTTTACTCTTGCTAAAGGACATAACTCTTTCTTCATGCAGGATGCAGGTTGCAGGACTGATTGATTTTAATCATGGGAATTGTGTTGAAAGAAATACGAAGCACCTGAAAAAAGGACTTCTCTTCGACTACACACGCACATTCATCAAATCGAACTGTGTTCGTTCGCAGGACAAATAAAAACAACACAACATACACACAGCAAAAACAAAAAGGACAAACTAGCAGAGATGGATGTTGAATCACTTTTCATTGGGATAAAATTTTTGAATTTAGTTCCTTTTTTTTCTTGGTTTTTGTTGATTTTTCACAGGAAGCTCCGATGATGCTTTTTTAAAAGAGGGAGAAAAGGACCTTTTTTTAAATTTTTTATATTGAGTGTTATGTTCTGAGCATTGGTACTGGCTTTGGAGGTAGGTCTTTTGTTGCTTTTTGATTTGGCGTGGGATTGTTAAATACTGCATCAGCAATGCTAGAAGACCATCAAACATCAGTCGTTCGTCGTCGTAGTATTGTATTAGGTTTATTTGTGTTCATTCTTTTTTTGGAAACTTGGTCTCGCCTCCTGTTCATTTGCTCTTCAGAGGGAGAGTTTTATGTATTGGGAAAAAATATCCTTGGTTCGGGTTTTGCATCTATCTATAGTAAGTCCTAAGTGGGTTCTGAAATATCCTTTATCATTCTTGGGGATTGCATTTGGGTATAGTTGTTTGATTTTTTTTTTGTAAAAGGTATGTGTCCATTTTGCTTATGGACATAAATGCAAACAGGTGCAGAGGTACTGAATTGATGGCATCAGCTTCCTAGTTTTTGTATAGTTGGTATCGTTTTATGTATGTGTGTAGGTATAGAGCTTAAGTTTAGTTATTTTTGTTTAGTCTGGTTCTGATGTATAGTTTGCCCTAATGGAAGTATGATTTTGAATTGATATGTAGATGGGTACAGAAACTACATATAGGAACATTTTCATAGACATTTCAATGTAAATTTAGGATTTTGCATTTTTGTATGTTATTTTTGATTTGTTTTTTAAGGAATCACAAAAATGTTTTGGGTACTTCTTTCCATTACATGTCTTAGTTAAATTGAATTCTTAAAATGCATACCTCTTGTTTCTTTAGTTAAATTTATGATTTTATTTTGTTCAGTGGAAGATTAAGGCACTGTCAGAAAAATATTGTAACTGAATTAAATTGTTTGAATTTCGAATCGAAATTTCAAAAACAGAAACTTTTTTCCAAAACGAAACAAAATTAAATAAAATTTATATTGTTCAATATATTCCAGTCTTTAAAAGAATTTATATAGCATTTTTGTTAATTTCAAATAAAGAAAAATATATAGAGACTTCAAACTTTTTTTTGTTGTTTTCATGTTTTTGAATCATTTTTAAATTTCGTTATTTTTGTCATGTTTCAGTTTGTTTTGAATAAATGAAATTAATGCACACAAATTTTGCTGTCTTGACTCTTTTAATTTTATAAGAACTTAAATATACATAACTCATTTTTGTATGTAATACAATTTTTATGCATCAATATCCTCAATTTTTCTCAGGATACTTGAGTAGGGAAATTGGTTTTAAAAATTATTGATATATTTCAGCTATTAATGTTTAATGAACATAATAAACAATTTCTCCTACGATATTGTGTATAAAATGAATAACGTTGATCTTAACATATTAAAAATTTGGACCAATTTCTATAACTTTTTTGTATAAATAAATAATAACATATGATTTTTGAAAACTTCATTCGTTGTTAAAAAACATTTTTCTTTGTAGTATTCAACTATTTTAGAGTAAAGGAATAACTTGTCCTTAGGACCTTCGAGTCATAAAATATTTTTTAGAATTATTGGTGTTTGTTTTTTAAACTCTTAAACAAAATTTGAAACTTGATTATTTAAATAAAAATGTTAAATTAAAGTCGTAATACAAAATAATAACAAACAAAAGTTTTATTTTTTTAAATTTTAGTTTAAAAACATCCTGTCTAAAAATATTGATAATATTGATTGGTAAGCAAAATGTATTCGAAAGAAGTTGATATCTTCACTCGATCTTAAGACTTGCCTAACGAAAAAAGGGTTCTCGACATGTTTCTTAAATAAGTGATTTAAATTAAAGAGACCTTTTACTAAGAGAAATGTCAACATTTTTAATTTTAAATAACGCCCGATTTTAATGACTTTGAGTGATATTAAGTTTTTGCAAATATTAAGATTTTATTTGTTCAGACAAATCACGTACCTTCACATAGCTCTCAAAACGTTTGGTAAAACAAAAATAAAACGATCTTTACCTTTTATTGATTTAATAGCTTAACTTCACATTTGTGTCCTTTTAAAGAAATATAATTAAATATAAAAATTTGAATACCATTTCTCTGTCATCGAAGATTCTCTAAAAATGTATGTAATGGAAGATTAGGTTAGGTTAAAATTGCTGTCCGTGATGGATTAGGAAACAATAAGGCCAGTTTAATGGCTCATTGTGATACCACATGAAAATTGAGGCTTTCTTCAAGCTCAATATGAAACTAGTTTTATAGTCCCTTACGAAACGTGAGGGGCTAATTATGTTAATATGATTTAGATCGTTATAGAAAAATTCCCCTATTTAATTCTTGCGTTTTTGAGCTAGAGCATGGCATGTACAGAGAAGGTGAAGAACTGTTTCCATATCTTCCTTATCTAGAAAGCTTCTGCAAAAGTCATTTGAGAATACGCTAACTGCGTGGCGGGCTTTCCTATTAGACAGTGTCCGATTATGACACCTATTATCGAGCTTATATGCGATCTGCTTAGAGATAGCAAGCAACTTGAACGCTTTAAATATAGTGTTGTTGTGACCTGACATGTGGTGATGATATTCCAGCTGGTGTTTACCTTGTTCATAGCGTCCTGCATAAGCAATAGTTTATAGTAGTGATTGGTGCCATCTCCATTAGAGATGGTCGGCAGTTATGGACTGTTGTATAGGCAATGCTTGATTGAGTGTTGTAAGCTGCATTTATTACTACCAAAACCTTTTTTTCAAGCTTTTTTGACCCATATATTGGTATATTCTCTAAAACCCGAATAAAATGATTTTTGCTTTTTCTTGATTTAATACCTCCACTTTACATTTGTGTCTTTTAATGGAAACATAATTAAATACAAAACATTTGAATTGAAACTGTCAAATCTCTGTCATTGAAGATTCTCTGATAGTATGTACCGGAAAGATGACATCGAATTTTTTAACCTCCGTACTTTTCAAACAACATTTTTTAAAAATTACTTTTTAAGATCCAACAACATTTAAAAAAAAAATAGACTTGCAGTTATTAGATAACCTTTGATCTGTTGTTCATTATTTGTTGCCAAATAGAAATTCTTTGAATAGCTTAAAAGAACTATTTTTAATATATGCACATCAAAAAAAATCAAAACTGTGTTAACAACCAGCTGATCATTGTTACAAAAGTATAATTCCCTGCATTTCCTTTTTTAAATAACTTCAAATTCTCTCTTCAAAAAAAAATCTCATTTTAACGAATCATCCCCTCAGGAGCCCGCATTTATGAGTATATTTATAATCAATATGCACAGCATGAATAAAACTCTCAAATCCCCTGTACAATAATAATAATAATAAATACGTGTCTGATAATGTTACCTACAAACACACACACACAAATACATACATTGTAAATGTGTATTGTAAAGTGTATAAAATGTAGATATGCATATTAATAAATCTTAGGGATTATATCGTGAACTTACACCATATTACCCACATTTAATAGTTTTTTAATCTTTTCCGAAAAAAAAATAGATAAACATATTAATATTTTGTTTATTTTTAACATTTTACATAAATGCTTCCTCATTTAGTTCCCTCAAACACAAATATAGAACAGAGTACATAAATGTATTAAATGTCTCCCTATTTAAAATGCTATAATAAAGATACCTAAGTAAAAAATTATGTATATTTTTTTAATCCGTCAACAATGTCATTAAAAAAAAGAAAAACATTTTTCTCCCGTCAAAGTCAAAGTTTATCAATGAAAACAATTTATTTCCGAACATCCAAAAAAAACAACAAGATTGAAACTTGGCTCTGAAATATTATACCGTATCGGAGTATAAAAATACACGACATTTTTTCTTCTAACGGAAGAAAATACTTAAATACTCAAACTGTAAAAAAAACGAATTCCATAATCAAAATCTCATAAAATGGAAATTATGAATTTTACCCGGAAAATTTTGTCCATCACGTTGTTGTAGTTAAGTCTTATATAGATGCTCGAAAGGTATACAAAAGATACAAAAAGAAATTCATAGAAACTTTCCAGTGCAATACAAAGAAACACCATCCACTACTATTATACAATGTTGTCCATATGATAATGATGATAGACATACAAACAAAAAAAGGATTTTTAAGTTGAAAAATTTCATGTTGAGTATGCTAGCTGCATAGTGTTATAGTAAATATTGTAACATTGTTTTAGATAGGTCGGACGTACCCTCCTCTCTCTTTCTCTCACTCTTCTAGAAAAAATCACTTTGTAACAACATACCGATACTGAATACCATGCCAAAGGTCAGATAATGTTAAAGTGCAACACAAAATACCTAGACTCAAAAAAGAAGACTTCAATGAAGAGCAAAGGAGCAGCAAGTTGAAGAAGAACGGCAGCAGAAGCAGATGAAAAATTTAAACAAAATGTTTATCTCTATTCTACACTGTCATGATCAAATTTCAACCATAATGTTTTTGTTGTTTTTATTGTTGTTGTTTTTGTACCTAGCTATCATCCTTGAAATACAAAATCGACTTTAGTGTTGCAGTTCAGTTTTTGTTTGAACCATCTTTACCTACTCTAGATTGTTCTTCTGCTTCTTAGAAGAAGAAGTCCTTTTTTTAAGTTACACCACTCATGAATTTAAACAAAAACAACAACAACTACAGCACAAAAAATAGTACAGTTTGTATCCTTTTTCAGGATTTTACTTATATGTAACTATCATATGTGTAGGTATGTTGAATTTATATGGGAAATCAACCATCCGCTAGAAAATTTACCGCTGACAACTAAATGTGCAGCAAAAGGTTTTATATATATTTTTGATACCTATACCTACAACTAGGACGACGAGAGATGGCGACGGTATGAGTATGAGTATGTGATGTATGTATGTATATTCCAGGATATGGCATCACGCAAGTGGAAATAGAATTAATGAAATTTTCATCCTTGTCAGTGAATTCAGATGAATCTCTATACACTTCTCGATTTAGGTACCAACATACATATAAATGTAATGCTCCTTCTTTTGCACATCAGGGCGCACCACATTTTAGTTGAAATTCTATTATACCACCACCATCCATATCCTTACACTAACGAAGCAGAGTGCAACGACGACGATGATGACGACGGTGATATGAGATCTCTGGGATACGGTCGGTGGGGTGTATAATAAAATATACTGCAGGAAGGTACATTACATATAGCCACGGGGGGCTGTTAGATTTTCTAAGTTAAACTAACTGAGAAAAAAAGACAAAAAAAGAAAAATCGAAATAATAAAAAATGCAGAAACAACACAAAATCAACTCCATGTTATAACATTGATATGGTTAAGGTTTTAGGGTAAGGGTTTCGTTTGGGGGTGAATTCTTCCCTTTATTGTTTTTTGTTTTCCTGTTGTAGTTGAAAATGATGCGATTTTCGATCCAACGAAGCATTATTACACATGTGTAATGACATTATCCTTTAGATTGTCCAAATTTCCCATAGGTATACGGAAGTAAAATAAAATGAAGATTAAGGAGAAGCAGAAGAAGAAGAATAAAATCCCAGTTGCAAAAATGTTGATGAGATGTGGTTTTTGGCAAAGGGTGGTTTGAAAAGATTGAAAGTTTGTATTTGGGCTGAATTGACATTAATAAACAATTGCAAGAAGATAGTTTTTTAGGTTAAAGAAAAATATGTCAAATTTTTAATATAAGGGTTTCCAATAAACGGTATTATTTTGAAATTTAAAAAATCAAGGAATGTTTATTTCATTCTAAGGATGAAGGCATCAAACTAACAGTGGCAAAAATATTAGCTACCGACGGCTTCGTTGATATTTTTCAAAGGCGATTTGCAAATTTGCGGCTGTGTCCTTCTTATTTAAGGTCTTAATTCATTTATGGAGCAATTGAATTGACTTAAGTATCAAAGAAAAATTCTGAACGTGCACAATCACAAGATCTCGGTGGTCACGAAACTTATCCTCCAATAGGTTTGTCCATGTTGTTTAAAATGAACATCATCTACATTAATATCTTTTAAGTGTTGCAACACAAAATTCTGGTATTTTTAAATAAATTAGGTGTAACTAAACCTATTCAGTGTAAACCACAACAAGAAATGACAAATTTCTTTCTTGAATTTCCCGAGCCCCAAATGTGACACTTCCGATTATTAACGTAGTCTACAAAAATAACCCTTTTTCACAGAAGATGATTCTGCGATGATAATCCATTTCATTTTTCTGGGCTGAGGAGATGTTTCAGGACGACCAAAAATCCCTTGGTTTTTCAAAATTTTCAACCATTTTTTTTGTGAATTTTAGCAATTGCAATGCATTTTAAAAAGTGTATGGTGCCATTTGCAATTAAATTTTTATTTTTAATTGTCAAATGTCAAGAGATGACAACGCCAAGATTGACAACTACTCAAACAGCTGTTTCAAAATGAAACTTCTTTTTGGAAAACCACAAAGTCTTTGGATCTTTAGATTAAAATTGCACTATAAAATGGCAGTCTCAAAATTCAAAATATTTAACAACGGTGTATTAGTAACCCCAAGATTCTAACAAACTACAAGTCTTAAATGCAAAACTAAGGAAGTCAGATAGTTCCAAACGTTTTAAAATGCAAAAACGTGTGATAGCTCGTTAATGTCATGCTTTGTGTCCTTTCGTTAAATGGCTGCGAGATGATTAAAGGTTAAAAATCTTCAATTATTTTCTGTTTTTTATAACTTTAGAAGCCATTAAGTACCTTTAAGAATTAAAGCTTCCTAGACCATATTTGGAGCTATATGAGTTGCAAATTAACTTGAAAGCAAAGATTTTTATTTTTTCCTCTTCTTCGTTTGTTTTCCTAAAAGTTCTTCGAAATCATTTAACAAAATGTCAAAAAATACACGCTTAACCATTTTGTTCACCTCATCCGTTATTTTTTTCTCAGGTTCCTTATACTTAGTAAATGATACCAACTCCTTATCGATTGCTAAATATAAGAATTAATCGTTGCATTCAAGAAAATTATGTTTTCTATTGTATCGTGCCCGGAGGGTTTTTCTTTTTTTCTGTTTCAAACAAATTGCATCTTATACTTTCGTGTTTATTTACGTGCTAAGCCGAAGGGTAAACTTATAGATATACCTTTGGATTCTAAGAAATTCACCCCTTGCAAGGATACAACTTATGTATTTTGTATTTTTGTTTTTCTTAGTGAAAATGATTGATTTCACGCTTAAATGGATTCAATTATTATTATTTTTGTATATATTTTGTTCTTTATAGCGTTTCGTCCTTACTATTGGGATACAAGGATAGTGATGTAATGTTGTTTCATATTGGTGATATGTTTTTATATTTTTACCCTCTGTCATCAGTTTTTGTAATTTCCTGAACAAATTCACTTATGACTGACTTGATTATTGTTCCTTATACGTATAAATATATGTATGTGGAAAGAGGGTGGTAGTTGGTTGGTGAATCTACTAGCTCTTAAACGTCTTATGGGTCTTTTTGATGCCTTTTTATAAACGTACAAGATTTTCTTTTCCCTTATTGCATTATGGGGTATAAATATCGTAGAGTCAAACTAAGAATAAATCATTTGCAGATATTAAATATATTTGATGACACTTGAAAGTGTCTATTGCAAGGATTTTTATTTTAATATAAATGTCACCCTCTATACAATATAATTTTGAATTACTGCATACTTCGAAAAGTAATTTATGCAATTTTTTTTGGGGGAATTCATTTTAAGTGTCTAGTCTATGAATTGTGAATATTATTTTCATTAAATTCGTTCTGTAAAAACATTAATTATTAATAAAATTGTGTAGTTTATGACACGTAACTAAACGGGTGAAGATGAACCTTCTGAAATATAAACTGTAGTGGTTACGATTACACATAAATTTAAATCCAGTTTATGGAAATTTTTGGATCAAAACTTATACTAAACCTAAGCCGAAGAAGTTACCATTCTTCTTTTTGCTCGTGGTTTATTTAGGTTTGACTATTAAAACGCTAGCGTTATAAAGAGCTTTCCAATTCCGATTAAACAGTTTTGAACTTTTACTTGAAATACACCCTCTAACTGCGAATTTCAAAACATACTACTAACCGAATTATCAAAAAAATAATTTAATTTCAGAAGAAATTCTCTAAATTTTCTCAGAAATATCATTTCACTTATCTGTTTTTTACCGCAAAATTCTAAATGCTTACACAATTTTTCCACTTAATATTTGTTCTCATTCCTATCGTAAAATATAAAGAAAATTATTTATCAATAAATTCCAGTAAAATAATGTGATGTTTCCCCCATTCTTAAATTTATGCCACATAAAGTACCTATCGTCTTGAGATAAAACATTAAGCCGACTAGAAAAAAATATCTGTTAATGATACTGAATCCACAAGAAAACCGAAAATACTGCCCATGAAACAGATAAAAACACTTTCAACCACTATTTTGGAGAGTTGTTTTTTTGTTTTCAAGTAAAAAAATCCATAAATAATGTTTTTGTTTATGTTGTGTAAAACCACACAATAACAACACAATTTCAAATTGATTAATATACTGAGAAAATTATTTTTCTTTCTAAACAAACAGTACTTAAGAATATAGAATAAGAAATAGAAAATACAAAAAAGGGGGGATGATGGTTCTTAAAATCCAATGCAGACATCTTAATGGCAATCTTAGCCAAATAGTATTTATTTTTACCCGCGTAAATAGCCAAACAACAAAACTTTTATATCCTCAAGGAGCCATAATTACCGCACAATATTGGCCATTTTTTTGGTTTTATCCAGAAAGATCCTTGGGAGTGGGTTTATTATGTGCTGCTTTGTAGAGGAGGAGAGAAACTCCAGCAAGTAAGAATTCTAAAGGATATCAAACTTAACCTCATTCACCCGTCTGTCTGTCTGTGCCTATTGCGTATACGCAAAAGGCAAACTAAAGGAAGACAGAAAAAAAACACTAATTTCCTTTAAATCACTTCTCCATGAAAAAGGAAATCATTTCGGTTATCAATGAATTGGAGGGTAATTCACAATGAGGCAACAATTTTGCTGAAGAGGACGAGAAAAGACGGAGGAATAACAACAAAATAAAAATAAAATAAAAAAATTAAATGACAATCCTAAAGAAATCTGTCAACCGAATAAGGTTTTCCTTTCCTCTTTCCTCACTTGGATGGGATGTTCTTCTTCTTGAAGGCAAAAATTCAATTGATTTGGCAGATTGGGGTTGATTGTGACGAGATACCCAATATAAAGAACTATAGAGAGATCGAGAAGAGCAGCGAGGGCCACTTAGTCTCCCGTTGTACCACCTACAGTCTACAGACATCTCTATATATGTGTATTGAAAGTCCTTAACGGTTGTATTTTGATAAGAAGGCAACTTTTAGGGCGCACTATCATTACGCCTGATTTTAAGCTTAAATTGGTATTTTGTGTCTCAAAATAAACTTTAAAATAATTTTTTGTAAGGCTACTTGTTTACAGTTGCATGTTACAAATTTGTATGTAAGATCAATTGTCAAAAGTGTTATAACTTTTGTCCCAAAAATAAATCCAAGATTTGAATTTGACGAAATTCGTGTAGATGAGAGTTAACAACCTCAGAACCAGTGTCGCATTTTATTCCAAACCCTTAGAATTGTATTGTTATAATATTAGAGTTTGAATTTTTGAGACACAAAAATGCTTTTAAGGACTTCATGCAACAAGTTTTCCGTTCTAACCAAAATTTTTAGAGGTGTCCCAAAATTAACACAAGACTTTGAGTGGTTGTAATTTTTACAAATAAGTGTTAGTAACGCTAAAACCAATGTTACAAATTTCCAATTACTATCTTAAAGCAGAATTTTTGAGACAAAATCACAAATATTTAGAAAAGAATTTTAAAATTCATTCAACAAAAACCAATTGACTAAGAATTGAATCAAGATTTAAATTTGACAACATCTGGTAACCTCTCAACTAGAGTCACAAATTACTTCAACATTTTCCTGAGTCCGGATTTTTGATTTAAAAAAAGAAATTGTAACAACAAAGTGTAAGAAACGCAAATTAATCGCAACAATTTTTTCACTGGAGCCAATTTTTTCAGGAAATAAAAGTTGTCCCAAAATTGTCCCATTTTGTATGTATTAAAAAGTTGACATCTTTAGTATCAGTCTTTTAGGGATTAGAATTTGTTTTAGTTTTGCAACTATTCCCTTTAGTGTTGAATGAAGTGGTATAAATAATTCCATTTATGTAATATCGGACTCTGAAAATCTGGTCCCAAAACTTTACTACTATTGAAATTGTTTGATGTAATATTACGTTTTTTAAAAGTTACCAACAGAATCCCTAACAAATTATCGAAAATTCGAATTAGTTTTAGACATTTTGGGACATTTATCAAACTAAATTTTGGGACATCTTTGAGCTAATGATTAACAATTCCAATATTGACGACCTCCAAAAATTTGAATGAACGTTATCTTTTGTAAGTTTTTTTAAGACTAAAAAACAACGGCCCTAAATTTTATTCAGCAAAATATTTTGACCTCTGTCGATTTTCAGTCCCTCATTATTTTTTTAGAATAATTTTAAAAATGGTTTCTTATAGCCACTTTTCTAGGGCCCTCCCCCCAACTTCCTCTCAAATCCATCCCTGTCTATGTCCCTTATCAGTCTCAGTTGGAGTCTCGGGTGGTTTAGTGTGGCGAAATGCTGGCAAACGACAAAATTATTATAAAGGCGAACACACATTTCAAGAGAAACCATTAGCCTCTATTGCCCAAAGCAATCGTTGGCTGCCTTGGCTGGCTGGGTTAGTTTGTTGGGTATTGGCGGCAGCAGCGGGGGGGGCGATAGCGGTGGCCACCCGCCAACGAAACGACAACAAACGCATTGAAAAGCCACCAGCATCAGCAACAGCAACAACTCAGTTGAATAGCCTAAATTTGTGTTTGTCATTTTCTGGTTGATTGGATAGTCGTAGGATTAGATAATTTGCAATGATACCCAATTTCGTCTCCAATTTAGCCCACAAGTTGGGCGCTGAGAGTTTCCTGTATTGTGTACGTTCATATATGGCGGCGCGCAATTGTCGGGCTGATGATGATGATGATGATTATGATGATGGGAGCTGAGCTGTCTTCGTAGTCGTTGTCGTCTATCTGTTCGAATGTGCTTATTTTTTTTGTTTGTGTTGAAAAATTCTTGGCATACAAAATAGTCTGCCGGATAAACCGGATTGAGTAATATGTTTTTGTGACTATTATGACAAGTCGCCTCTCCAAGCTAGCTTATACATCTTCTACTTCACTATTGTTCTCCTTCTACGTTGTCGTCTTCGTCGAATAGTTGCTTTGCTGTATATTGCCTCTTAGTTGGAACTTTATACAAACGACACAGTGATCTGTCATAAATTTATGATAGTGCATTATTTTTTTCTTATTTTTTCCTCTTATGACGTCTTGAAAAGCGGAGCAAAACATACACTCAAGACTCATATTATAGATATATTTTATGTCTGATTCTGTGTTTGTATCTTCTCTAAGCTATAAAACGAAATGACAACGAAACGAAAAATCAAGCTAGTCTTCTTCTAGTTGCCATCGTTGTTGCTGTTGGTAGAAATGTTTGCGCCCAGCACCCATTAATCGTCCTTGACAGGACTTGGCTAAATCTCTGTCGGATTAGCTCACATTTATATAAGTACGGTACGAATACAACCATCATCAAACAACCAGAGCAGAACCCAAACATAAAAAGGGCAAAGCTGTCTTATAGTTGGCAGAAATTGGCATGCAAGCGCCAACAATTGTCATAATTTGATAATGCAATAATGGAATTGCTGCACATATTCTTCTCAAGAAGTGTGTGCCTTTGTGCTTGTTCTTCCACATACTACGTAGGTATACTCAATATATGAAAAGGACGTAGATTAAGTGGGTAAATACAGTTTTTATTTTTTATTTTTATTCGTTGGTGAAAAGTCTGAATGGGATATTGCATCGTTTAAGATTGTTAAAGTAAATTGTTTGCAGACAATTGAAGTTGATAAGGTTACGGACGGAATTGAAATAATAAATATTAATGATGATGAAATTTTTCTTCTTTTTACTTTCAATCCTTTAAATTGTTTGCTATAGTTGTAAAGGGGAGATATTTGTAGGAAGGGTAGTTACTTCTAGAGGAGTGGACGCATGAAGAATTTAACGTAAGTTTGGATGGGTGGACACATGGAAGTTATACCTGGGTGAGGACTATTTGAGTTTTAGAAGATATTTTGTTTGGTCTTTGTGTCCTGAGCTTCTCTAATCCCTTGGAAACACGAAGAATTACTTCAATTTTCAAACATAACATGACAACATCATTGTCTAGAAGAACATGTAATTTTCCACAAAACAAATCACACTTTTTATTTGTTTTATTTTCCGTAAAATTTACCAAAAAGAAAAACTGTGCTAAAATCTTGTGACAAAAACATATGTCTGTGCTTAAAAGCCATTTCAAATCATTTCAAAAGTTTTGATTGCATTTCAAAATTTGTTAAAAAAAGGACGTTAAAGATTTCATTTAGTTAAAGAGGTCAAGAGATTGCATGTAAGAGCATTCCATTTGGACTTTTGACAGTTGATAGAGCCTAATGCAACCTTAAAAATTAATTTTTTGTTGTTAATTTGTCCATATTTGAGAGTGCAATAGTTAAATTAAAGACTGTCCAAAGTTAAACCACAGTTTCATAACAATCGAGCTACATCACTAAATCGACTGATAACACAATATTATTTCGGATCAAAATAAATTAAATCAATTGGGTGATGACACAGTCCATGGAGAACTAGGTTCCTTGTGGCTTACGACTCTCAACCATTCCTGTGTGCGAGCACTGTTATCAGGGATGGAGGGAACCTATAGTTTTAAGCCAAACGGCTAACTTAAGAAAGCACCTTTTCATGACAAGAATTTTTCTTGGATGATTTTTCAATGCCTCTCAATACTTCAATTCTAGGCCTTCATATTCGTTTCCAACTTCCAACTTTACAGCATTGGTTGTTCGTTTTTTTTCTGGTATTGTTTTGGAATTGAATATTTCCCATGATCTTTTCCCATAAGCTTGAGTTCCTTAACATTTAATTGTTTTGTTCAACACAGAAGATGATTTCTTTCCAATATTTCTAAAAACCTTATACCCAACTAAAAATCTGCGGATTTTTTCGTCAGTATGAATGGAAAAAAAACATACAAATATTTCATAAATTAATCAACTGCTAACCAATCCTTCATTTTAAAATGATGTAGTTATAAATTAGTTATAACCTAACATTTACATTAATTCAATATATTTTATGCGTGTGATTTTTGGAAGTTAACAATATTTCGCAAGCAAAACAAGTTGTTGATTTATGTTCTATCAGGTACTTGACACTACGTTTAATCATTTTTGTGTTTCTTGCCGTTCCTGCCAACAGTCTCATAACTCACAGCTGTAGGCAGTCAGTACAAGAAAAAACCCAACTTATTCCATTTTTTTTGTAAAGGTCATCAGCCTATTCAAATTTATCTTGTACTTTTACACACTTCAATAAAAAAAGCTTTAAAAAATAAGAAGTACAAAATCATCTCATTGTTAATCAATTTCTTTAACAATCAAATCCATATATGGTGTATGAACCATAAGATCCCTATGAATAATTTACTTAACTTGAAAATGTTTAACAATTAATTTTACATCATATACAGTCTCAGGCACCTCAACCAACTCAACAAAAAAAGCCAAGCCCCTAAAAGTGCCGCATAGAGTTAGAAGAACAGACGAAAAATTGAAAAAATATTCATACCTCAAAAAACCATCCATTTATGATATTTACAGAAGAAAAGGAAGAAAAATGTTAGACTTAATCAAATATTGACATCTCAATAGTCTCCGATTCATTAAAAATAAGAAAAAATAAATGGGATTTTTTTTCTTTTTCTTAAAGAAGAATAAATTGAAAGAAATATGACCATCAAACCGCCGCATTATTTATTTATTCATAAGACCTTCTCTCATCGGTTATGAAGATAGTACGGTGGCGGGGGCGATGTTGGTGATGTGGAGTCTATAGGTGATAGCTGGGCTGGCGGGATCTTTTTCGATAGACGCTTCCATATAGATACACTTCCTACCTTAACAACACACACACACACCTCACTCTCCACCTACTCTTTAAAGTCAATCATCGAATTTATATATCTATATATTTTTTTTGAATTAAGAAAAAAAAAGTTTATTTAAGAACAAACGAGAACAATCATCGACGCAGAGGTGGTCTCTTTGGTGGAGCCAGCTTCAACGTCGACGTCTTCTTCTTTTTCGTTGTCGTCGTCGGCACAACCACTCTGTCTACATAAAGTAGGTACCTTCCTTCTAAACTACACGAATATACGGACCTACACTATACCAAGCCAAGGCACTTAAGAAAGATGAATCTTTTTTGTCTAATGTTTCCATCATCACAAGGTTTCCGGAATCACCGTCCCGCACTACACTACCAGTGCCTATACCTACCTTCTATCTACACAAGTTACAACCTTATAATAGTAAACAAAAAATCTAATATTCAAACTAATCTTGTGTTGTTGTCTGTCATGAGTTTGGGATTCTGGATGTCGATCGGGACCATTAAAAATTCCATTCTATATAGATTTATGCGAGGAGGCACTAGAATATGGAAAAAAGCACGAAAATTCCAATGAGCAACAAAAAAAAGTGCATTTCCATATAGAAGATAACCAAAGCCATCGACTCCTGGACTATAATGGAAAATGGAAGCAGTCAGTCAGCGCCAGCGGCAGTGGCGGTAGTGGCGAGAAGAATTTATGATGAAACTTTAAAGTTGCCAACCAAAAATATTATCGAAAATGTATCTCAATTATATGCAAGACATCAGAAAGGTCTTGAAATATAGAAATTTTAAAAGCTTTTAAACGAAAATTCAATAAAAATTAATAATAAATTATTCTTAATTATGTAATAAATTCAAGGAGTTTATTTAAAACCGATAACAAGCTAAAGAAAGGCGGTGCTTTGAAACCTACGACTCTCCGAAACGATTTTTCGAAATTCTACAAACTTTTCATTTTTGTTGATCTAGAAGAAAGTTGTCTCTCGGAGTTATTCAATGAAATGAAGTATCAAAACTTCGGTATCAGTTATAAAAATGTGAGTAAATTATCGTTAACATCAATACTTTCCAATACTCGCCGTTACACTTGCATCAGTATCATTTTTGAATGCTTTATGTCGAATCATACTGGCAGCTTAAAACCGCACTGAACAGTAACGCATTTTGAGAATTCAGAGGCTTTTCAACAATAATCCTTGGATCTTTCAAACCTAAAATACCTCTAAGATGAAAATAGGCTTCATCACTGAAGATAACTTGTTTTTGAATACTTGGATCGTTTTGATGCATTTCAAAGATATGAAGTTACTGGTGATCAACCGGTTAAAGCTCTTGTGTAAACTGCATTTTAAAACCTTTAAGACCTAAGTTTTGTAAATTACGGGTAAAGATCGACGCGACATCGACGTTTAGTTGTAAACGTCGATTGTTATAAAATTTTTGAAAAAAATAGGGCTTAAAAAATTCATAACTGATTAAAAGGTCAGTTTCGAATCGTTGTATATCGTTGATAAGAAGGTCAGTTTTGAATCGGTGTATATTGTCAAAACAAAGCCAGCATCATCAATCCCCTTCAAGAGATTTTAAAACATTCTTAAAAGTGTTTGGTTCTTGTGATTTTAAGTTTTCAAAAAATGTTTCAAGATTGTAAGTTATAAACATGGGATTTTCTGAATTAAGGAAAGACTTTGATAACATTTTCCTTTATTTTTATTGTTTTTTGAAAAATTGAACTGGGTTTAAATTATTTCTTAAGTTGGTAACCTTGTCCCCCAAAAGGCGGCAGTTGGTATTTATTGAAAATAAAGACCTTGCAACTTTTACGAACCAGCAGCATCGATCTGTTGCACTAAGATCATAATCATGTTCAAATAAATCACCTACATGTACTTATGTACATATATCGACATAAATAAACCTCCCAAATGCGGTGCTTGGTAGTAGTTGGTTGCATGTAAATATCCCGCGAATTCGACGTGTGTATCTTTTGTGGATGTAGGGATGTGGATACAGTTGTTGCCTCGAAAACCCGCATGCATTGCATGCACCTTTGTAAAATCGGTATTCAATTAAGGTAAAATGATTTTGGCCGATTATTGGTAGTGGCTATAAGACTTTGGTCAAGACTCAAGACACATATCCAAACCTTTTATCCCAACAAAGTTGTGGATAAAGAAAAAGAAAGATAGCAGGTATACCAAACAAGTTGTGCATCTGCGAGTACTTGGCATGACCAAAGTACCCATGAGGATGCCTAGATACGAACAGCAACAACAAGAAAATTGATAGGAGAGATGTTCTGTGTGCATTCAATAAAAGACTAACCGCATCATTTGTTGGCCTTTTATATATATTTATATAAGAAGAACCTCTGCCAAGATGGGCTTTTGTGGTTTTTGTCCAATTTTTTTTTATTTTCAAGAAGCAATACTTTTTTTTAATCAACTTGTTTATGAGCAATGGGTGGCTCTTAAAGTATTTTGTTCTTATACTATTATGCACTTATCCCATAGGTAGTATCTATATAGTAATTAATATGTAAAGTCCAGATGATGTACGACTAGTGGATGAGGGTTTGTCGCAGTAATTAATATTATTTTCTTTATTTTTGTTTTCTGTTCTAAAGAATAAAGCGCAGTCAATTTCCATCAGCATCATCAGGTATTACAAGTATAAACTTCAAACCAACAAGAAATATAAATTACAATTTTGCCGAAGGACATATGTTTATGAACTCCTTGTGAGTTCTTTTTCTTAACGAATATGAAAGAAATATGCAGAAGAACTTTTTAGTAATTAAAACAGTTTAACCAAGGACACCAAGGATGTATGCATAAATGGAGATAAATGTTTAGGTTTATCTTATTTCTTTTTTGACATAATTTATTGAATTCCGGATCATATTACTGAGAGTCAGAGATTATAAATTTTATGATTAGACACAGTTTAGCCCGGGAAATTAATCAACTTATTTTTCTCGTGAACAGAAAAACGATTTTGATTAAAGACTGAACGTGGAAGAATCTTGTATCAAACTCTGAGGAAAACACGCACCTGGCAACTAAACCAAATTTAGCAACAAAAGTATGGTTTGACTTTAAGCTTACGATGAAGATAGAGGCCTTAGGGCCTGATATTATTTCGATCTTTCTCTTAAAAGATTAAAGAACTAAATTTTTCATACGTTTTATAATTCAGATAAAATGGTTCACTTGGGCGTATACGCATTTTTTTCTTATTTTTGTTTAATGTTTACAAAATGTGAAACTCTGGTGAGTAAATCAGACTGATATAAATCGAAATCTTTGAGTACTTTGGTTTTCAAGGATCTGTGTGATTTTTGTAACTACATTTTTATCTTATGTTTTATCATTTAGAGAGTATAGTCCACTTGGGCGTATACTCGTTTTTTCTTAATTTTTAATTTTTGTAGAAAATGTTTGATCCTGACGAATAAATCAATCGGAATTTAACAATGCATTGTGTTACTTTTTTTTTTTATTAGTCATCATTCAAAAAGAAAAAAAGTTCACTTGGGCGTATACGCATTTTTGTATTTATTGAATTTACGTAAAACGATGATTCTGGCCAATAAATCAGGCTGAATTTTATTGATATCTTGATTGTTTATGTTTTT
Source organism: Eupeodes corollae (assembly GCF_945859685.1). NCBI lineage: Eukaryota > Metazoa > Arthropoda > Insecta > Diptera > Syrphidae > Eupeodes > Eupeodes corollae. The sequence continues at coordinate 114,104,192 of NC_079149.1, forward strand.
ATTTAAGGAAACTTTAGCTTGTGACTTAGTTGCAGCTATTGTTAGTCTTACAATCAACTATGTTCGCAAGGTCTTAAGCTTCGTTGCCAACATAAAAGCGTATGGGTATTGGTTGATCGTTTATTTCGCTAGTATAAGTCTAATCGATAGCTCGATAACTGTGACCTAGTCACACTTATTTTGAGCCACGAATTTAACTGTATTTAGAATGTCTAAGGCCAGCACGACTGCATATGTATAAGGGTAATCGGTAGCTTGACGTTGGTCAATGTGAAATGGAGGAGTAAATCCTTCATTCTGATGAAAAATGACAATCAATTTGACTGATTTCCATTAAACCATATGACCACGCGATAAATTCGGAAGTCCCCATGGACCCCAAGTAAGTCCTTACTCCACTGATCCTTTTCAATGAATTTTAATATAATTTATAATCCATTTAACTTAAATAGAATTGCAAATAAATATCAACTCTAAAGTCATCAATTCAATTCCCAATTTGAAACTCAAATTACATACCTACGCATCGCTCATCTAAATGACTGCCATTAAATGGGATTGCCAACCAAGTTGAGCTGCTAACACCATATCTACGATAAATGCAAAATAATTATAGTATAATTATAGAGTAATACGCGTATCTGCGAAGACGTACTTGTACACCATCTAATTCTAATCCCATATATCCTCTTCCTTTCTTGGAAATTCCATTCAACATAAATGACAACCAACACACATGTTGAATTTTTATATAGAATGCCGCAAATATACTGTAATTAATCTTTTCTGTTTTTCTTTTTTTAATTTTAAGTAAAAATAAATTAATAGGTACACTTTACTGAATCAAATGAAGTGCATCCATATAATAAATCTCGAAAAGATTAAAATAATATTCAAGAGCTTGCTGGTCCATGGCAAATTGATTAAGTTGTTTATTATTTCCTTTTTTTCCAGAACTCCCTCCCAAATCTTCCCTTTTTTCTGCTCTTTCACCTCTTGATCATCATCATCATCCTCCTTGAACCGAACCTGAGTCTTTCATCATAAAATAAATAAAAATAAAAAGGATAAAGATTGTGAAACAGAGTAAGTGAGTGTGAGAAGAAATGAAGAGTATGATGGAGATTTGGGAGGAAGGATGTGTAAGATATATAAAATGACTGGTGTTTGGCTTTTATTACTTTTGTGCTGCGCGATATATTCCTCTTGGATGAGCTTCAGCAGGCAATGAAGATGGGGCTGCTCTGGCTCAGTTTCTATGGAGTTGGAGTTCCCTATATCACCATCATCATACATACTCGTATATGAGAAGATGATGGTGTTTCTATTCTTTGGTGTAATTCAATTTAAAATATTTCCATTCCATTGTAAATAATTACTTAGTACCGAGGACGAGATATACTCTTACTGACACCACACATCGTTTTTATCTTATTCTGATGATGGTGTATGTATAATGTATCTTTAGTTCTTTATTATTATCTTTTTTTTATTTTAACATAATGTGTCTATATAAAAATGTATCTGTTCATCTTCTTGTGTAGATATATGAAGCGAGATACATTGCCCTGGTGTTCCTCGTTTTTATTTTGTTCATTTCTTTTGTTACCACCTCTTCTTCTCTGCATTTGAAGAATGTTCTTGGATCTCTCTTGAATGTGCGGTGTATACCACCGAGCGCTGCCACCGCGGCTTGGCTGTATCTCGATGATAAATTATATTTTGGCTCGCATCCTTCTAACATCCTTTTTGTGTGATGTGTTTTTTGTATCTTTTTACTTAATGTTATTGTAGACGGCCATGGAGGAAAGAAATTGTTTTTATATATTTTTTTGTTGGTTCTTTTGTTTATAAGAAGGAAACAAATATTTTACTTATATCTTTTTGGTCTTGATACCTACCTACCTACCATCCTTTATACTAATGTTGAACTTCTTAGTGCAAACGAAAGTAGAAACTTCAAAGATGATGGGATGGAAAGAAAAAAAAAGTGTTTGTCCAAACAATCTCTCGCTGGGTGGTCGTGGAGAGATATGCCACAGGACGTTTAAGAGAATACAGACAAATACAAAAAGATGTCCTCGTAAAAGAAAACTAAGAAAATTATTGTTGTTTTCTTTTTTCTGTCTTTAAATAACTGTAATGAGAGTAATAAGACTAACAACAAATAATATGCACTCATATACCTACACTTAGAGAGAAAGGTGGGTATCTATGTATATATCTGTTTACTTTGTCCTGTTTCAGTTTTCTATGGTTATTTTTGTTTGTCCTTTTTCCTAATTTTTCTTCTTCTTATTTTCATTTCTTTAAAAATATATCCTTGTACCAACTATTTTTTCTGTGAATTGTTTTCACTGCGAGATAAGTTTTATAACATCTCGCAATTATTGTTTGTGTTAGTGTGTGTTACCCGCAGCAGCTGCTTCTAGGAGAGTTGTAATTTTATTTTTGCACATCACAAAATAAAAAAGAAAAGAAGGAAAAAAGGCAATTTTCAGAAAAACTCACAAAGCAAAGCAAAAACGAATAATAATAATGAAAAACGAAAAAAAGAAACATCCTAAAAAAGGTAGTCAAGCGGCAACCGATCTAGGGATAATCGCGTAATGAAACATTGTATCTGTAACTACATTTCTATCCGCCTACTTTGTCCTTTCGAGGCATGGGATTGAATATAGGTGTACAATAAAATAGGGTACCTATCTTCATAAAAATTGTAGGTAGGTAGGTTAAGTGAGGCTCAGATAGGTTTTACCTATGTTTGCTATTTACCTACACCTATAGGAAAAGTCCTGTTGCAAGAAAAAACATTGTTTAAAGGACTGCAAAAGGATATATTATAGGTTAGGTACCAAATGAAATAAAATAACTGCATAGGTAGAGATACATTCCAATGTATGGACTTGTATTATTATAAACTGATGCATGCAAGGATTTTTCACTATAGGGTGCAGTTTTTGTGTTCCCTCGGTTAACATAAATTGTCCTTCTTTTGCATTGTTATATTCTGCTAAAAGAGGAAGTTTTTTTTTAAATAGATCTACATTTATCTCTTACACAAAATTTATATGTATTTTTTGTCCATATGTAGGTATAAGGATTTCTTTTTATTATGATATTTTATTCTCGTCCTTTTACCTACCGCCATCCATCCAATAACTGAATGCACAATGACAATGTGGGATAAGGGACAATAGGAACTTAATTAAGATGAAAAAGAATATAGTGTGATGTTGTTGATGAAAAATGTCGTCGACAGAAAATATCACATCCTGTTGTAGTGAAAAGATAAAGGATAGTTAGACACAAAAAAAATCAAATAATGAAAAAACTAGATATTATTTTAATCTTTGTGGTTTTTCATTTAATTCTGTAGACTACAAAAGTATTCTGTTGTTTTTATGAGCAAATGTCCAGGGAAATAGTTTTTCCCGCACCAGTTGGCATGATACATGCTTCAAAATTATAGCGTTTTTGTTTAAGCTGAGTTAAGTGCTTTTACGTTACCTTTTTATAACTATAATATATCGCTTGTTCTAACAAACAATTATGGCGCAAGGAACACACTCTCCTAGAAAACTTACAGTAAATAATTGCGTCAGCTTAATTTCCAATACTTTTTGTTCAGTGATTTAAGATTAAAGATGGTATTTCCCCAAAATGTCACAACTTATTTTGCAGAAGTAACTTGAGCAATATGCCTGCTATCAACTGTAACAGTTCAATAGTCTTTTATGGAAGGCCCTCAATTAATTATTAAATTTTTTCAACAGTGGTATTTACATTAAATGTCACAGTGCTTTTTTAAAAAGGCCTTTCCATTAGAGACTAATGAACTGTTACAGTTGATAGCAGTAATATTTTTCAAGTTACTTCTGTAAAATTAATTGTCATTTATTTAGTCAGTTTTAAGAAATCAACACAAGCTAAATATTTATTAAATGCTGTGTTATTTAATTGTGTCGGCTTCTTCTTAAGGACTTTTTACAGTGTGGTTGATAAATTTGAGTCGTATAAAAAAAAAGCTAGAAGAGGACAAACGACTGTTGTTTTTGCTGAATGAGCGCTTAAGCAAGTAGAAACTAACCTATTTTACCCGTCTTTAGAGATGATTCTTATTTATGGATAAAGTAAAACCATCCTTCAAAACCAACATTTTTAAGCCAGATATGTTAAAAGTCACAAATTAACTACTCAGAGATTTGAACTATTTCATATTCGGTACAAGATGGCATTAAATGGCCATTCAAACGAATAATAATTTCTTGTGATATCTTATAACATATTTTTGTTCGTTTAAATGAAAGACCCTGTATACCTCATGCACTTACCCTATTTTAGACTATATTGAGTAAAAAAAAGCAAATAAAGTCTTCAACAAAATCATTTAGAAATTAGTATTAGCTAAGAACTTTGTAAGAGCAAAAACAATTAGCCTAGCAAGTTCCATAGAAGTATAACAATATTTAGCATATTAGTTGAAATCACATTCAAAATTAAGCTGAAGAAAAATATGAGTTTAAAAAGCATATATTATTTATGCAGATTAGTTAACAGTTTCTTCATTTTTACCTTCTTAACATAAGAATCTTTAAAACCCTTGGTTTTTTTGTATTCCAAAATCTTCTTGATTTTTAAACGAATAACCTCGTTTATGAATTTTGTTCGTCTTAAAATCTCAAATGAATTCTAAAATATTAAATTAAATTTATTTATAAATTAATTAAAAATTCAGTTCAGACACATTAGACATCAGTAGTCCATAAATTCACCTCCCCCAATATAAAAATGGCTCCAACTTAATTGTGTGTGTATGTAGTAGATCCATAAACTTAACACATATCGAGCTTGACATGATATTAAAATTTAGAAAAAAAATCAAGAAAAAAAAACTCTTACAAACGACCTTTCCACTTAACCACTGATTGACATGCTCAAATGTTCACTGAAATGACAACAAATAATTAAGTCATCATTAAAAAGATTTCCCCTTTATTTCTGTCTTTCTTTTCATAAATACCATCAACCCATTCGTTTTTATAGGAGGGATGCCTACATACTCGTATATAGATTGATGAAAATGCATTTTTATTTTTAGTTGGTTTTCTTTTTTTTCGAAATGAATTTAAAATAAATTTCCAAAACTCAACCCACGTATATCACACTTTTAAAGAGTTTTCTTATTTCGACTGCCTCCTCTGTAGTTTTTTTGTTTGGTTTTCCAAGAATCTTCATCTAAAGAATCTCAATCTTTTAACCTATGTATATGCGTTAGCTAAGTCATGCAACGTGCTACATTTTTATTAAATGTATCTAAAATTCAAGACAGAACAAACAACAAAAACACCAAAAACACCTCCATCACCTTATGCATCAGTCACAAATCATTAATGTCAGAGCAATTAGTACGAATACATAGATAGATTTTATACTAACACTAACATAACAACCTGAAGAATGAAAAATTAATTTGGTATTCCATCAAGAGCCTACGCTCTTTTTCTTGAGCTGCAACACAACTGGCTTGGCTAAAGACCTATCCTAGTGATAGGTCGCACCTTTTTGGTTCTAGGTTCGGTTTGGTTCTTGAATAGAAAATTAGAAGAAGAAAAGAAAGATATAAGTCTTCTTATATATCTAGCAGATAAATCACCTCAAAAAAAGGGTCTTCCTCTTTACGACAACGACAACTAAGACGACGACAATGTGGTGCTGGCTGATGCACATTATTTTCAACACTTGGATATGCTTTCAAATGTTAAACATAGATAGGTCTAGGTATACCTGTGCGTTTTGTTGGATTTAGGTATGTCATCTCAAATAACCACCTTTTTGAACTCTCTAACGTTTTAAAGTCAGATGGAATAAGAGGGAAACAAAACAAGCAAAAGATAAGCCCTATATCTAACATACCAACCCTTATATTTTTCTTAGGTCTTTGGCATCAAGTCACATTTTTATATGGAATAGATGGCACATTCTGTGGCTAGAGAGAAATTCAATACTTCTGTAGAGATACTTGTTGGGTTGTTGGTGGTTTTGTTTGTTCTGAATGATTTCCTGCCGATTTCCATCGAACTTATATATATATGTGTTTTTTTTTTCAAAATATAAACTTCCTCGATAAGAAGAAAATATCTCGTATTCGAAAATGTTATTAGGTGGGTACTGAAGTTTTTTTCTTTTCGTCTTAAGTGTCACTACTTGAACCCCACACACATGCTTCTATATTTCTTATAACAGGCAGGCCCACAATCTCAAGACACGAGACACCATCTTATACTCTCATACTACACCACACCATTGAACTGAACGTACCGCTCTGCGCGATATCCAAAACAACATAAACTGACACAGCAAAAACTCCAGGAGTACCTACTTTCTTGTTGCATGTTGTATAACGAGTGCTGGTTGTTGCCTTGCCTACACTTAACTAATTTGCTGCCATCTCTTGAGACAGTTTATGGCCTGGTTTTTGGTCGTTTCTGCGTTACTATATTTGCCTACATAAGCTACTTGAAGATAAGAATTTCACAAGGGAAGTAATAGTATCTACCTAATAAATTGATGAGGTTTAAGTACTTGAAATGTTTAAGATAAAAGAAACGTGCCATATGTTATTTCAAGAACATTTTTGTGTTGAAAAATTTCCTTTTACTTTGAATAACAAAAACTCTGCTTAAGAGATTCTAATTCCTTCCCAAAAATGATGATGAAGGTACTTGCAATAATATATTAATGGTTTTACAAGAGTTCAGTGGGGTTCCATAGGGATGACTATTAGAGCCGGTACTTTTTTATTACATACAAACTACATAACCTCTGCTGAATCTTTAGAGAACTACTAGCTCTAAAGATTCAGCAGAGGTTATGTAGTCTGACCTTATTGAGGTAGAGCAGCTGGTAGTGCTTGATACTTAAATCAATGTCTTTCCATACTTTCCGTATGGTGCTGTAAGGATCATTACATTGACCTACATTATTTTAACTGTATAAAAACGAACTAGCTAGTAGTATTTTAAGCAATCAAAAAAGGTGATTCAGTCTTACCTGTTTATAACACAGAAGTTGGTAGAAAATTTTTCCTTTTCTTAACATTTAACATCAGTAAATCTGCCTCTTTGAGATCGTTAAGTTCAAGTTGTTACTTTAAGGGGGGGGGGGGCGTGGGTTCATTCCAAATGTATACTGAGGGTTTTACTATTTTATTTGAATACAAATTAACTAGCTGTTTTCTAAACATGTAGTAAAATTGGTAACACTAACACTGGTTTTTGTAATATTAAGTTCCACATTGATCGTCATTTTCAAAACATTGAGAATTGTTTTCTCTAAATTTGTAAGTAAATGCCCCTCTGGGACCAATATTTGGATCAATTTAAAAAAAATATTTGTGGTTTCTTTTAAACATTTTAAAAATTCGATTCGATTAAAGTTGTTCTAGTAGTTGACAGTGCCAAAGGACATTAAGTAGAAGAACTACTAGTGGAGTCCAAGAAGGATCAATACTTGTCACTATACTATTCTTAGTAAAAATTTAAATGAAGTTATAGTATTTTAAACATTCGAAATGGGTAGTTCTGTCTTGGCTGTTTGGACACAGCAGTTAGAAGTATTTTTGATCTTCAAGTCAAGTCAAGTATCACGGGGGTCCATACTCGGGCCACTTTTATTTGTATTATAATAAAATGAACTCGTTACTTTATTATCATTCAACAAAGTTCAATCAGTTTACTTGGGAATATTAATTTAAAGTTTTGTTGTGTGGTCCCACAAGTATCAATACTCAGGCCTGTGTTATATTTAACACTAAGAAAATCAGAAACTGTCTGTATAAAACTTTTATAACGAACAACTTCTTGAAAATCAATGTTCTAAAAGCTTTTTAAACTTCATATTTCTAACAGAACAAACCGAAATTTCCATCAACTTCTTTGCTTGTGAAATTCGTTCTCAACCCAACCCCAGTATTCATTTAAGACTTGTATATAGAAGGCCTTTAACCATATCGAATTACACAACATCGACTTTGCGTAAATGGGCGACAGGAACGCATTCTTTTAACCCCAAACGCTTGAGATTTCTTATCTTCTTCTTCTTCGATACTTGTTGCAATCGCGTAGGTTGACATTCATTTGGATTTATTAGCCTTGCAAAACAAAACTGATCCAAGAACCAACTGAACTCTCAGAACCAACCGACCAACCCTCCTCTATAGACATTATAGGCGTTTATATAGAAGGAAAACACTAGCACTGTGCGACAACGGCTATAAGACTGTGGGTATAATATTGATGCTGGATGGAGTACTGCTGGTGTAATGTTCATGAGCGTGTGATTCTTGATGACGCCGCGCCGCCGGTCGCCGCGCGCCGCTTTGCGTTTATTTGTCCCGTTCATCATGTTTTCCTATCATCATTGGCATCATGGTCGTCAACATTATATCGTCCCATTTTTGTGCACACACAAGATTGTAGGTTTTTTTGTGTGTACGTTTATGCAAGTACTCATGTTTCTGAAATAGTAGAACCTGTGACTGTGCCTCCCTGCATCTGCATCTTTGTTTATTATTTTTAAAGACCGTCGACGTCGTCGTCCGTTTGTTGGTCGTTTAATGTCCGGCGAGAAAATGAAAATAAACTTAATTTTTATAGTTTTAAAACTGGTCGTGCGTCAAGCGTCACATCGAAGACCGAATGCATCGAGACTTCGCAGACTTGTCTTCCTTGTTGAGATTAGAAGATAACGTAATTTTCTTTACTACCCACCATGGCCCAGTCACAGGCCGAGTCACCACCACACTCAAAATAGTGGATCGAATCAAATAAAAAAAATTATAATAATAAAACTGACTAATTTAAGATCACTATTATTATGTTGTAGAATATGAGCTAAGGTCTTTTGAAGATTGAATAAGCACAGCTAAAGGGAAATGTGCGTTCGTTCCGGTTGCTATATCGTTTTCAAACATCAATTTTCAGGGCCCCTAATAAAATATTTAAGAATCAACGTTTTATATTTTCGGGTGACCCGCATTCCCCGATGCAAATCCAAATCCCAAGAAAACGAAAAAAAAACATATAATCAATTAATCCCCCAGGCAGCATGATCGTGCCAAGGCACGATCTTGTCTTTCTATAAAGATCAAAATTCTTTTTTCTTTTTGTTGTTTTTTTTGTATGTGTAAGAACCAACCAGCCAGAGCCAGCACCACATATGGTTTCAAGAACGCATATATCAATCTTTTAAGAAAAGTAATCTGCTGGAGATCGGTTATTGTTTAAAAATGAAGTAAAAAAAACAAGATACATTTATAGAAATTTTTGGAACTCCATCAGACTTCGGCTCAGACAGAAGACCGAAAACTGGTTAGCTGTTGGATATTTTTCATTTCTGGAAGCGCGTAATGTCCTGCTGTTTTTATTGACAGAAAATAAAAAAGATGATCAATGTGATCGGTTGGCATTGTAGCATAGCCTGAAGGCGATACCGTGGAATATGGGGAATGAAACAAGTAACAAGCATAAGTGATCGTGGTTTTGATGGGCTTGGTGCGAGGAAAATTAATTTTTTATAAAGTGATGCCATATGTTATGGGAAAATATAACAATAATAATAATAATAATTGTTGTTGTATGGAAATTTTGGTATTTTATAGTGGGAACTTGTTAGCCTTATATTAGACATTATAGGACTGAGAGGTGTGCCATAACATATAAATTTAACGTCAATTGCGCCAGGTTCATTGACCAAAGAGATGAAGAACGGTGGTGGTGGTGATATGGCGGGTGGTAACCCTCGGTGTGGCGTTTTATGTTAAATGATGAGTAACAAAGTGTGAAGAAATTGTAATTAAAGTCAGGAAAACGTATATAAATAAGGATTAGAGATGCAGTCAATTTGAAAGGATATTAATAAATCAACTGAGACAAATAAAATGAACAGTTTTTGATGATGATGCGTGGGTTAAGCTTCTGAAATGAAGATGAGGTGCAATAAAACGTTATGAAGGTAGGTTAAATACGGCTTTAAGTTTTCCAGAGACAAAAAGTCTACTTTAAAATTTTTAAGTAAATGCTAATGTGTTCCGATAGTAAAAAACATTAATCCTAGAAACGTTTTCTTTAACTTGGAAGAAAAAAGGCTTCAAGTTTTAGGTTTGTTATTAGATAAATTTATTTGTCTTCAAAAAATGCAAAATGCAATCAAATGTTCAAGATTAAATTGAAGTGAAAAAACAGAGTGTTTTAAAGCATTCTACATTCGCAGAGTACGACTAAAGAACAAATATCTCTTCTTGATAGTACTATCAAAGTTCAAACAGTGGGATGTACGATAAGTAGTCCTGGGAGCAAGAATATTTTTAATTTTATTGGTTAAGAATCTGTCTATGAAAATATTGTCAAAAAATTATCGAAAACCAATTTTTACAACAAAAAAAAGTGCAAAGTATATCTCATTATTTTACGTTGTTAAAACATGTCTTTTTAATTAGATACAAATTTGTACGTTGTGAGTTCATCGGAATTTCATAGTCAAAAACGACTAATATTTTCAAATTTCGGAAGTTAACTCGAATTTAACTTGAATCTTGCATTGAAAAATTACGCTTGAGTAATAAACAAATTTAATTATGTTCAAGCTGGATTTTTAAAAATTATAAATATAAAATAAGTTTTAAATATGTTTCAGGAAAAGGCTTTTAAACAAGAATTAAAACAAACCCATGTTTACCAAACAGTGTGGCTTTCGAAAATTTTGAAATTCAGTTACTATGAAAACGAAAAAAACATAGTTCTAGGACCGTGTTTTTATTTTGTTTAAAACTCGTTTTATTAGACAAAATTGAAATAAAGTTTAACAGAAGAAGCAAGTACTTAATATTTTTAATACTTTTTTGATGAAGATGCAATTAAGAGTGTGAAGGAAAAATATTAAGATTTCAACATTAGTCAAGCTTTTGATAGAAATAACTTCGACATTCTTGAAAGTAACTTCGTAAATTTGTATTAAAATTATTGCTTTTCAATAACTTAAAAAATAATTTTAATTCACGTTTTTCAAAGTTTAAACACTCTTTCATTTTTGATTGAAAATATATTGAAGCAGTCTGTTAATTAATTACAAGTCAGTTGATTTTTCTTAACATTTTTTTGGAGTAGATCTTCTTATATTGAACTTTTATTGAAATGGGAAATTTGGAAAAAAATAAAAGTGTTAATTTTTTCAAAATAATGCACTTTTTTAGGACACATATTTTACTAACAGCAGTAAGGACATTAAAATCATTCAACCTATCACAATCAAATTTAGAAAGTCCAAAGGATAACAATAAAATCAATTTAATTTTGAAATTAAAGAATTTCGTAAAAACTCAACCAAACAAAATTATACCATAAATATTCCATAGTTTAAGCCTTTGTTCTCGAAGGTGGCAGTTTTATTTCTATTAAATTCGTTAACCTTCAACGTTTTGATCAAGAAATATTAAATTTCTGATAAAGTTTAGAAAAAAACTTAACAAAGAGATCTTATTGATATTATAAAAATGTAAAAAGAAACAATACAAAATAAATATTTATAAATAACAACCAATTCGAAAGTTATTCATAAGTTCATGGACAAAATAACACAATTTCAAAAATCCTTGAAAGACTTTAACAAAAATTCTCCAAATCAAACAAAATCGACTAAAAATTTCCAGATTATCCGAGTGTTATTAAGTAAGCAAAAACACAAACAAAAAGTATGTTTAAAATACGCTACACACAAAAATATATTCAAATTGATCTCACATTGGGCGCCACTTATAAGATAAATGCATTTTAATTGATATAGATTGGAGTCTTCCAAATTGTTCTAAATGCATTGATATGTAAAAACATATGCTCTTCTTTATAGACAACTTAACTTCTGTTAAATAACCTTCAATTAAACTTGAAAAAGAACTTTTCCTTATAGCTACTAAATGAGTATTTAAAATTTTAAAAAACTCTATAAGTTTTCTTCTTTTAAACTTTTTAACATTTATTCACTCAATCAAACAGACCAAAAATCTACACATATATGTATACCCTTTAACCTTTCCATTGGGAATTTTAAACTCGAATCTAACTTATCAAATGCTATCCAAAAGGATCTAAGAGAAAACTTTGCTAAAAACTTTCCCCTTAAAATTTGCATTCTAAAGAAATAAATTCAAAAATTAAGATAAACTGCAAAATCCCATATGGATTGTATTTCGTACGTATTCAACAAAACTTTAATCAAAATCATCCAATTCAATCAAAAAAGAGGGTAGATTATATGAACATCATTTATGTATATAAACTTAATGTTACGACAAATAAAATACCAATAGAAACAATTAAGTTCTACACATTTATGTTATGTTATGTGTGTGTGCTATACGTGTGCCATCACACTTTATATCTCTCTAACTTGCCTCGAGGACGACAAAACGTGGCTCAACATAACTACACGAATATTTATGTTAAATCAACGCCTTAGTGACTTAGCTAAAGTTGTCCCATGAGTAAAATAAACTCCGTAAATCTAAAACACATTCAACCCTGTTTTAATGCGTAGCTGCTACGAGTCAACAAAGTCTCTGTGGAAAAATGTGCCCTCCTTACTGAAGGTAGGTTGGTATAACCTAACGCACTATAAAAACAACAGATTTACGAATCCAAACCACCACCACCAACACCACCGACCGTCACCATCATCTATTACTTTTTTGTCAAGGATAAAAATGACGTACGTCGAGGTTTTTGTTTTCAAAGGAACTGAATTAAAAAAACAGTCTTACGCATGATGGAGTGATGGGCCATTTTAATAGCTTTGAATTAACGAGTACCATAGGTACACCAGCAGCAGGATGTGCTATGCACAGTGCACCCTTAATATAAATTTGAACTCATTAGTCATATGACTTTTTTTTTCTTTCAACTTGAAATTGACACGTTTTGGTGGTTAAGGGGGATTTCAAATCAAATAGATACAAAATGACAATTAGTATCTTGTAGTTATTTTTGTACTCGTATATTCCCCAAAAACCTCATCTATATGGTTGGCTGATGCATCTGCCATCGTCCGCAGCAGCATCATCACACTCTCTGCACAACCAACACCGACATCATCACGCGACATCAACTACAAGAAAATCACGTTACGCACAGTGAAAGTGAGATGTCATCGTGCAGAGTGCAGCTATTAATGTTTCCCCCGAGATATGGGGCTTGGGCTATGGCTATGGCTATGGCTATGGCTCTGATTCTAGAGACTAGGGTATCATCAGAATTCAGAATCCGTAAAGGGGGAGAGCGTGTGTCATGTATTGTATATTCTCAATAACACACACGCGACAGACCGTCACAGGAAGATGTGTCTAAATCTCTTAAATTGCCTTTCGGCAGGCGCACCTAATTTTAAACCCATTTCGTTGATGTTCGGTGCATGATGTTCGAAAGAGCATCATATCATCAAAATTTATGCGAAGGATGATGTTTCTCTAGAGTATTTCCCTCCGCGTCCGCATGTCATCAGATAACAAGGTACCTTCTATATACCTAACCTAGATACAGCTATTCATATAGGATATTTCCAAATTGGATGTTCTAACAATAACATATAACGTATGTAGGATGTAGGTGCCTCTATGCCTACCTCCCCAAACAGTTAACAAGGAAACGCTACAACATACGACATACAGCATACTATGTACATAAAGTACCTATATCTAATAACTTACCGTGTGCAGCTAAAGTCCGCTGCCGGCTGAGAAGACTGCAGATTAATATCACCACAAATGTAAGACATCCTCCTCTTGTGGAACTAGATGCTCTTGTCAGCATGATGTTTGACATCAAGCAAGGACGAACAAGATGAAGAAGTTAAGATGCACCCAAGGAAGAAGATGATGATGGTTCGTGCTTTGGGCACAATTTACACACAATTACAATTATTGTGTTGTTTCTTCGGATAGATATGTATATAAATATCTACAATTGTATGTTAGATTAATCCAAAATTTATTTATGAGATGTATTCGTATCCTTTTTTGATATAGAATTGTCGGTAAGGTAACTCTTAAGTCTCACTAGTCACTGGGATTTGTATATTCCTTTTTTTATCCTTTTTTAAAATGAATTTTCTTTCACTTGCACTTTTACATTTTTTCCAAATTTTCTTCCATTTTTGTTATAAAATTTTTAAAATCGACGAAAAAAAAATAAAAATTCAAAACTATTCCCAAACATCCATTGCGGATAGATTTATCTGGGATGCACGTCACACCACCACATGAGCTCTCTCCGGTATCCCTTGGATGAAGCCGCAGCAGCAGACAGAAGTACAAAAGAAAGAACTAAATCCACAAATACCATTCGTAAATATAACCCGCAGATACAATTTATTTGCTGACTACGACGATGACGACGACGAACACAACACACGACTTCCGTTCAAATGTTAAACCGAACCGAACGTACCGGCAAACAGTTTCCAACTGAAGACCAGCGAAATGCAGCAAGTATCTTCATCCAATATTCCGCTTCGTAATACACGTTGTCGGATTGTTTTGTGCTGCGGCGTGATGTAGAAGAAGAAAAGATACAAAGATACGACAAGAATCGGATTTGAAATTCATTGCCACAGATTTTCGGGATTGTTTTGTATTTTATTTCAATTTTGTTCCTTCCTGTTGGGAATGTGGAATTAGAACATAATTATGTCAAAGAATGCTATGGAATTAAAACTCATGCTGTTGGAATGTTTTGAAATATGGATTTTTGACATAATTTTTTGTTGTAAATTGAGTTCCATGCGCGTTACGGTTGAAAGTGAAAAACCCTGGAATTGGAACAAAACCCCATCATGGAATGATTATGAAATAAATTTAGTTTTATAGATGGCCTCGTGTTGATTGTGGGGGGCTGATGCTGAAGCTGATATCTTCTGGAGTGTACATAATATTGTTGTGGATATAAAAGTAGAAACAGTAAAGTAGAAAAAAAATCTCAAGGTCTTCTCCGTTTATAAGGACATTCATCTCTCAAGCACATTGACGTCAGGTCGACTACATTATGTGTTTAAGGGAGAAATGCATTCTGTACACCGAAACTCAGTCCTTAACCGAATATTTGCATTGGTTAATTAAAACTTTGAAATTTTTTTCTGTTGCTATTTTGGGATCTTTTCTCATCTTTTTATCTTATCTTTGACCTGACCTAGGCTCTGTGGAAATATGTAGATATAACCTCAAAATGGAAACTGGAGAAGGATGTTGTAATAATTTAAATACGGATATCTACGATGGATTTTTTGTATAAAGTTGTGTGTTGTTGTGTTTTTTTACTTCGTCATTTTCGTCTTCTATTTAGATTTAGATGTGAATCGGAAATCGGGAACAAAAGGATGTTGGTTGAATTTTTGCATCTTTTATTTTTCTAGGCTTTGTTAATGTGGGTTGAGGTTCAAATCATTGTTTTTTTCTTTTATTTTTCATATTTCAATGTAAGAAGAAGAATTTATTATTATTTTTTCTTTATTCATATCAATGTCAGTTTTGTTGGATGAGAATTGAGAAGAGAAGACAACAACAAAATAATAATACAAAATCTAGGGCGCCCTTTTGTTGATATTCTCTAGACTATGAATTTGAATTTGAATTGAATGTGATGTTCTATGTTAATGAGTTCGTTATTATTATTATTTATTTTTTTTCTCTCTCTCTTGGTGCTGATTTAAGCCTTGGAAATATATAATAAAGGTTTGGCTTGCGCCAATATTATAAGGAAGAGGGTTTATTTTTTGAATATTTAATCGATTTTTGTTTTGTTTGAAAACACCCTGTAATTAGTTTTTGTATAAAAAGGAATAATGCAGTTCGAGCACAAGGAGCCTTGTAATTTGAGATGTTGATGTAAAAAGGAATATGCGTATAGTGGATCATTAAAAGAAGTTAAGAAGTTGGGTAGGTATGTAAATTTGTACTGAATAATTTACATAGGTTTAAGTATTTCTAAAAGGTTATGTAAATATTAGAAGAAAATGTCTTCATAAATCACTATGAGTTATTTTTTGAATCTATTAAATAGCAATTGTTTTTTGTTTTTAAATAGAAATGATATGTAAATACATGTTGTATTTATCGTAGGTAATGTAATTGACGGTTATAAGGATTAAAATGCACAAAGAAACACAGAGGTGAAAGGGTCAAATTAGCATCCTTGATAAGGAGATATTTTTACTACACTACCTTAACTAAGTAAGTTTGTAGATTATATATCAACATTTAATAAAAATATGAAAATAATGTTTTTAGTTCTGATATTTTAAATAATCAACAACTTTACGAATTATTAATGAATGTCTTTGCTATCTATTCATATTCGTAATTGATCAATATTAAACATTTGATTATTTAAAACTTCAAAATGTAATAACTTTTTACTGATAATAATTTCCTGGGAATTTACGACATCTTTCATCGTACTCAATTATATAAAAAGTTTTTTCTTCACTTAGGTTATTAAATATTGAACTATGATATTTTTATATTATTTATGAATTGATAGTTGACTCGATCGCAATGAGGGCATTTGTTTTATTTATTGTGAAGCTTGATAAACTGTTGATTTTCAAATATAAAGAATTTCATTTCAAAATGAAACTTGAACTTGATTATAAGAAAACAAATATATTTGAGGTCAATATTAGAAAAAGATATTTTTTTTTATTTTCATAAAATTTTAAATGATCTAAAACGGGCATTTTTCTGTACAAGTTGTTATAAAAGTATTCATAGCCATTTGCTATTAATGCTATATTTAAGAAACCACTGAAAGAATAGGCTGAAATGCGACTCACACAGATAACTTCCCGTCCTGTTTGTCGATTTGTCTTGCTCAAAAGGTTTGCAGATTTCGTGTTTTGTTAAAAAAGTTGTAAATTGAATTAATATCATGAAATAGATTTTTAGTCGTTAACCAATTTTTACCAATATAGTAGCATTTCTTAAAATTTTTTATTTTTTATATAAACAAATACAAATTGGATGAATGAAATTAATTTGAAGTCAATACCTTCCATTGTGATACCGAGAACCAAATATCATTTTTACCAAATGTTCATAGTATTTGACTCGAAATTAAATATATATTAAGTTTTAGTATTTTTTTTTTAATTTTTATTTCTTGTAAAAAAACTATATAGGTATAAGATTTTTCTCAAAATTTTACTGAATGTTGAAAAGAATATTTCTTATAAGTGAAAATTAGTTAGAAGCCATAATCTTAAATTTTTGAAAAGATATTTGTGTCTAAGATCAATTTGTACCAACTTTTGTTGAATTTTCTTTTAAGTTTTTATTTTTTGTAAAAAAATTGTTAACTCGATTTTTCTCAAAATTTTAACAAATGTTGAAAACAATATTTCATACAAGATGAAACAAGTTTTAAGCCATAATCTTAAGTTTTTAAAAAGATATTTGAGTCAAAATTCAATTTTCACCAACTTTGAGTAAAATTTTTTTTGGATTTTTATTTTTTATAAAAAAAAACTGGAAATTTGGTTTTTCTCAAAATGTTACCAGGTGTTAAAAATATTATTTGTCGTTGCTCAAAATTATTTATAAGATGAAATCATATTTTATTCGTAAAATGTTCGACGGGACAAATTTTTTGTTCAGTATTTTGTTTTTTCCAAGACTATACTGGTTCGATACCACGTTACAATTTATAAAATAAAATTTAATTCAAGTCTCTAGCGTCATAGGTTTGTGAGATATTTGTGGTTAACTAAAATAATCATCTTATTTTTAACTGCTATGGAAAAAAACCACCGACGTAATTTTTTCGAGAGTCTTTTCTGCATCTTTCTTCATTATTATCTGTATAGTGAAATTTATTTGAAGTCAATATCTCTAATGGTTCTTGAGCTTTGGACGACGAATAAAGCGTCGCGAACCTACGGACGTACGACATCTTTCTAAAAATCTTTTATTTCGACTCTATATGGACCTTGAAACGTCGGGGTATGTCAAATTTGTTTTAATTTTAAAAATCGGACCCATTACAATAACTTCTTATGGGAAATTAACAATGGCTATGAGATCAGAAGTGTATCGGTATAGTTTTCACATGAGTTCATGTAATTTAATAACAATTACTTTGTTGAGGCTTGATTAAAACATTTTGAGACCTTTTTTTTCGATAAAATGTATGAGTATTGATCTTGTAAATTTTTAATATTTGGTAAATAATATCAAATGAAAACAAAGAATCTTTTGGGTCGTAAGTTGTCGTATTCTATGAAAGCATATTTATTATATCAGATAGCTCTAAAAATTTAGAATTTTTAAAATATCGAGTTTATATCAAAATCCCTGGAATATTGCAACCGAATCTACTTACATCAGATTATGCTTGATTTTTTGTCATCATCTTCATCGGCTCGACACCTGGATTGTGGTCTAGGTCATTTTATTAGTCCTGATAGTGAAATCAAGCAATATCTAGGTGCGCACCTCAAGGCTTCTGGCATTCCGCTCCAAGCCATATATCTAACGTAAATATGGTCTGCCACGCTGTATGCCGCCCACCGTAAAATGTAATACAAAGGACTTTCCGAGCTGGGTGTCCAGCCCACCAGAGTCTACAGAGCTAAAATTTTGTGACGATATCTCCTTTCAGGTAGATTGCATATATTTTATTTGTTTCAATATTTGTATCGCTTCAATTATTGTAACGTCTACGGAATCTTCGAGTTATATACAAATTTCAGTAGTTTTCAAATTAATCAATGGAAAAATTATTTGCCAACTGATTAAGTCATGTCATTTTTGACATGGTCTCCATATATAATTTTGGAAGGTTTTCTCATTAACTGTTAATTTGTTTAAAATTATGTTTTAATTCCGATCTCTAACTCGATTCAAGCAAACCAAAGTATTTACCGACTGTAAGTATGGGATGGGCATTCTCGAAAGTTTAGCTTCCGGTTTGTTACATAGTTCGTGTTGACCAACTAAAAAGAGGGTCATATTATTTAATTGAAGCTGGTCACAATAAAAGGCGGAATAATTTTATACACCTATATATTGTTTCAAACAAAAAAAAAACAACCTTTTATAAGAAGCGGAGTCTTATCAAGTGCTCTGGTTTCTATATCATACGACTGAAAACGTTTTGTGTTAATTGTGATTTGTATAAACCAACTTAAACTGCAAACAAAAAAGATCAAATATTTTTAACTTACAGAAAAATGAGCATATACCCCAGTCCATCAATTTTATGTCTCATTCGTTTTTGTTAATTCATTTAAATACTAAGGTAGCTAAATAAAAAGTTCTTACTTAGCACCATACTAAAAATAAGTTCTTTAACACAAAGTTTTTAACAAATTAAATATTTATTTTAAGTAAAAATATAGCGTTATTTTAATTTTAACAATTAACAAAAACAAATCTTTATTCAAAACAACAATATTCCGTGTTCTATTTTCTACTCAATTATAATTTTTTGATAGTTTTGTTTTAAAATCACGGCTTTCTTAGCCGAGTTTTTATACCTACTTCCACTTTTTTCTAAATCGTATATTAAAGAAAAATTATAAAATATTAAATAATACTAAGCTTTTGAAATATACCTCAGTAAAAAGTACAAAAACAATACAAAAAATGGCGTTTTTGACAGGCTATACTCTAAACAATCATTTTTTTGATAATTTAGAGTGATTTTTAATACCTTTTTGGTTTCCAAAACTTCTTTTTAGTTTTTGGACTAAAGTCCAATTAAAAAAAAATACGTTTTAGATTAAATTTGTACTGCTGATCTCCAATATAAACTTCAGTTTTTGCTTCAAGTTAAAACTTAAAAAATACTCGTTTCGAAATTATTATCTTAGATTAGTGGAATTAAAAATGTTGAAATTTTTCGACATTTCATCTCTGTGTATGCGTATGTTCGAACGTTCGTACATTTGTACGTCCGACATAGCATTTTTCGTCGTAAATATCTCAAGAACCAGTAAAGATATCAACTTCAAATAAGTTAGGTAATAACATCGATGAGATGCAAAAATTACTTTAAAAAATAATGAAGTTAGTGGTGTTTTTACTACACCAATTTAAAGAAGAAGGACAAATTTTGGGTGACTGCAAATATCTCATGAACCAAATTTTAAATTTTGAATCATAAATTATGACTTGACCCTTAAACAAATCAATTAACTTTTTTTTCATAAATCTTTGTAAATTTTACGAACAAAGAAATGTATATCTTCAAAATAATTTGTATCTATTTTTTTTAACACGTGGAAATATTGAGAACAGTAAAAGTAATGGTTTTTTACACAAAATAGAAATTCAAAAAAAAACCCTACTAAAAGTTAGTAATAATTATTTTTCATCTCGAAAAAAATAAGAATCTACACAAAATTGGTGAAAACTGATGTTCAATTGAAAAGCTTTTAAAACGATCTTGACCATACCTTGGCTTCAAAACTTAATTTTATTCAAACATTCTAAAAATTTTATTAAATTGATAAAAATTGGGTTTCTAGTTGAAACGTACTTAAAATGCCAGGAAAAAAAGCTTTTTGTAAATTTTTAGTTAATTTTTTAGAAAAATTAAGTTCCAACTTTGTTTTGCAAAACACAAACACCTACAAAAACAAAACAAAAAGCTATGGCCTGCCACGAATGAAAAGTTATCAATATGGATAACATTCCAGCATCTTTTTTATATTTTTTCAACATACTTTTGAAAAACTTGACGAGAGTCTTGTTAAGAGATTGAAAGAGATAGATTTGTTATCAAAGCAAATTTTTGATTGACTTATTTTTTTTGCGTATTGTTTAAAAAAAACTGATTTGATTTTGAAGTCAGAAATGTACTTAGGTCATCAAAATCCTTCGAAAATGTAGACTTGGCCAATTTCATTATCATGTTAACATCAGAATTATTACATCAGTGGTAAAAATTAATTTTTCTTGAAATCAATCAAACATTTTTTAACTTCTTATTTTAAACCTTGCCTTAAAATTTTGAATCAAATTTGTATTTTACAGATTGTTTTGCAAAATAAATTTGGTGACAAATAAAAATTGTTTGTTTTTTCTAAGAAAATTCGTCAAAGCATATTTTTTTGAATCTAGTTCCTTTTTCTTGAAAATCCAATGATGTCATTTTTTTGCTTCAATTTTCTTAAAGTTCTTATACACATTTTTATAAACTATAAACATAATATAATTTTCAACTTTAATAATATTTACATAATATACTCAACTCTTAAAAACTTGTTTTTATAGCCTTTTTTGTCAATGGAAATATCTAACTAGGCGTACATCGACAAGAAGAGTTAATCTTAACATTAAAAAAGACCTAACTCAAACAGCATGTTTTCAGATCTTATGCAAACTATTAAAATTGTATATCGTAATACTTAAAAGCTATTAATATATATTTAGGTATAATGGATTAAAAAAGAAATAGACGAAAGTATACAGGTCAGTAATAATAATTGAAGCGTGAATTTTTGTATCTTATACCTTTACTTATCTATCTAAGCGTATACCTGTTTTTTTTTTAATTTTTCATTGAGTAAGCCAATTAGATTAAATGTACAGATTATAGATACGACGAAACCGGTTCATCAATGCGTGGTAAATAATATAAAATACAATATAGGTTGTGAGGTCATAAAATAGATTGAAAAAGATAGAAAAAAACCCGACTAGAATATAATAATACTCTTACAAAAAAAACACAGGTTACCGATATAAATTAAGAAAAACACTTAAAATGTCCTTGGCCATTGCTATACAGTATACCGCCGCCGCCAAAAGGAAGTCGATTCGTTTCCTTAACAATGTGTTGATAGAATTTTTCCTCTCTTTTGTCCCATATACCTACCTTCTAAAGATATCCCTTAAAAAAAAAAAAAAACAGAAGAAGAAAAGAGGAAAACGAACAAATAAACATTTTATATGCGAAGCAAATATTTATCGACAGGTGCTGGGTGAGAAAAAGATTTCGATAAGAAATCATGCATCGCAGGTCGCAGGTAAACCATCGTTGGTTGTCTCGTCCACAAAATAAAGACCCAACTTGGAAACACGACTTTGGAACTCGGCTATACAAAATTGAGAAACAACAAATTTCCATTGCCATCAGCATAGGTAGTTAAAATTGACGCCTTTTAGCTGGAACAATATGACCAAAAAATTTACATTCGACATAAAGATATGTCCTTTGTTAAAGGACCAATGTACAAATGTATATTCTTAACTTTTTTTGTACCTATAGTGTAGGGACATGGGTAAACGAATGTCTGTTTGCATGGAATATTAAGGATGCACCTAACCAAACCTAATCATGACATAGTCGTATAGTGCTGCAGCAGGTATAAGGGATATCTAAATAATGTGGTTTCAACATTTGAAGACTTTTTGTTTAAAAACGAAATATTTACTTGTATCTGACTTTGGAAGCTGGTGATGGACTGCTTTCTCGTTTTAGCAACAACACTAATGCAAATTCTTGGAAACACAAACAATGGAACATATACGTTGCACCTTTCATTCGGTTTTGTATATTTACACTAAATAAGATATTCTTCAATTCTGTTTTCACTTTATTTTATTTGTTTGTGTTCTTAAAATCCAGAGACAAGAAAAAAAGTTGCCTAAACACAAATTTATAAATATTTCCATACAAGTTTCAAAATGTGTACATCTCTTTTGTGTTTCATGTAAATATTTTTGCAAAACAAGAAGAATCTTAAATAAATTTTAAGAAACCCTCAAATCTGAAATTTGAACCACTAAATTGGAAGTAGTCTCATGGATAAGTGAAATATATTTCCGTAATTTGATACAATTATACAAGAATTCCGAAAAAATTAGCTTGCAAGCAAACAAAATATTTGTAGATGCAACATTTTAAATTTTTTTTAAATTTTCTAATAAACAAAATTAAATAAAATGAATTACAGTAAAATAGATCTTAATGCCGAAAGGCATAAGTATTAAGTGCTATATTTTAACTAAGATTGTCCGTATGGTACCAGTAAGTTAGTTGTAAGTTATTGTTAACAAGGCTAGCTTTAAGATAGTTTTAAGAATAAATTAATAAAAATGAATTTTAAAAAAAAGTGCGTTGGACTGTCATGCCAGATTTCTGGGTAAACTGTAGGTCCCCTCCATCCCTGCACAGGAACGATTGAAAGTTGTAAGTCACTAGGCCCTAGTTCTCTACGGACTGTTGCGCCACCTAATTTATTTTTTGTATGCGTTGTTCGATAGCTTAGCGATCCATTTTTGTGTTAAACTAATTTTGTGACATTTTTAAAACGAAATTGGGAAATCCAAAATACCATTTTTTGTTTACTAAAATAAGGACAGTACTTAAGTTCAGATAAGACAAAGGAGGTCTTAATTAACTAAGGTCCTAAGACCCCCCCTGTCAATAGTTATTTTTCTCCAGTTTCCAAAATCAATGGATGTTTATTCCATTGTAAAAAGGAAAGTTTGCCACGGATTCGGTTTCTTTTAAGCGAAATGTTCTTGAAAAATTCGCACATAAGGCCTTGAAACGGCTATAGAACATGCCATTGTTCCCGGGTTTGTAAGTCACAAGGTATCCAATTATGATCACCTCTTCGAGAAATAACAAGGTCATCAAACTTTTTTTCCAAAATTTTGATTGCTTCTATATGGTTGTACCAAATGTAGCACCATCATTTGGAACCGATCATAGTAATCACTTCACCATAATATTGCACTAGGCCTCATTTTAAAACCCAAAAACATTACCAAAAAGTGACACGTTGCGTTGAGAACCGATAAACTTTTCAACAACCATTCTTGGTTTCTCTGAGCAGAGAATGTAACACTTTTGCCCAATAACGCAGTCTCCGAAATCGATGTGGGCAATTACTGAAGATAATTTTCAATAAAAATTCAGCTTAAATTATTGTGTTAACTAAATTTTGAAAGCCTTGAATCTAATATAATCTAATATATCTAATGTCATACCAGAGGGGTTAAGTTCAATCCCTGCTTTTCTTATACTTACTTATATTTGTTTTAAGTGTACTCTAAGATTAATTCTTGTCATGAAAAGTTCTTTCTGAAATAAGCATTTCGGATTTGGGATACAAAATTGTAGGTCGACTTCATCCCCAAAATTACTCGTGCACAGGAGTGGAATGTCACTAAGTCATGGTTGTCAACGAACTGTTACGCCACCTAATTTATTTATTTGTAAGTGTTTAATATATTATATTATTATTGACTCATCTTAGCTCATTGATATTTGCGTTATTTCTTGATGACTTGGTTGATTGGCTTCCTCGTGGAGTGGAGTTTGAAAGCTTAAAAATAAAAGTAATTATGTATACTGATGACATTGTCATGTTGGCAGAGTCTCCAGCTTCACTTAAGCTTATGACCTATAAGCTATATGATTATTGTAAAAAAATGGGGACTGATGGAAGTAAATTTTGTAACATCTAAGATAATGGTATTCCAAAATGGTGCAGGACGGACCCCAAGAGAAAAAAACTGGAGATATGATGGAGTAGTATTGGAATTAGTCAAGGATTATGTTTATCTGGGAATGACTCTCAAGTTTACTTTGAACATGGACAAACAACTCAAAGCCAAGGCCGATGCTGCAAGAATGGATATTTGCTCGAACTGAAAGAAAATTTTCAATAATAACAATATATCAACAAACGCCAAATATGAAGTTTTTAACGCAACTGCAAAACCAGTTCTGTTTTATGGAGCACAAATCTGGAGTGTTCGGAAATATGAAATTGTTGAAAATTTACTTCGATTCTTCCTTGAAAAAGTATTTCTCTTTCCTCTAAGTATGCCTAAGTACATGTATCATTTGGAAACAGGGCTTTCGACACTCTTTGTATCAACATTGAATCGAAACCGATTGCCAAATATTATGTTGAGAAGTGTCAGTGTTGAAAAACTGTATTCTACAAGGATTGGAATTGCTGCAAATTGTGGTATTATTCTACAACTGAATGGATGTACTGGTCTCCAGATGAAAAAAGTAATGTACTAAGTTATCCAATCGATCGATAAAAATGAAAGGAATACATTCATAGAAAAGGTGAAAACATCTATGGAAAGGGCCATTTATTCATCTTAACCTAAATTGTATACCACACAGAGACGAATTGGTTAATATTTGCTCACTATGCAATATGGGAATTAACGAAAACACTACAACTTCATCGGTGTATGTCCAATATTAAAGGAGCTAAGGAGACTCTTTTTTGGAAAAAGCTATCTAGGCGACAACGAAACAATAAGTTACCTAAATGGAGCAGATTGGTTGCTGATCCAAAAATATGCCACCTAGGCGATGATTTATAAAGAAGAAGAATAGATGAACATTTTTAAACTATCTTTTTTTTGTGTCTACTAAAATTCATGTTTTTCTTTGGAATTTGTAAATAAACTTAAAGTAAGCAAATTTTTCATTTTTCAGTAAATGTAATTAAAGTTATTTTGTTTCGAATAAACTAAAAGTCACAACTACTCTCCTTTTTATTGTTTGATTTAATTAAAATTAAATTATGCTACAAGTCAACAAGTACCAATTACTAAAAATTGTATGATTTTAAATTGAATATAAAATTAAATAACATTGTCACTCAGCATCTCGGACTACAGCAGAAAAATACTCAGTTGATCTTAAGCAAAACATTGTGTTTCGGTTCTTTACATTTTTTACTTATCAATTCAAATTTTTACAACATTTTCACTATTTCCAGCCGAAAAGGTGCTTCATAAGGACTTAAAAGTATAAAGTTTATCGAAATGTTTCTATATGATTGCAATTTCAATGCGTTTTCAAAACACGTTTTGTTCTATTTTAAACAATGAGGTGGTTTTAAAATGTCAAAAAGTGACAGCTTTAAAAGTGTCAACTGTCCAAATAGAGGGCTATTCAAAATGAAACCTCTTATTGGAAAGTAAAATTATGCATAACAATATTTAAAGGAAAAAGGCTCAAAATGTCAAAAAATAATTAAACCCAATTTCAAAATTAAAATATAATTTTAGACTATGTTTTTTTTTTTTCAAATTCCCAAAGTTAAACAATAAAATTCCTGAACACACAAAAATTCCTGTACAATTTTATTAATACCTACAAAGAAACAAAGACAATAATATGAAATCGCATAATTCATATCAAAATGACATTAACTGCAAATTGATTTTCGACATCGTCGCATCGCTTAGATACATAAACCAACAACCATTCAATAATAATCCCTTAAAACTTCACAAAACGACAATAAACCAAAACAACATTGCACAATCAGGTGTCCCATGATATTTAACTCATAAAACGGTTGAATCGAGTTTCTGGATATTGCCACTACTGTCAGGTCCCTCCTCCATATCGCCATCGCAACCGTCACTGCTTTAGCCCTAACAGAGCACATAACCTGACAAATGAGTGGGCATTCGAAAAGGCCATAAAATACAACTTATCCCAGCCAAAGGTTCTTCTCGTTCATAAATGATGTCCAATAAAATGATAATAAGTAATAAATTTAATTCGAACTTAGAAACGAATCCAATGAATGGCAATGGTTATATATAGGATAGGTTGATAGAGGTTCCTAAAAAAATATTTCCCAGGATTCCTTAAAGAAAATTCCCATAAATTAAGTGACGACGAATAAGGCGGCTTAGTCAAGTAATTGTAGGCGTATTGATTCAGCAGCTAAATCGTACAATTTTCTCACCTCAATCAAATAGAAGAAAAAATACAGTTTTTTATTGTTTAAGTAAAAAAAAAAAGAAATCAAAAATTGTAGCAGTTGGTCAGAAACGTAGAAGGAACAAAATTATCCCCTTTTGTCCGATTATTTCACGAAATCTT
Source organism: Eupeodes corollae (assembly GCF_945859685.1). Lineage (NCBI taxonomy): Eukaryota > Metazoa > Arthropoda > Insecta > Diptera > Syrphidae > Eupeodes > Eupeodes corollae. The sequence goes on from NC_079149.1 coordinate 114,131,119, forward strand.
CCACACTCTGACATTAAATCAATTACTGCATCTGCTTATTTGATTCCTGGGTTTCGTTTTCGTGCTGCAGCCTCCAAGGAAGAATTTCGTTCCGACATAAGATACCATCTTCTCTTCTTGTCCAATGTTCATATCACGAAGGATACGACATTTAAATTTAAATACGGTTTCAGAAACAAAGAAGTAACAAAACAACGAACCGAACAAAAACAAAAACAACAACAGCAAAAAAAACTTGAATCTAGGGGCGTTAATTGGAATTTTAACGCCTTCTACTGTTCGTTGAATTTCTTGAATCAGTCAGTTGTTGGCGCAGCCTTCGTGGTCTTCAGTTATCGGCTGCGCATATGAAATTTAATACCTTGTACCTAGGAGCTAGCTCTCCGAATCCAATCCATGTCCATATGCGCGACTGCGTAAAATTTTTATTGGAAATTTGAACCGCCAAGAGTAGCAAGAGCAAAGAGGAAGCCTTTCGTCTTCGTCAGGGTTTTTATTACCGGAGGCATTCTTTTCTTTCTGAGAATAAACTGTGATGTGATGTGAGTTAAGTTCGATATTGGCAATAATCTTTTTGTCGGTTACTTAGTGGTTTTTTTAATTTAAACATTGGAATGGGATTTTTATGTCGTTTCGGCGAAGCTCTCTGAAAATACTACATACTACGAGATTATGGTATTAAAATTATTATTATTATCAGGTCTTTATATGATTCGAATTTATTTTTTGCCAAGAGACTGTAAATGACTTAAATTGATGGCAAAGAAGTCTTTAAAATCTTTTATTGGAATTTAATGTCATGAGCCATTTCATTTAATAAACAGCGGTTTTTTTAAATTCAATTTCTTTTTGGAATGATATGCTTTTAATATTCTCTTTATCTACGGTATTATAGCAGTGAATAAATAAATTAATTTTTAAGGAAATAAGAAACTAAAAGCAATTTGTATCAACCAAATTGTTGCAGTAAAGATTTTGTTCATTATTAATTTAAGAAGGATTTTGTTGACGATTCAGTATTATTATTTTGTAGTTTAAGTTTTCCTAAATTGTTTTTGAAGAAAATGATTAAATAGCTTTTATTTTTACCTCATAAAAAAAATGTCCGAAGTTGACTATTTAGTGCAGAATTACTCGCAGTTGATACTTTAAAAATTTGTACATTCAAACAAAATTCATAAGTACGCCTTAGAGTGGTTTCTTTTTAAATCATACTTTATTTTAACTGTGATCGTTGTTTCTCACTCGAAATCTGAAAAAAATTCCAGTTCAACAACGTTGGAAAATATTGAAAAGTTATTTCCGAAGTTAATGATGTGTATTTTAGCCCAACAGTTATTTAAGAAAAAATAAGTATTGGTCAAAATGAAGCCTGCTGTGCTTAAGTTGTTGTTCGGTTTGCCGATGGTGTCAGATTCAACTCGCGGACAAGAGCTCGAAAAGAGGATGTTTCTCTTGGATTTATTCCCTATCCTAACAAGGTCTCAGGATTGAGGCAACAACTATCCACTTCAAAGTTGGGACCTAAAGACAGCTTGGACATTTTGTTTGCATTTTTTGCTCCAAGAACTCAACGTTTATATCGTGAAGCTGTTGCATTGACAGTTGTGACTGATTATACTATTTTACTTGCGACGTGTAGTAACTGTATAGCAAGCTTTGTGAACTTAAAAATTTTCGAACTCGAGATTTTAATCAAACATGACATTGCGATGGAAAAGAATTCAAAAAAGATTAGGTCCCTGATTCCGTAGGACTGTCTGTCCGATCTTAATCCAATTTAGGCTACGCTTTTTTCATTGTTTTTTTTACGATTTAGAATAACAGTAATTCCCATACATTCCCATAGTTTTTTTCAGATTGACAAGTAATCGATTTTATTTTAAAAAAGAGGCTGATATGCGACCCACACTGATAACTTCCCATCCCGTCTGTCAATTTGTCTTGCTTAAAAGTTTGTCTGAGTCGAAAGTAAATTTTTACCAAGTTTTAGTATTGTTTTTTTTTAGAGTTATTTCAAATTTTTGAAAAGTTATTTGAGTCGAAAATGAATTTTTACCAACTTTTTTTTAGGTTTTTAATTTTTTGTACAAAAACTATTTTTTTCAAAATTTTACTGAATGTTGACAACAATATTTTATGAAAGATTAAAGTAGTTTAAAGCCAATATCTACAATTTTTGAAAAGATATTTGAGTCGAAAATCAATTTTTACCAACTTTTGTTATTTTATTTTAGGTTTTTAATTTTTTGTAAAAAAACTGTCAATTCGATTTTTCTCAAAATTTGTCCTAATGTTGAAAACAATATGCATAGCTCATATAAGAACTCGTGGACTGTAGATTTCTAAGTAACTTTATTTCTCATTAATCATAGTATTTATATAATCTTAAATCTAAGTAACACACCTGTTCGCTTCTTATTTGCTTATTTTGCGGAACTTGCAAATGTAGTTGCTTGCAAGTTCCGCATTACATTTATTCTTTTGTATTCTTTATTTATTATGATTTATGTTTGTCTAAACATTTTGCGGGGCCTCAGGTTCGATTTGTGTCAGTGGGGTTTCGTTGCACATTTTACTTAGTATGTCAAATCGTCTATGGGTCATCATGGGTGGGTTGATTATAACTGCTGACGGTGGATTTAGGTCATGTGTTCGATGTGTTTGGCCTCGGACTTTATATATGATCGCTAAACATATAATGGTGATCGTCAATGTAATTGAACCGGTAGCTGCATGGTGGCTGATAGTTTTCCAATTGTGCGGCATATAATGTACGGCTTTATGTTGTTGTCTGAGGGATCTTAGATGGTCTGACGTTTTTAGGATGGTTTCTTCGTTTAATACCTTTGGCTGAAATTCTTCTTCATGGTTTTCCGAGATATTCCAGTTCATAGGATGAGTGTATGTGCCCTTGATCAGTACTGTATCTGTTTTTTCTGAGATGATGATGTTCTGGGGTGTTCGAAGAGTACACCCATCATTTATTTGAATGAGCCCAATTCTGTTCAACTCGACGTCTTCGTGAATACCATTACATAATACTGCTGCTGAAGTTGGTCTGCTCGCTATGAATAGCCATGTATTTCTTTGATATACATGCTTAAATGTTATATTTGGTATGGATAGTGTTTCGTAGCTACACCTCTTCTTATCTCGTCTGTGATATATTTCATCGATAATGCAATTTGGGTTGGTATCAATTTTACTTATTACTGATGGGGAACACAAATACATGTGTTTATCTTCTGGCGTGCATTGGTTGAATTCCCATTCTGATAGTTCGAAATATGTTTGACTGTTGCAATCAGATGCAATTATGGCCTTCCGAATGACGGGTATGGTGTATGAATCATTGGTTAACTGACGCGGGATTGGAGTGGCTCTTATAACATTGTATTTTGATGATGTACTAAGGTGAAGGAACCAATGTGCAATGATGTGAGTCTCATTTCGTTGAACGTCCATCTTTTGATCAGGTTTTGGGATGATGTTTATATCTTGTGGTAATCGCTTTGACACATTTTGAATAAGAACCATTAGTTCTCCTGGTGTAATGCTTTCAAATAAATCTGCTTTTTTCAAGGATATCTTCAGTAAGGAATTATAACGTCTACTCAGTTCTTCCAGCACTCCCTGAGCAAGATTGTAAGCAGCAAGCAAATGTATATCTACTCGATTTATATCGTTCTTATACCAATTATTTTCAATTTTATTAATTTCAGCTGTTGCTTGATTCAACTTATGTGTTAAGGAATTCAGTTTATCTTTGGTTTGTTTTTCTAGATCTTCAACTAAACCTGTTGTTCTCAACATAAGGTTAGTTTGATGTTGATTTGCTTGTAATAATGTAATTTGATCTTCTCTTAGTGTACTGATATCAGTGTATACCTCTTCATTGACACCAAATATATTTTGTAGCATGGTACCCAATAGTCCTCGTTTCTGTCTACTCTGAATTGATTTAATTACGTCTATATCTCTTAGCAGTATTGCTTGTTTGTCTTTGAGTTGATCAACAAATTCGTCACAGTGTATTTCCTTTGCCCTAGCTTTTGCTCGTTGACAGATCTGTATCATTTTTGTTACCGTTCCATTTATGGTTTTTGTATCTTGGGTAACATTGAGTGGGTAGGTAAACTCTATTTTGAGAGTTCCTCGCCTTATTTGGGCCTCTCCTAAATGTTCAATGTATAGTCCTGGTGTCGGATACGTTATGTTGAATGTTGCTTCTGTCGTTTTTAGCCCACACATCCAAAGCATCCAGATTGTCAGCATAGATAGTGGTTTACCAAATGTTTTGTTATTAGTTCTGCGACTTTGGTATTCGGTTAGTGTTATTTTTCTTTTCTTTTCCGGTTGTTCCTCCTTTTGTACTTCTTTATGATGAAGCCAAGAAACCGGTCTTATTTTTCGTTTTCGAGGTTGTTTTATGTTTGGTAGATTAACTGACGCGAAATTTGCCTGCAAAACATCTTTAGTATCATGTAGTGTGGAGTCTTCATCATCTTCTTCTGTAGGTAGCTTACAAATTTTGACTATTGGTCTTTTAAAATAGGAATCTGTGCCAACTTTTACGGTTACTACTCTTGTATGACCATCTTTTCCAGGATGAACCTCAACTATTCTTGCTAGTTTCCATTTTGCTGGAGGGAGATTTTCATCTTTTAATAGTACCAAGTCATTTATTTTTATGGGTTCCTTTTCAGATTTCCATTTAGTTCTCTGTTGCATCCTTGAAAGATACTCGCTTGACCAAATCTTCCAGAAATCTTCCGTCACTTTGTTGACTAGTTTCCAACGGCTAAGGTTACTAAGGGGTGTGTCGTCATAATCTGATCTAGGTGGGCACACCAATGGTCGACCAATTAAAAAGTGTGCTGGTGTCAGTACATTCAAATCGGTTGGATCATTACTAAGAGGACACAATGGTCTTGAATTCAAACAAGCTTCGATCTGATATAGGGTGGTGGTTATTTCTTCAAATGTAAGTGTTGTGTTACCCAGGATTCGCCTTAAGTGATATTTTACCGATTTTACACCTGCTTCCCATAATCCACCCATGTGTGGTGCTGCTGGTGGATTAAAGTGCCAATGAATTCCGTCTTCAGCTAACTTCTTTGCCATGTATTCGGATGATTGCTTTATTGCATCTTGAAGTTCTTTCTCTAGAATTTTATTAGCTCCAATGAAATTCGAACCACAATCGCTATAGATGTGTTTGCAGTTTCCACGTCTTGCTGCAAACCTTTTGTACGCAGCTATAAAAGATTGACTTGTGAGATCACTAACTGCTTCAAGATGGAGCGCCTTAGTTGTACAGCATATAAATACCGCTATATAACCTTTGTATGTCTTCATTCCTCGGCCCTTAGATATTCTAATTTGAATGGGTCCAGCATAGTCGATCCCAGTGTGACTAAACGGTGGGGATGGAACAACTCTAAATTCGGGAAGATTTCCCATGATTTGTTGCGTGTTTGAGGCTTTGTATCGGCAACAAGTTACACATTTGTTTAGTATTTGCCTTACTCTGTTTTTAGCACTAAGTATCCAATATTTTCTTCGGATAAAGGCAAGTGTTTGAGAGTTTCCTCCATGCAGACATTGCATATGTGCATCTTCTATGATTAGTTTCGTGAAATGACCGTTGTGAGGAAGGATAATTGGATGTCGTTCTTCATATGGGAGACTTGAGTTCTGCAACCTTCCCCCAACTCGGAGGAGTCCAGTATCGTCAATTATAGGGTTCAACATAAGTAACTTGCTTTTCATGGCTATAGGTTCGTTTTTCGTTAGTTTTTTTATTTCTTCTTTAAATTCTGTGTATTGGATTTGTCGCAATACTAGGTAAAGTGTTTCTTTCAACTCTTTGACTGTAATATATTCTTTAAATGTCTGTAATTCTTTAGACCTACAGCTCTTTATAAATCTTCTGCAGTGTGACAGTACTCGTAGACATTGGTTGATTGATGAAAATTGTGTTATTATTGCATTCTCTTGGTAAGAAGAGACATTTGCCAATAACAGGTTTACCGGGTCTTCCTTTTCTTCTGCTGGCTTCTCTAATTTCTTGAGTTGCCATAAGTTTTTATCTAATGTTAACCATGAAGGTCCATACCACCAAAGTTTGTGATTGATTAACTCTGAGGCATTTATACTTCGTGATGCACAATCTGCTGGGTTATCTCCTGTTTTGACATAGTTCCAGTTACTTTGATTAGTTATTCTCTGGATTTTTTGAATTCGATTTCTTTCAAATGCATCGAGTTTACTATTTGACCCTTGTATTCTGCCTAATGTTATCATTGAATCGGTCCAGTAAAACATGTCTAAATTTTCTATTTCAAGAGTTTTACTCACGTGAACCATCAACTTACTAAGGAGCTCCGCTCCACACAGCTCTAGACGAGGTATCGTAAGTTTTGATTTGATGGGTGCTACTTTCGATTTTCCAGTAAGAAGACAGATATTTGTATCACCACTTCGTGTTGTTATTTTTGAATATACTACGGCACCATATGCTTGTTCTGACGCATCACAAAACCCATGTAATTCTATGGAGGTAACTTGGATTGAGTAATTTATGTATCTTGGTATTTTGATTTGTTCTAGAGCGGAAGCTTCACTTTGGTATTTGATCCATTCTGTTGCAATTGTTTCAGGGACTTCGTCATCCCAGGATACTTTGGACTTCCATAGTTTTTGAATAATTAACTTTGCCCGTAGGGTGACTGGAGTTATCCAACCCAGAGGGTCAAATATTTGAGCTGCTTTTGATAAAATAATTCTTTTTGTTAATTTAGTGGAATCATTTTTAATGCTAACCTTGAAATGGAATGTGTCTGTTGCTGGATTCCAATTAATACCAAGGGTTTTTATAGTGGTCTTTTCTTCATTTTCTACTAGCTCAATTATTCCTAGCTCTCTTTGCTCTAATGGGATGCATCTCAAAAGTTCCTGGTTATTACTCGTCCATTTTCTGAGGTTAAATCCACCTGCTTGCATTAATTCAACTAGTTCTTTCTGAATTGCTCTAGCTTCGTCAATAGTGTGTGCTCCCGTCATAACATCGTCCATATAGAAGTCTTCGTGAACAATCTTAGATGCCTTTGGAAATCTTATCGCTTCATCATCTGCCAATTGACGTATTGTTTTAATGGCAAGGTATGGGGCTGACGACGTCCCATATGTAACTGTTGTTAGTGCATATTCTTTAATCGTTTCATCGGGTGAGAATCTCCATAATATCCTCTGATAATTCATGTCTCTCTCATCAATTTTTATTTGTCGATACATCTTTTCTATGTCTGCTGTAAAGACGTATTTATACTTCCGCCAACGTAGAAGTATGGTTGCTAAATCAGCCTGTAACCTAGGTCCAACTAGCATGTTGTCATTCAGACTTTCTCCATTGTCTGTTTTGGATGAGGCATCAAAGACTACACGGAGCTTTGTAGTAGTGCTGTCTGCTTTTATTACTGCTTGATGTGGCATATAATACACTTCATCATCAGGATTTGTAATCTGCTCAATCGGTTTCATATGTCCAAGGGTTAAATACTCTCTCATAAATTTTCTGTATTCTTCCCCAACTTTATTATTCTTTTTAAACTTTTTTTCCATTTGTAAAAGTCTAGCCATTGCTCTCTTTTTCGAATCACCTAAAGTTTGTTTATTTGGTTTGAATGGAATTCTTACTGTGTATGTTCCATCGTGATTTCGTCTATGGTTTTCTTTGAATTGTTTTTCGCAGTCATCATTTTCATTCGTTGTTTCTTCTTGGTATGGAGTTTCTTCTATTTCCCAGAAGCGTTTAAGTTGGTTGCTTAGATCAAAGAGTTCAGTTGTAGATATCATTGTTATGATTTGTATGGGATCCTTTGATACTGGTATCTTCCCTGATATGATCCAGCCTAGTTCTGTATTTTGTGCCAATGTACCGTTTTCTGATTTTTTGATTCCATCGCAAATTATCGAGGGATATACATCGGCACCTATGATGACGTCAATTGGTCCAGGCTGGTTGAAGGTTTGATCAGCCAGCAAGTAATTTTTCCACATTGAGAACTTGAAGTAAGAATTGGGAAGTTTATTTGTTAACTTAGGGAGAACATACGCATCAATATTGATTTTGAATGTTGATGAAAATCGAGGTTGGACTTGGATATGAACCTTTCCAAGTGATGTTCCTGCTGATGATGCTCCAAGACCGGATACTTTAACGTAAGCCTTAGATTTCGGGACCGATAACATCTGGGCTGCCTCCTCAGTTATAAATGATGCCTGTGCTCCAGTGTCAATGAGTGCACGCAATATTTCAAATTTACCATTGTATGTGGTTACCTTTATCATTGCAGTGGCTAAAAGAATTTCTTTATTATATTCTGCCAATGCTGTTTGGATGGTTGTATTTCTTGGATTCTTAGAAAGGGCATCATTGTGTAATAAAGTGTGATGATGGCCTTTGCATATGCTGCAGGTTCTGCGACTCTGACAGCTTTCATTCATCGTATGGCTAAGACAATTGCGGCATAGGTTTTGGCGTTTGACGGCTTCTAATTTCTGGTTTGGGTGTAATGCAAGAAATTCATTGCATTTATAAATGCTATGTGCAGTTTTTCTACAATAGCGACATCGGGTTTCAACTTTTGTTACGAAGTTTCGAACAATTTGCCTTGGATGGTTTTTATGTTCTCGTTTCTTGTCACCCAGTGATTCTAACGATTCGAAACGATTCGTTAGAAAGTCATATACTTGTTGTAAAGATGGAACATCCTTCGTGTTTGGTAACGACTGCTCATACAGCCGTAGAGATTCAATATCTAATCTTTGTGTTATATGATATATTATTATTGGTTCCCAGGAAGAGGTGTCAAATCCAAGATTTGACATACCGTATAAGCACTCTTTTGTTGTATCATGCAACTTTTTTAGTTGGGTACTGGATTCTGAATCAACCTTTGGTTGATTTAATAAGGTATGGAGATATGAATTTACTAATCTTCGTTTGTTGGCATATCTCTCGTTTAATAAATCCCATGACACCTTATAGTTGTTGTTACTAACCTCTAAATGTCTTAATAGTTTGGAGGCCTCACCTTTAAGATTATTCTTGAGATACTGCATTTTTTCAACATCTGATAATCTGTTGTTGCAGTGTATCACTTGATTAAAAATATCATGGAATTCAATCCATGTGTTTGATCTGCCATCAAACATTGGTATCTGAACTCTTGGGAGTTTAACCTCATGGAGTGAGGTGGAAGCAGATTCTGGTTTTTTCTTCTCTCTGAGTGACACCATTACTTCCGAATACCTCTTTTTCAACCCTTCAATTTGGGTCAAAAAATTAGCTTTATCGGTTTCGTCATTAAATACCTCGAAAAGCAATATTTCCTCATATATTGAGTCTATTTTTTTCCATTCCTCCATAAGATTCGTGGTCTGGAATTCGATTGCCGAATTACTCATATCTGTGTGGAGGAATGTTTCTGATATTTGCCTTTCGAACGACCCCATTCGTATTTGTGCTCGTTTCATATTACTTGACTGTGTGTCGTTATGGCCCAGATTTATTTTGTCTGTGTTTTGGGTTCGGATTTCTTCATTTTTTTTGTGGTCAAGTTCATTGTTTACAGTTTCAACTTTTTTGTCATCGTTGCTGGATTTCCCCAATGCAACTGCATATGCAATTAACTTATCGTTAATTGTTTCCATGACGCGTTGCACCTGTTCATAATATTTTTTTGTAAAGTATTCATGATTAGGTGTATTTAATTTTAAAATTTCGTCATGATTATGTGTGAATTGCTGCCATAGGTGGTTGACCTCTGATTCTCTTTTTTTAACGTACTCTGTTGTTCGTCTTGCTATCGGTTCCTTTCTTATTGACTCTAGCAATTTTGCTAAATTGTTGCCAATTTCCTCTTGTTGATTCATCAGTGTATCCATAGTTCAAGTTTGGGGTGTTTTTTACGAAGATTCTGGTGCCTTCTGGTTACGAATATACTGGTGTCTTCTGGGTACGAAGATTCTGGTGTCTTCTGGGTACGAAGATTCTGGTGTCTTCTGGAAACGAAGATTCTGGTGTCTTCTTTACGAAAATTCTGGTGTCTTCTGGATACGAAGATTCTGATGTCTTCTGGATACGAAGATTCTGATGTCTTCTGGATACGAAGATTCTGATGTCTTCTGGTTACGAAGATTCTGATGTCTTCTGGTTACGAAGATTCTGATGTCTTCTGGTTACGAAGATTCTGATGTCTTCTGGATACGAAGATTCTGATGTCTTCTGGTTACGAAGATTCTGATGTCTTCTGGTTACGAAGATTCTGATGTCTTCTGGTTACGAAGATTCTGATGTCTTCTGGATACGAAGATTCTGATGTCTTCTGGATACGAAGATTCTGATGTCTTCTTTACGAAAATTCTGGTGTCTTCTGGATACGAAGATTCTGATGTCTTCTGGTTACGAAGATTCTGATGTCTTCTGGATACGAAGATTCTGATGTCTTCTGGATACGAAGATTCTGATGTCTTCTGGATACGAAGATTCTGATGTCTTCTGGTTACGAAGATTCTGATGTCTTCTGGATACGAAGATTCTGATGTCTTCTGGTTACGAAGATTCTGATGTCTTCTGGTTACGAAGATTCTGATGTCTTCTGGTTACGAAGATTCTGATGTCTTCTGGTTACGAAGATTCTGATGTCTTCTGGATACGAAGATTCTGATGTCTTCTGGTTACGAAGATTCTGATGTCTTCTGGTTACGAAGATTCTGATGTCTTCTGGATACGAAGATTCTGATGTCTTCTGGTTACGAAGATTCTGATGTCTTCTGGATACGAAGATTCTGATGTCTTCTGGTTACGAAGATTCTGATGTCTTCTGGTTACGAAGATTCTGATGTCTTCTGGTTACGAAGATTCTGATGTCTTCTGGATCCGGCTCGAAGGACCAATGCATAGCTCATATAAGAACTCGTGGACTGTAGATTTCTAAGTAACTTTATTTCTCATTAATCATAGTATTTATATAATCTTAAATCTAAGTAACACACCTGTTCGCTTCTTATTTGCTTATTTTGCGGAACTTGCAAATGTAGTTGCTTGCAAGTTCCGCATTACATTTATTCTTTTGTATTCTTTATTTATTATGATTTATGTTTGTCTAAACACAATATTTCTTATAAGCAAAATTAGTAAGCAGCTATTATCCCAAATTTTTGAAAAGATATTTGAGTCGAAAATCATTTTTTACCAACTTTTGTTAAATTGTTTACGGTTTTTAATTTTTTGTAAAAAAAACTGTCAATTCGATTTTTCTCAAAATTTTACTGAATGTACTATATTTTTTGAAAGATTAAAGTAAATTAAAGCAAATATCTCAAAGTTTTGAAAAGATATTTGAGTCGAAAATCAATTCTTACCAACTTTTATTAATTTTTGTTTAGGTTTTAATTTCTTGTAAAAAAAACTGTCAATTCGATTTTTCTCAACACTTTGCAGAATGTTGAAAACAATATTTCTTATAAGATAAAATAACTTCGAAACCTAAATTTCAAGTTTTTGAAAAGATATTTGAATCGATATTCAATTTTTACCAACTTTGAGTAATGTTTTTCTTAGATTTTTATTTTTTAAAAAAAAATCTTTCAATTCGATTTTTCTCAAAATTTTATCAGGTATCAAAAACCATATTCTTCGTTGCACAAAATGGTTTGGAGATGAAATCATATTTAAGTAGTAAAATTTTGGAGGTGACAACATTTTTTTTCAGTTTTTTTGATTTATAAAAAAAGCCGTTAAATGGATTTAAAAAAAATATACTTCTTTGATATTACGTTACAATATATATTTAAATTTAATTCAAGTCTCTAGCGTTTTTGGTTCGTAAGATATTTAGGTTTAACCAACATTTTTACCTTTTTTTCAAACTGCTATGGAAAAAAAAACACCCACGCTCTTTCTGCATCTTTCTGCTTTATTATTTGTACAACAACAAATGAACAACAATATTTGCAAATAATATTCTCAAAACATCAGTTTTACAAATCTTGTGTACAATATTTTGTTGAATATTATTTCTTATTAATAAACTGTAACTGGATTTTTTTTAAAAAATTTTCCAAAAATTAGAAACAATGGTTTCCATAAGATTAAAATAGTTTTAAGACAATATTTTTAATTGTTGCCAAGATATTCGAGTCCAAAATCAATTTTTACCAACTTTAAGTAGTATTTTGTTTAGCTTTTTATTATATGAAAAAAAATCACTTCGATGTTTCTAAAAAAAAAATCACCAATTCAAAAACTTAAGTCTTCTATACACAAGATTATTTTGTAGGTATTATCATTTTTTTCGCAAAATATTCGAGTTGACAAATATTTATTCTTCAGTTATTTTTTTATAAAAAAAACAGTTGTTTGATTTTTTTCACGTTTTTTTAAATAGTAAAAACCACCTGCTCAATTTTCTACACCTTTTGAGTTTATTATCTGTAAAAGAAAATGATACATATTAATTATTCTTTGCAAGACATTTTATTAAAAAACAGTATATAAATAAAAATTAAAATGTCAATAGACTTAAGCACCGATCAAGATTTTTATTTCGATTTATAATGCTCCCGCCTAACAGAAAACGAAAGTTATTTGTTCGATGAAAAAAAAACTGCTAAGTTTATACACAGTCGACTTTCTAAATATTGAAAATCAAAATTCTATAAAATTTTTGCAAATATCTGTGTGTTTCTGGATTTAAGAGCGTCAGCTCTAAGATTTGTCGGTGTGTTCAACAAAGTGGTAAAGGCAATGTGATGTATCGCTAAGTAATTATTTTGGTACAATAGACGACTAACATGAAATTTCTCAACTAACAGGAAACAGAACGATTTCAAGGATTTTTTATAGGTTTAAGCGAAATCGTATTAGAATTATAGAAACCTTAACTGAACATAGTTGCTTAATTCTTCGTGAATAGCTGCAGTGTTAGATGTTACATTTAGACTCAAGTTTAAATAGACTCGAGTTTAAAATATGACTATAAATATATCCAAATGTATTTATAAGTCAATATCTCTGCGAGTTCTCGAGATATTACTTAGGAAAAAAGGTATTCTGATCGTAAGGACGTTCTGGAGGCCTTGCAATCTGGAGAAATATAAACATTTTTAACTTGATAATTTGGACTTATTATACAAAAATTTCCTATGAAGAAGAATATGAGTTTTTGAGTAATTAAGAAATGTGTCAATTTCAATATTTTTGCACGTAAAACATTTATCCTTTTACAAAAATACAACAAACTCAACTTTTTTTGGTTTTTTTCCCAATGGTTACCCGTTTTCTTATGAAAGCTTAAAGTATTTAATCAAAACAGTCATATGAAATCCAAATCATAATTTGAGATTTTGTAACTCTTTGATAATGTTAAATATCTAATCCTTATTTCATTCTGAGAATCATAATCAAAAGTTCTTTCTAAAAAAATAATAAATATTTCGATACAAAAAATAATCAACCTAAATCAATACCTTTGTAAAATATATTTTTTAATTTATACAAATTCTAAAGTGAAAACAAATATTTATTCCATTTTCGTGTCTCTATTTTTGAACTAATCTATCTACCTGCCGTTTTGATTGAGTTTATATTAAAAAAAACACGTATTTAAATTATTATCTACCGAACGCAGGTAAAGTAGAAAAAATATAAACAAACAACAATTTTATTCGGTTTATGGAATAAAGTTTTAACTCTAATATTCCATACGTAATGTACACATAATTACCAACTGGACTCTGCTGTTGGCGTTATTTCATCGAAAGTTTAATTCTCTCATAAAATTCAAATTAACCCCACAACATTACCGAGATTGCATTTTTTAATACGTATAAATATTTATTTTTAATATACGTACATATGTAGAAAGATTAAATTGAATTTTGTTAGAAAATACAAAAATTCATCATACTCGTAAAAAAGAAATATTTAAAATTTAAATCATTGACTCACATAAAATTGAAATATTTATTTAAAGTGTTTTCGTTTTTTTTGTTTTTGCTTTATTGATTTTAATTTAAGCTAAAATCTAGCACACACATTAAAATTAAACTTTAACATTTAAAAAAAAACTAGAAAATGGAAAATGGAAATTTTTTTAATGACAGTTCGTGACAAAATCATACATATGGCCAATGAGCAACTGGGAGACAAAACAACAATAACAACATTGAATTTCAAAATCCACCTTATTTATCTGTAGCGGATCATAAGTTCGTATAAATGCTTATCTTATACTCCTATAGTCGTAGTCGTATATGCTAAAAGATGCTTACTTTTTATTTTATTTACATTTCGTGTTTAAATTCAGTCTTCGTTAGTTTCCATAAGTATCTATAAGTCCATAGTGCATGTGGGTGGGATATAGAGATTTCAGATTCCAATGTGGCTGACAGGCGGCGGCTTGGCCCGATGACGACCGACGCGACCGACGTAGCGCGGCATGGCGTGGTGGTTCCTCTTAAATATGCCGCTTTCCCACCATATCGCCAACATTGATCGAATAGAACGACAAGCATTATGGTTGGTTATTTTTATTACCCTATACCCCAACCAAATCATGTGTGTGTGTGTTTTTTTCATTGTTTGTTTAATTTAAGTTAATCCTTGATTTCTTCATTCATATATTCAGTCGCAGTCAGTCACTCATTTTTATTTATATACCGCTCCTCGCTCTTCCGCGTCGTTGTCGTCATCGGTGGAAAATCATAAAAATTACAAAAATAATAAAAAAGGAAAACAACATTCCCAACAGATGTAAATATTTGATAGATATTGTTGGACGGAGGAACACTGAAGAGCGCCTTTTTTGTTTCCACTTTTATTCAAAAAAAGGAGTACCTAATCCAAATACGAGTATTGAGAACAAATGAACTGAAATCGCTAAGCACAATAGCTAAGCTATACCGAGCTAGTGATAGTAGTGTCTTTTTTTCGATTCACGTATCCTAGCGCCTTTCGCCCTGTGAAAAGGCTTATTGCATCTACATATATACTCGTTCATCCAATTTCCATACAAAATCCTTTGCAGGACGACTCTCGCTGCATTCGTCCAAAGCAAATAAATGCGGCGGCAAATTGTTTGCTTTGGTGCTTAGCTTAGGATTTATGATTTATTTATTTTTCTCTTATTTAGTTTTTTTTTGTTTTGTTATAAGGTTTGTTGTTGTTGTTGTTTGGTTTGTTTCTATGATTTTGGAATATTTCATTTCATTTCATTTTGGAATATTCATAAATAATACGAAATCAGTAAAATGCGTTTAATTGGTGTAATAAAATGAGTTAGAATGTTTAGGAAAATGAATGAATGAATTATTTGCAACATCATGGGATTTTTATTTTATTTACTTTTTTGTTGTTGTTGTTGCTGGTGAAAGCGGTTTGACTTTAATTACTATTTTTGTGGGAGAAATTTTGAAATGTTTAGTTATGTCCTACGTGTATGCAAATTAGAAATGAGTTAAGTAGTCGGGGAAAAATCTGATGATGGGAAAGTAAAACCGCAGAATTATAGCTTATGGGAAGAAAACTGAAAACAAGGACATTAAGTAAAAGAAAATATACACTGTTATGAATTTTAAATACACTTAGCTTGACAAATATTGATGCTGAAATGTGGTAAAACATCTCAAATTTCTCAATAAAATATGAATTAAGTAAGGATTTAACTGATAAGTTTTTTTTACTCAAATCAAATATTATATTCACTTGAAAATAATTTTATGCCGGGAAAAAATATTTTTGAAACACCAAATAAGAAACAATAAATTAACATTTCTTACAAACCAAAAATTCTATCAACAAATTTTAAAAATTATTTTCCACCTAAAAAAACTAAAAAATAGTGAACTGTGACGAAATTTGATCATTTGGTACTAAAATTCACAACTATCGAAATATACCGTTTTGTTTTAATAATTCAAATAGACTATAAAATTAAATTCTTTAAAAGATGGTCATTTTAAAAAATTCAGTTTGGCGCCGCTACAACTAATAAATATACTAAAAGCTTTATGACTTACAACTGTCAACTACTTATGTCAGAAAAAAAGGGGAAAGCATTTGAATACTTAACAAGATTGCTTTAGGAATTCGTTGGTGACTTGCCAGAAACAGTACCCGAAAATAAAAAATATTTTTAGTATCAAAAGATAAATAAACGCAGACCTCTAGTATGACAGACATACGCAAGCATAATCTAAGTGTTCGAGGTGATATATTGGTAAGAATCGAAAGCTTAATTTTGTTTTTTTGACAGGAGGAAATCTTCAAAAGACACTTGGTAGTATTCGACACCAAGTAGTGTGGGACTTTTAACCACTAAAACCACCTCTTCATCAGGACAAATCTTGAAGGATCGACTTCCGATTTTTCTTTCTTAACTTTTTACAAACACTTTGGGAGAGGTTTAAACTTTTAATACTTTCCCATGTTTTTTTTAGACCATAAGCTCATGAAGCTTGGTTGTTCCGAACATGGTTTCTTATATTCAAGACGGCCTCCATTTCAGAATTAGCATGACTTTGCAGTGTCTGGTTGTGCGATACAGCGTATTTTTTATCAACTTCTGCAACCATTTCTATTTGTAAGTCACGATGTAGATCGGTATTTATTATGTAATAAGGTGCATTAACTATTCCATGAAGGACTTTGTTTTTTAATTTTTGGATGATTTCGGTATTTGTTTTCTTTGTACAGCCCCATAATTGGATTCCATAGGTCCAAACAGGTTTTAGTACTTGATTATACAGCATTATTTTGTTTTGGTTTGATAAATCAGGGTTGTTACCAAGCAACCAGTACATTTTTGTATGCATCAAGATTAGTTTTTTTCTTTTCTTTTTGATGTGCTCTTTCCACTTAAGCTTTGCATCCAAAGTCATTCCAAGGTATTTGGCCGAATTGGTGTAAGGTACAGCTTGATTATTAATGATTATTGGAATATTGTTTATCTTTTTATTTGTAAAGTTTATATGTGAAGATTTTTTTCATTGAGTTTGATATGCCATTTTTCGGTCCAAGCTCTCACTGTGTCGACGGCATATTGTAGATTTACTGCTGCCTTAGAGACACATTTGTCGGGTACCAAAACTGCGGTATCATCTACAAAAGTAGTCATTATGGTGTGTTTACCAACTGGAATATCCCTTGTGTATAGAAAATTCAAGGTAGGACCTAGGACACTTCCTTGTTGTACACCGGCTTCTATTTTCTTCAATTCCGAGTATTCTTGATCGTACCTTACTCTAAACAATCGGTCTGATATGTACGATTTTATATTTCTAAGTACTGCCTGGGAAGATTCCTTTGCAGTTTGTACTCAAGTCCCTCATGCCAAACCTTGTCAAAAGCTTGAGCAACATCTAAGAAAATAGCTGAACATACTTGTTTTTCTTCTAATGCTTTTTCTATTACATCCGATATTCTATGAACTTGGTCTATGGTGGAATGTTTATTTCTAAAGCCAAACTGATGGTTTGGGATTAACCTTCTTTCTTCTATGATTTTGCTAAGTCTCTTCAGAAACAGTTTTTCAAAAACTTTTGCCATAATTGGTATAAGCGATATTGGTCTGTAAGCCGTCATTTCTGTAGGTGGTTTACTTTGCTTTTAAGCAATTTGTTACTTCAGCAATTTTCCAATGGTGCGGGACATACCGGTGCTTAGAGCATGCATTTATTATATATTGGAGTTTTATGAAGGCTTTCAATGGCATTTCTTTCAAAACCTGAGCAGTAATTAGATCGTAACCTGATAATATTTTATTTGGTAGTTGATGTTAATACATACTTTTTATTTCTTTAAGTCTTACAATTGGTATTTCATTTTCATCTATCTTATCAACAAACTGTAAGTTATTTTCAGCCGCGTTTGATTAATAAGGCTTAAAAACATTCGCAAGATGTTCAGCGAAAAGGTTAGCTTTTTCTTTCGGGTTAACGATCCATTAAGCTAGTTTTGTAACTTCGGTTTTCTCAGGCGCTTGGCTGCTTTCCATAACAAAAAAAATCGGTTAAAGTATCAGTCGTTAAATTCTTTAGGAATGAACTGAGTGAATCATTTTTGAATTTGTAAATTTGTTTTTTAAGATTGTTGCTTATACGGTTAAACGTTGTTTTATCATCTGGAAATCTAGTATTTTGCCATTTTCTTGGAGCTCTTCTTTTCTCTATTATCAACTCTCTTATCTCTAAAGAATATTTTATTTCATTTTGTCTTCTATTTATCAGAAAATATTGGAGTACTTTCTTCAGCGGCCTATTGCACATCAGCAATAAATTGTTCCAGTTCATGGTCAATTTTGCTCGATTGTATCCATGGGAGATCTTAAATTTATAAAACTTAAAAGCCTTTCTCTAAAATCATTCCAGTTTGTTTTCTTTTTAACAAGCTTTAGATTACCATTCTCTAGTACTTCCGATTCACTTAGTGATAGAATCAATGGAGTATGATCTGATGACAGGTCATAATTACCTTCGACACTAATATGATTTCGTTTGATTCCTTTAGCTACGAAAAAGTCAATAACGTCTGGTATTTTGTTATTATCGGAAGGCCAGTAAGTTGGCGACCTGGAGGAATAGAATTCGCATTTACATTTACGGCCTGTTTGAAAAAGTCTTTTGCCTTTTGTTGATATAAGTCTTGAACCCCTTTCTGTTATAAGAATCGCGAATCCACCTTTTGCCTTGTCAGCTGGATGTGGAGCGTGGTAACATGAATAGTTTTCTATTACATTATCTAGACTTTCCCATTGGAGAAATGAGTTTCGGACACCAGGCAAATATCGATATGTTCTAGATCTAAAAAGATTTTTAATTCGGATGAATGTTGTATAAGACCCTTTGCATTCCATGTAGCGATTTTAAGTGTTCTGTCCATCATTGTTTTTTAAGAGCAACTTTTTCGCTTAGCAGTTTGATATTCATCTAGAAAATAAAATTCTATTCTTTTTAATAGATTTTATATTAAGTTAAGATTATTAAGTAATTATTTTAATAAAAGCTTTGTAACTATTTTGCATCAATTCAAAAGTTATTCACAA
Organism: Eupeodes corollae; assembly: GCF_945859685.1. Taxonomy (NCBI): domain Eukaryota; kingdom Metazoa; phylum Arthropoda; class Insecta; order Diptera; family Syrphidae; genus Eupeodes; species Eupeodes corollae. The sequence continues at coordinate 114,150,231 of NC_079149.1, forward strand.
AATTAAAAGAATAACTTTTTAAGAAAATATTTAGGACCCTAATTGGCAACATAAAAAATTACTATAATGGATTTTTAAGCTCCTTCGTAACAGCTGACAAAGTAATATTTTTATTTTTAAATAGTTTTCATTAAATTTTAAAAAATTTCAACTATTCACTTGGCGCATACAATTTTGGCTAAAAATAAACAAGATTTTTTTGGAGCAGTTCTCTAAAGAAAAATTTGAATACTTATAAGAAATGGATAATCCTTAATTCAAGGAATTAAGATGCCTTTAAAATAAAATAAATAAATTGGGTGGCGCAACAGTCCGTTGTGAACCAGGGCCTAGTGACTGTTGTCAGGAATGGAAGGGACCTACAATTTTAGGCAGAATCCGAACGGCTAATTTGAGAAAGCACTTTTTCATGACAATTATTAGTCTTAAAGGATTTGTCAATTCCTCGCAAGAGGCAGTACCCGCGAAAATAATTTTTTTTAAAATTAAGATGGCACAGGCAGGTATTGAACCCAAGACCCCTTTCATGACAGTCCAACGCACTAACCATCATGCCACGGGTACTACATTAAGATGCCGTTACAAAAGAAATTAAGCATTGTTTTATTAGCTTTATTAGTGATAATGCGCGCAGCTTTGTCAGGTAGCGGAGGGGTCCAATGGACTTTAAAATCCTTTTTAAAGCACTTGGGTAACACGGACGATGTTTGCTTACTCTTTCATAGGATCATGGATCTCCATCAAATGACAACAAGTGTGGAAAGAGAAGCTAAAGTTGTGGGACAGAAAATGAATTCCGGCAAAACAAAAATGATCAGCTTCAGAACCCGATTATCCTCTCAAACAAATATATCCTCTTTACCAGTGGAAAAGGTGAAGAACTTTCAGTATCTTGGAAGTATCGTCTCCATTTTACTGGTGACAAAGTTAAAGTGCGTACTTTAAATTAAAGATTTTTTAAAACTACTGTTTTCCTTAAGGTTTAGCATAACATCGATGTAACATATGGAAGAAGAAAAAACGAATTCAAAGGAATCTAATAGTTCATCAAATCATCAGTGGTTTGGATTCTATACCACCACACCGCTCTCGAAGTAAAGTCTAGTGGGAATTATTACAGATAATAAATCACAGATTATAAATATAAATATTATCTGTGCTAAAATGTTACTTGGTACCTTCTTCATCTCAATACTAAATAGTCTTTATAATAATGTTTGAGATTCACGCTTTTAAACATGGTTTAAAGAGATCTTAACATTTTTTGAAATTATTTTTTTTTTCAATTGAATTTTTAAAGTCTTCTTTTCCTATCAATTACAATATTATTGTCCTAAAAGTGAAAAAATAAAACAACTTAAAAATATATAAATAATAATAAAAATAAATAATAAAATTCATTAAATTTAAACGAAATAAAAAACAATCACTTAAATATCTAAGGATTGTATTTTCTTTGAAATTTTAGGCAGAAATAACTTCAAACCCGATTTATTTTTATTTACTTCTTCTTTGTATATCTCTTATTCTAAGGACTTTCTTATTGTACAAAGACCATACATACATAGATAAGTACAAAATAAATTGCTAGTCCTTATTATTTTGTGTTATTTTGAAAACATTAAAAATAATAGCAAATTGAAAGTGCTTCATTTCCAAAAGACCAGATGTTACCTACCCAGAATCCCGAATCTTTTGATCTCATTTTAACTTCTTCTGCTACATCCTTTATATGTTTGGTGTCTGTGTAACAATTTTTCTTTTTGTTTACTTTTGACACATTTTTCATTAAATTTAGGTAGAAGTATATTATTACTGAAAATCGATCCTTTTTTGAAGATAATAATAAAAAAAGAAATATGTTTGGGTAATTTCGACACGCTAAGCTGACTCGAATGTCAATAATTTCTATAGATCAGTATTGGTACCTTTACAAAACTGCAATACAAAAGGTATAGAAAACGAAGGTACGAATAGGTATAGATATCTTAAAATCTCTGATCAAAGGTCAAAGGAAGGATGTTTTGTAGCTATTTTAGTGTGTGATGTGATCAAAAAAAGTAGCATTTATAAGAGAGCGGTATGTTTTGTGTATTGTAGGGACATCTCAGATTATTCACGGGAACTTGAGTGGCTTCTGCAAAATCTTATATTGCGGCGCATGGATATTTAATAGCGAAACAGAGAAACAGAAAACTAAACGGATTTTGACGGATTTGATGCGATGCAGTACAATAAATTCATATCCTTCGGTCATAAATATAAAATTTTATGCACACTTTTTATATTTGCTCGCATTCTATTGTTCGGTTCTCAGAAAAAAGTCGGATTGGACTGTTTCCATTTCGACTTTTCACTACGGATTATGTGTCTGTTTTGATTCTTATTCTTTTTTTTCCTGTTGTGGATGCTGGTTTGTAGTTCTTTATGTGGTCTACAAAGTCTGAACACACAAAATCAAACATTAATTATTAATTAGGCTCGTCCTGGCGGTATACGTATACTATATAGGGAAGAGATCCTACTACTGTTGCTGCCTCAGAAGTTATACCTTACCTATCTATGTTAACGTTCACGGGCAGCCAGTAGTGGCGACGAAGACGACGACGGATTAGTGTCCTTTATCAAACTCACATGTAACAAAGGCGGATGTGCAGTAGACGTGGCTTTTGTCTTCAGCATAAATATTGACTTACAAAAATAATCCAAGGAAGGTTGTTAATTTTGAAGTCATCTTTTTTGAAGGCGCTTCTAATTTAGGTAACAAGTTCCTGGAAATATTCTTTAGAGGTAATTATGTAGTTGAAGAGGCTACATCCTGTAGCTAGATTAGCCTATTAGCCTAGTTTCATATTTAATTGGAGACATACAAATCAATTACAAAGCTTTTTTTTGAAGATTCGTCATTGGTTCTTAAAATCAAGAAAAAACCTTAGCTAGCTAAAAAAATTTAAAAATAAAGTTTGACCGCAAAAATCCTTTTACCATGAAATCTATACTCACATTGAAGATGTCCCTTCTGTTTTGTAGTTCTTCGTTCATCGTTCCTTGTTCACATATACGTCCATTGGACAGTAGTTGAAATTGTTCAATGATCTATGCTTGATCCGATTATAAGCGAGAAAAGATGCTTCTCATATATCTGGACCTTGGTCTTTCGTTGGTAACCATCATCATATCTTGCAGACGATGTATTTTTTTTTCATTTTTAATAATTTATAAACGAAAGCAAAACAGTTTTCATGTGAAATAAGTTCGTTTTTTTTTAAGAACGGTAAGTCTTTGTTGGTATAGTTAAAGGAGCTTAAACCATCCTTATGTCGTGTTCGGTTTTTGAAAACGATACATAAATATTTTGTGACATCTGGGTAATTGGCTAGAAATATGTCCTTTTTTTGCTGATTTCTTCAATATTTAGGTATGTATACGAACTTATATTGTGTAGGTTAGGTAAGCGTATGAGAAAGTATAAAAAGATTTGGTTTTTATATTTTTAAAATGAAAGTGAAGGTTAAAGTTATTTTCAGGTTCCCATTAGCGAATACAAAAGGAAAACATTAATAAGGGAAAAGTAAAATCAGTTTAAGCATTTTATTGTTTGTTTTTTTTTCTGATCAGATTTGTTATTAATTTATTTGATAAGAGATACTTTTATGAGAAAAGAAAATCAAAATTATGAATAAAATATGCTTATTTAGTGATAACATAATATAATTTCATAGGTTAGGTCAATTAAGGGAATGCATGTAAGTTTTCAAATTTTAAGCTTATTTATAATACTTTTTTTCTTTTAACTTTATGAGTAATTCCATTCGGATGAATAAGAGAATTTTCAGGCAGATAGGCCTCTAAGGGCTATAATTGAAAGTAATATTGTATAATTTGTTTGACTTTTTGGAAAATTCAGACACCAAACATTCAAGAAAGAACTTAAAATTAAACATTTGGGTGCGAGTATGATAACTTTGGCGAAAAGAAAAAATAACTATTTTTTACTTTTGGTAGAGCTGCTCAAAACATATTTAACTATGGTTTCTCTATCTCCCCTGATTAAGGTGATATGGGAAATATAAAAATTGACATAAAATCTAAAAACAATATTCAAAGACACACGGGCAGAATTGAAAGTTTTCAGGGGTCGCATCAGAGCTTATTCTTTTTAACTTCCCATAGGAAGTTATTGTAATGGATCCGATTTGTCAAATTGAACATTTTGAAATTTCTCGACGTTTCAAGGTCCCTAGAGTCGAAATAAAAGATTTTTAGAAAGATGTCTGTGCGTGTGTGTGTACGTACGTTCGTACGTCCGTACGTTCGCGACTTTTTTCGTCTTCCATTGCTCAAGAACCAGAAGAGATATCGACTTCAAATAAATTTTGTTATACAGATAATAAGATGCAGAAAGGGCTCTCAAGAAAATTGCGTGGGTGGTTTTTTTACCATAGCAATTTAAAAAAAGGACAAAATTTTGGTTAACCCTTAATATCATACGGACTAAAAACGCTAGAGACTTGAATTAAATTTTATATAAAAACTGTAATGTGATCTCAAAGAAGTATATTTTTTGAAAAAAAATCTATTTAACGTTTTTTTTTATAAAACAAAAAAAATGAAAAAAAAAAAATTGTCACCAACAAAATTTAACGACTAAAATATGATTTCATCTCCAAAACAATTTTGAGCAACGGAGAGTAATGTTTTCTGATAAAATTTTGAGAAAAATCGAACTGACAGTTTTTTTTTTATAAAAAATTAAAAATCTAAAAAAAATAATACTCAAAGGTGGTAACAATTGAATATCGATTCAAATATCTTTTCAAAAACTTAAAATTTTGCCATTGAACTGATTTTATCTTTTAAGAAATATTGTTTTCAATATTCTGAAAGATGTTTAGAAAAATCGAATTGACAGTTTTTTTTACAAAAAATAAAAACCTTGAAAAAAATTAATAAAAGTTGGTAAAAACTGATTTTCGACTCAAATATCTTTTCAAAAATTGTAGATATTGGCTTTTAACTACTTTTATCTTTCAAAAAATATTGTTGTTAACATTTAGTAAAATTTTGAAAAAATCGAATGGATAGTTTTTGTACAAAAAATTAAAAACCTAAAAAAAAATTAACAAAAGTTGGTAAAAATTGATTTTCGACTCAAATATCTTTTCAAAAATTCGAAATATTGGCTTCAAACTAATTTCATCTTATAAGATATATTGTTTTCAACATTCTATAGAATTTTGAAGAAAATCGCATTGACAGTTTTTTACAAAAAATAAAACTCTAAAAAAAAACATTACTAAAACTTAGTAAAAATTTACTTTCAACTCAAATAGCTTTTCAAAAATTTTGGCTTCAAACTTATTCTATTTTACAGAAAATATTGTTTTCGATATTCAGTGATTTTAATATAAAAATCCAACAGTCCGTTTTATCATAAAAAATAGTACTCAAATTTGGTAAAAATTGATACGTGTACATATAGACAAACTTTTAAGCAAGACAAATCGACAGACGGGATGGGTAGTTATCGGTGTGGGTCGCATCCCAGCCTCTTTTTTTTAATTTAAAACAAGGTTATAAACCTTTTATTCGGCGCATAACGAGCATAAAAATGGACTTCCAAACTTTGACAGTTGATGGAAGCTAAATTTTTGAAGCAAGATTTGTATATTATTTGTTATTTATTAAGTTTGTGTATCCGTACAAAATTAAGGACACCAAGAAGTTAAAGATGATCTAAGAAAGACAATAGAATGTTTCTGGAGAATTTAAAATATTGAACTAAAAATTCACTGAATAGAAGGTTTCTGGAGAATTTAAAATATTGAACTAAAAATTCACTGGATATAAATTTTTGGCGAAGAAAAATATTCATAGATTTAGAATTAAAGTGCGATCAAAACACTCGTTTAACATACAAACAAAAATTTACTGTGGCGCGATGGTGGATGAATCTCAAGCCGTCCGAGGGCAGAATGAAAGTTATCTGACATTCGGGTGATTTTCACCTACTAAAGATGGTATGAATACTCAAAATGCAAAAACGGGCGGTAGGTATATAGAAAAGCATATTGGTTTAAACAATCTGATATACAAGACAATTGATACAATTGATAAAAAATACCACATTCTTCAAGTGCGGCTAAAAACAGAATCTTTTTGCGCAGTGCGTAATAAATTGAGGTTTAACGCCAACATTTTTCATGGGTTGCGGGAAATACTTCTTGTTAGTTAAATAAAACATTGTTTAAAAATAAATTACTAGCTACTGAATACTATTGAATTTACTATTGTACACTTTTTCCTATTGGATTTATCGTAGCCGCACCTCAGAGCAAACAAAATATAGTTTAAAGTGTCTTATTTCGGAATATCTGGGAAGTCACTTTTTCACACTATTAATACACGCTTTGAATTAAAAAAAATTCAAAGTAGTACATTTTAGGCCAAATGAACATTTAATTCAGTTTTAAACTAGCAAGTTTTTTTTGGGCCTTCCACTACATGTCGATAATCATGACCTAGAACCTAAAATCTTGATTGAAAATATTTCGAAAACAATGTGCTACTAATTTGTCTGATCGTAAAACTTAACGATGAGAAAAAAAAGTTACGGTGAAATTGCTAAAATAGTGGATAAAAGTCGGGCAACAGTTCAGACCATAATTAAAAATTATAGAGATAGAGGTCACGTCTCAAATAATCCTCGTTCTGTCCGCCCAAAAATACTCTGTAGTTGACATCCAAAGTGTCATTAAAAAAGTCACCAAAAATCCCCGTGTAAGTGCCCCAAATTAAGCGGAAGATATTGCGAAAGAATCAGGCAAGACAATTCATCCAGAAACCGCGGGCAGAGTGTAAAGATCGCAGTGTTAAGAAAACCCTTTATAAGCGAAGTAAACCGACGAAAACGTTTGGAATTCGCAAACCTGCACATAACGGATGACCATACTTTCTCAAAAACGGTACTTTTCAAGGACGAAAGTAAGTTTAACATATTCGGATGCGATGCGTAAATATACAGCGAAGATTGGCGATTTATTCAATATTGAAAAAAATATTTTCAATTATATATTACAAAATTTTAAAATTCTTATCTCTTAAAAAAAAAACAGTATCTTCAAATGTTCTTCAAACATTTTTGAACAACTCACCAACATCAATACCTGAACAAACGCCACCACACGCATCGACGAAGCAACGACACCCAATACAAAAAATTCCCTTTTCCCCAAACCTTTCAACATCCAAAATAACCTTTTACCTTTTCGATTGTAAATAACTTAGTCAAAGGCAAAGGTACCACTTTTTTTGACAGAACTTCTATGTCAAACATTCGAAATGCCACCTCATCTCGAAAATAGAGGTGACTAAAACGATTTGAGCACAGAATTGCGGAAAACAAATGAAAATAAAAGAAATTAGAAAAAAATCAAAACAAAAGAAAATACAAAGAAAAAGAAACTGAATCATCATGAAGCGATCTTCATCCGATATATTTTTATTATATTCTCGTCGAACTCTCGTATCTATGCTCATACTCAATGCCCAGACGTTAAAGACGATTTTTTGTTTATTTAGTTTAGACTCTGTGGTGCACTGCACTAATTAATCAGCCTAAACACTTAAGTGATGCTCTAATTTAAGACCAATTTATAGATATACGAGTGCGTATTTATTTGTACGTCTATATTCCCAATGCAAAAACGTGCACAAAAGTCTCTAATAAACAGCCAACTTACGACTTTACGAGTGCAACATTAAGTTTGTTCAAGAGGTTATTTTTGGACGGACAAATACGCAATACGCAACGCATTACAAAAGGCCGCAACAAGGAAAACAAAATTCGCACAAAAATCTTCTCCAATCTTTTATTTAGTAAAGACCGGCCAAGTTCTGTATAGAGATGCCTAAAGCCTATGTATAGTGTATACCTATAGAATCTCGACGGCGGCGTTAATTGCTATTACAGATCATGCAGTTGGATCGCATGTTTCACAAGCTTCTATAGCGAAGTCTTCTTTTATTATGCGCCATCCCATCAGGCATTACTTAGGAAAATGCCCTTTTTGTTGCAACAACTGGCAACTGCATGCGTCTATAGTGAGTTGCATTTTTATGCAAACATTATTGTGTGTGCAGTGCAGATGAGATATATGAAGATTTTAGTTTTGTTGGCTTAAGAAGTTAGAAGAAGTTCCCTTATTCCCTTTCGGAATCGTGTAAATATACCTACCATTGGAATTCTTTTATTAACACTTCTAGGTTCTAGAGTTGTGCTAATGAGTGTATTCATCATTGTTGACTGAACTTATTTGTATTCCAACACCCAAAGTCACTTCGACGGACATTGTGTATGAATTTGTGTCTTGTAATATGGCGGCTTTTAACAAAATTATCACTAAACTAAATAAACATATTGGTTTGCTGTCTAGAAAAATATATCATTTATGTCTTGTGAAAAATGTTGACGATGAATCAGGAAGAAAATACAACAGTCATTTGGAACTGAACTGAGAGGATGTTATTTAGCGAAAATGTCTTAAGGTGTAGGCAATCAGAGTGATCAAAGGGCTTAAATTGCGGCATTTAAGAAAGTAAAGTTACATCTTTTGGATTAGCCCAGAAGTATAAATAAAGTCAACATTTTTACAAATTTGTTAAGAAATTAGAAACTATTCAATCTGAAATTAAGCTTTTGAACTAATAGACTGACGTCCGATTCCGTCCGAATAAGTAGCTGAAACAAACAAATTCAAAAAATGTATTAAAGTCGAAGGTGTTTCCTATATAAAATCACTTCCGATTATTTAAAAATTTCATAAATCTACATAATGGCATATTTCTAAAAAGTGTCGTTTTTTAGGGTTAAAAAGTTGCAGTTTTTTAATTCCAAACTGACGATTTCTTAACGATTAAGGAAATACAAACACCTTGCGGAATTTTTGCCGGCAAGGCGTATGTGATCGTTCCACAAGAGGTGGTTGGTGACACACATATCGAAAATATCGAGATGTTCAAAGGGGGTATTTCTCGCTTTGAAGATACAGACAGCATTGGCTTTTCGAAGCATTAAATTCCATCCGGTTTCACTTATTCTTCATTGTACAAAGCTGTTTGGGTCGTAATTTAATGAACTTGTCATATTTTGTCATTGCAGTTTCACATCCGAAGAAGAGGAATGTGAGTCTGAAAAGGCATATGAAAAACTAAGAGTATTATCGTTAGCGAAATAATGTATTGGATTAGAAGTGGTAGACAGAAGATCATTAATTAAAATGAGAAAGAGTGTTGGAGATAGAAGAGAGCCCTGTGGCACACCAGCATTTATTTTGTAGTTTTCAAATTTGAATCCATCCTATATTACTTGTATTGAACGATCCGAAAGGTAATTACTAATCCAAGAAAATAGGGATTCATGAAAGCTGAAAACTCGCATTTTCGATAAGAGAGCCTGATGCCAAACCCAATCAAATGCTTTTGAAATATCAATTGCAATAATTTCACTTTCTCCACAGCGCTGTAGAAATTTTCTCCACTTGTTCGGTAAAATGAACCATGAGATCACAAGTGGACCTATTGCTACAAAAGCTTTACTGAAGGCCATTAAGAAGATTTCGATCTTCAAGATATTTCTTGAGCTAAGAATTAATGAGCGTTGACCTAGGAACGTAAGTAGAATCGGTCGGTAATTAGAGAGTGAGAAAGATTCGCCTTTTTAAGGGATAGACTGGACAAATGCAGTTTTCTATCCCCTCGGAACGAGACCTGAGGAGTAGAACAGATGAAAAAGCTTAAGCAGTAGTTTTGCCAGGGTTGAAAAACACTTCTTCAAAACAAAAGCGGGGATACAATCCAGACCAGACCCAGTAGGGTGGGCCTCATGGCAATGGAAACTTACTTCTTTCCACTATAATAACCTCTTTACAGCTCGCATTAAACGATGCGTTTTACTTGGGTTTGATGCTTTGATGATAAAAGTTTTCATTCCCAGGAGAATCAAACTTGTATCATTTATCACCGCTGTCACTATCCAGGAAGAATAGTGAATAGTGATGATCAAAGATACTGAAGTAATTATTGAGACCCAACTGACTTACTCGTATTGCCAAACGGTTCGCCTAGGAGCCTTTTCTTTAACTGGATAGTTTTTACACGAGAAATTTACAGATATAACACATTGGTCGGATGAGCCTAGAGGAGAAAGAACACTAACAATGTACTTATCAGGGTCAGAGGTAATAAATAACTCAAGACTCTATTCTGCTCGACTTTCCACGTCCGATATTCGAGTTGGCTCATTGACCAGCTGAGCTAGGTGGTTTAACTCAGCAAAGATCTCAGCATACACTCCTTCGGATATTGTCTGGCCCTAATGTTGAAAATCTTTATGATGCACATATAATAATTTAATGGCTCAAAACTGTGTTATCCCTTAAAACCTTTATAACAAAAACTACCTCTTGAACTTCGAAAGTTTTTAATAATAATGAATTTCAATGCTATCTTCAAAAGTAAAAGCCATCTAACTTTCTTAAAACTCAACATTTCATTAATACACATACCCTAGATGAGTTTTGAAGTGGAAAAGGATCATATAACGCATCCAACTTAAAAAAAAATAAAACTGGGTCAAATTTTGAGAACTCTCGCGATGGCTGTAAGTAAGAAAATCTTTTCTTTTTTTTAATTAATAAGCTTGAAACCCTTTTGATTGATTTCAATTCCTCATCTCATATCATCTCTTCATTGCATCAGCACCTATAGGTATATCTATGAGCCCTACATACTTGAAACTATCTCAAGTATCTGTAAACACACTTTAAAATAATTGCACTCACGTCTAAAGCGCCACTCACATCGATTTTCCAATTCACTGTTTCATTGCATTTCAAAAAGGCACAGGCATCATCGCCCTTTTTGTCCTCCTTACAACCCCCACCCAACCCAATCCTCCCAAAATAATGGAGTAGATTTATATATACGTAGTTATATACTTCAACTTTTTCAACCTTTAGGTACTTTCAACAATGCAGTTTTACTAGATCTTGGATGCGATGCAAGGGGGATGTGCGCCATCATCAGTATAGCAGCAATTGTGCACGGATATCCTATTTGCTCAGGTTCCTTATATGTTATAGGAATCCATGAGATGAGATCTGTATCTTTTACTTGCCTTATATTTATATTTATGGGATTGTGATTCATATCTATGTATCTTAGGGTAGGTACATGTACATATAGAAACTGTGAAACACATGCCAGGCCAATGCAGTGTGAAAAGTGAGACATCGTTCAGTTTAGTTGTATGTTTAAATTTTATAGAAATAGAAGCTCATAGTCACAGAATTGAACATGAATTCATCCAATCTTTGCAGTGCATCTTCACAAATTGATGCAATCGTTTTGAATATACAAAACACTAGAAAAACGAGTACGAGTACAAGTACTTGTACCTTCTTCCTTTCAGTGCTCTAGACTCATATAGGGTCCTCTTACTATAGATATTTTCTTGTTTCTTGTGTTTATTTTTTTAAGCATCTGAAGATAAATCTTATTGGTAGCCTCAAAACACCCTTTTGAAAAATAAATCGAAAATATTTTAAGAAAAAACTTACATCTATAACCTAGAATATAGAAATGCTAAGAAATCGATGATCAACTGAAAAGAATTTGAGGTTTGTGCTCAGGACACAATTGTTTAAAAAATACCTCAATTTAGCTCACAGAGGGAGCTTCATTTGCCAAATTAAATTAAAAACTACATATTTTGTTGGTTTCTATTTTATTTACTTACATCGTACATAATAAATGTAGATGAGTTTGTTGTGAAAACAAAATTTTCTTAAAAAGAATAAAACCTTTTCATCGAAGTAAATAATATTTCTGAAATCTCTTTGGAAAACCATATTTTGACAAACAATATTTTTGCACATCTATTGTGTGGAAGAACTATAATAAATTAATTAAATTTCGAAAATATGATCCTGCTCGACGGGAAATTTTACGAGAATAATGTCAGTCAAATAATAAAATGCATCCTGTGGATTCCTTTTAATACATGATATGAAATTCTTGGAAGGTTCTCTATTATTATCATCATTATATTTTTGGTTTGGTATACTTTTCACTTACCTACAAATATTTATTGTGAAGCAACTGCATCCGGGGTTTTATCTGAAAAACAAAAATAACTATTTAATTTTGTGCAGGTGAAAAATAGGAAACAAAAGAAAAAAACAAAGAACACCAGTGATAATTTAAAAACAAAAGATTAGGGTAATAAAGTAGCTGCATAATGTAAGCAAACAAGGATCATTTAACTTTCAACACAGGACAATTAAACGTGACTAATAGGTAAACATTTAGTTAAAAACCTATATATGTTTTTTTGTTGATGCAGGCATTGAAAATTCTGGACACTTAAATATAACTTATAAAAAATTAGATGTATTATGTGAAAACTAAATTTACCCCAAAAATCCAAAAAACTTCAAGACATTGAAGTATTAGTTTGACGCTGTTTCTAAGCGAAATATTTTTAATAGCTAGTATAACTTTTGACTATTCGTTAGGAAATTTGTTCATTACAATATTTTGCAAATATATTTTTCAAATTTGTAATGGCCAATTTCTTGACGAAGTTCTAAAATAAATTTGAAACTCCGTTTAGTAATTATCGGTTTATTTTTGGTACTTCTTTCTAAAAACATTAATAACTCGAGTATTTCTTCATATCTAATTTTTTGAATAGAAGTCGGTTTGAAATCAATTTTGAGTCTTAGGATCTTTTCGGTTGATTGAAATAGAGTTGAGGTTTTTTTATAAATTTATAGCACCCCGCGACCAATTTTAAGAATAAATTCTGACATTCTACTTGCAGAATATAAACACATATCTATTATATATATGCAAAATTTTTTGATCAACAATGTGTTCACATTCTGCTTGTTTCCAACATAAAAAAAGCTGGGATGCGAACCACACTAATAACTTCCCATCCCGTCTGTCGAGTTGTCTTGCTGAAAAGTTTGTCTATATGTACTCGTATCAATTTTTACCAAATTTGCGTACTTTTTTTTGTATGTTTTATGAAAAAAAAAACGGACTGTTGGATTTTTATATAAAAATTACTGAATATCGAAAACAATATTTTCTGTGAAAAAAAGCTATTTGAGTCGAAAGTAAATTTTTACCAAGTTTTAGTATTGTTTTTTTTAGAGCTTTATTTTTTGTAAAAAAAACTGTCAATACATTTTTTTTTAATTTTATCGGATGTTGAAAACAATATTTCTTATAAGATGAAATTAGTTTAAGGCCAATATTTAAAATTTTTGAAAAGATATTTGAAGCGATATTCAATTTTTACAAACTTTTGTTAATTTTTTTTTAGGTTTTTATTTTTTTGTACAAAAACTGTCAATTCGATTTTTTTCAAAATTTTACAGAATGTTGACAACAATATTTTTTAAAAGATAAAAGCAGTTTAAAGCCAATATATGCAATTTTTAAAAAGATATTTGAGTCAAAAATCAATTTTTACCAACTTTTATACATTTTTTAGGTTTTTAGTTTTTTGTAAAAAAAAACTGTCCATTCGATTTTTCTCAAAATTTGTCCCTATGTTGAAAACAATATTCCTTTTAAGCAGAATTATTAAGAAGCTATTATCTCAAATTTTTAAAAAGACATTTGAGTCGAAAATCATTTTTTACCACCTTTTGTTAATTTTTTTTTAAATACTGTCAATTTATTAATTTTTTTTTTAGCTTTTTATTTTTTGTAAAAAAAACCGTCAATTCGATTTTTCTCAAAATTTTATCTGATGTCAAAAACATTATTCTTTGTTGCACAAAATTGTTTTGGAGATGAAATCATATTTTAGTCGTAAAATTTTGGAGGTGACAAATTTTTTTTTCCAGTTTTTTTTGGTTTATAAAAAAACCGTTAATTGGATTTTTTTTTCAAAAAATATACTTCTTTGGAACCACGTTACAATATATTGTATAAAATTTAATTCAAGTCTCTAGCGTTTTGAGTTCGTAAGATATTTAGGGTAAACCAAAATGTTTACCTTTTTTTCAAACTACAATCGTAAAAAAACCACCCACGCAATTTTCTTGAGAGCCATTTCTGCATCTATCTGCCTTATTATCTGTATAAAAAAACTTATTTGAAATCGATATCTCTTCTGGTTCTTGAGCTATGGAAGACGAACGTCGCGATCGTACGAACGTACGTACACACGCACGCACAGACATCTTTCTAAAAATCTTTTATATCGACTCTAGGGACCTTTAAACGTCGAGAAATGTCAAAATTTTCAATTTGACAAATCGGACCCATTACAATAACTTTCTATGGGAAGTTAAAAATATGTTTTATTGAATTCTATTTCAATTTTTGTTGTTGAAAATTACATGGTTTCACAATATGCAAGCGTTCCTGAATAAAGATAGAAGACTCAAAAGCTTTTGTTTCAATTTAATTGTTTTTGTACTTTTTTTGAAAATGGGAATTATCAAAATATCCAAAGTGTATTCAGATTTCAGAGTATTGGAATCTCTGAAAACTGATATGGTGTGAATATTTAACGTACATATATGAAAAAGCTAAGTATTCTTACAGCTATAATTGCTAGATTGCCTTTATTGCAAAAATTAAGATTTCAGCAGACTCAGCCAAGACGCAACAAATTAAAAGAGTGTTAAAAATTAAGAGATTTTCCTGAAAATAATATTTTCAAAATATTCTTAAAAATCATATGTTATAATCTATAAATAAAAAAAGACAAAAGCAGTTTCAAGCCAAAATCTCAAAGTTTTGAAAGTTAATTTTTTTTTTTTTTTTTTGAATTTTTAAGAATTTTTTGTAAGAAAAATGTCTGCACGATATTTCTACAAAAAATTCCAAATGTTGAAAACAATATTTCCTATAAGATAAAATAAGTTTGAAGCCATGATCTCAAAGTTTTAAAAAGATATTTGAGTTGAAACTCAATTTTTACGAACTTTAAGAACTGTATTGTTTTTTAATTCAAGCCTTTAGCATTATTGGTTTGTGAGATATTTCGTGTGAACCAAAATGTTCATCTTTTTTTTATACTGCTATGTTAAAAAAACCACCCACGCAATTTTCTTGAGAGGCCTTTCTGAATTTTTCTGAATTATATTCTGTATAACAAAATTCATTTGAAGTCGATATCTCGACTGGTTCTTGAGTTACGTAAAGCCGCAAGTAACGTAAGTACACACGAAAGCACAGACATTTCTCTAAAAATCTTTTATTTCGACTCTTGGGACCTTCAAACGTCGAGAAATGTCAACATTTTCAATTCGACAAATCAGACACATTACATTTACGTCCTATGGAAATTAAAAAAAAAATTGGTTTGATAATAACCATTGTTAGGTCTAAGAAATAAGTTGCGAACTCCATTTCAATTCTATTCTACTTAACATTCAAATAAAAATCTTAGTTCTGTTATTCGTCAAAAAATCTAAAATTTTTCGAACCAGTTATAACGAAGAATTAAATTAAATAATGTAATAAAAAAGAGGTAATTTAATTTTTTATTTAAGAAACAGAAGTTATCAATTTTGAATAGAAGTAAGTAAAAATAATTAACCCATATATCTCAAAACCCAATAATGCTTTTGACTCCAATAAAATTTTAAATTATTAAGGTCATTGTAAATAAATTTGATCTTAAGAAATATTCTATTAAGAGCTTTTTTTATAAATCAAAAGAACTGAAAAAACAATAATTTTGATCTCTAATATTTTACAATATTATTTTCTCCAAATTTGGCAAAAACTGGATTTAAAGAATTTTCAATTAAAAAATTTCGGACTTATTTGAGCATGGATTAGTTTGACTTTCATTTTATTTGAAGAGCTCTGCGCCATAATAGGCAAAAATTAAGAAATTTTGTGTTCCTTTTCTTATTAAGCTATTTTTGCAAATATTATCCATTTACTTTAGTTAAAAATTGTTTACTCAGAAAATTGAACAATGGAATAAAATTAACGAACCTACAATATTTCTCCAAATTTGCCCTGAAATAGGTTCGTATAGGCATATAATGTACCAATAATTTTTTAAATGCTAATTCGATCATTATACTATTTTTAAAAGTGATAGTTCTCCAACATTCATATTTATTTATGTATTTACATGAATCAATACATCATTAATCAATATTTATAACATAGAAAGGTACTTTGTAAGATTTAATATTCAAACAAAAGTTTAGGTAAGTACAGTGCCTTCACAACAACAAAATATTGCTAACTCATAGACTTTTGTTCCCACACCATTATTATTGGTTATGGACCTGGACCACCGAGACTGACATGGACAATTGCGTTCAAGCATCAATTACACTCTATAAATGGCCCGATATTGGCCTTATCGAATCGCTATACAAGCATCAGGTTAATACTTTTAATACTCATGATTGAAATAAATAAATCTTGCTCCAAAATACACAACAATCCAGGGGCAAAAAGAAGAAAAATGTTTTTTGAAAGAAAAAAAAATACATATATCATTTTTGTTGTTTGTATAAAAATTCAAAGAATTATGTTCATTGCCGAGCGAGAGTCGAGATCGAGAGATGCAATGCGATAATGTAACAAAAGGCCATCACACCACAAGTAATTAATCTTAACTCATTCAATGGCTCTTTTCGATACCGTCTTTTAATATAGATAGGTATACGAGAGTAAAGTTCTTTGGGAGAACGGATAAACCATGAAGCCAGCGGCAATGAATTTGGAAACACCATAAAGGCACCATAAGAGTCCATCAGAGAAACAGAAACAGACGACAACATTCTCATACTCGGATTGATTCTGGAATCTTAAGTGATTCTATTTTTGGTGTGACCGATAAAAACTTTGGAACATAGCACCATAAAATTATTTGTCTTTTCTCTCATCGTCGACGAGACGCTTGTCGATGTCAAATAAACGTACGTGCTTTTGGATTTACTTTAATTTCCTTGCCTCTAACATCAGAACACTAAGATCACATACTTTCGTTCCTTAGAGTACCAACAAAAATATACTCTTTTGTCTTGTACTGTGTTAGGAATGGAACACATGCCATTGGTATATCGTTCATCTTAAAATTGGACGTCTGATGTCTGTCCTCGAGGCTGTGAGTTCCAGAAAGAAAAATACTTCGTGCGTAACGCACTACTTAGGTTGATTATGGTTGGTTGGTAACAAGGTGTACCCTATATCCAATCTTCAACCAACAATGGTTTTGGAATGTGAACCTCTATGTCTGAGGAGGTGGTGTTGGTTGTAGGGGAAGATTGACTAAAGTGGGGCTTTGAAAAAAAGTAGAAATGACACGCTTTTAGAATTGTTTGGGATTTAAGAGACAAAATTGAAAGGTCACTTGTTTTTAAAAACTTGGTTTTACAACGTTTCAGTTTTTTTTACGGGGTCTTCCATACCGTTTCCTCTATTTACATTTAAAAAGTAAAGTTTGAGTGGGATATAAAAGAATTTTGTTTTTGTTTTAAAGTCGTTCTGATGTAAGAAATTTGAATTTTTCTCATGACCTTGACACAGAAATCAGTATAAATTTTAACAACAGTTCATGGAAAATGGATACAAAAATTACTATACTTCGAGAAACAAATTCACACCAAACGATCAAATTTTTAACTAAGTGGACTCAATAACAAAAAAATCGTCAGCCAAATATTTCGACTTCCCTATTTATTTAATCCGTTAATTATCTAACGTTAATATAAACTTATAGGTATTTCCATAATTTTTAATTTAAAATTTTAATTAACATAGAAATAAATAAATATTATAACATATTAAAAAAGATTTCTTTAAATTGTTTACTTTTAACATTGTCATTAACAGATGAAATTAAATTATAAAATTTATTGAAGACTGAAATCAATTGATTTAAAGGGCTATTCATACCATAGTTAGTTCTGCTAAAGATCGGACATAAAGGTATCTGTCTTCTTATGCTAGTTTGCCTACAGCTAAAATGTGGACGATTCAGAGCTGTTGCGGATATAATAGAACCATTAATTAATTTTAAAATAAAACAAAATTGGAGATATCGTCTATGTTGTGAAAGTGTAGGGAGATTTTTTAGCAAAAGTCTCTGAGAATAAGGAGGTGGTGTGAATATTAGGGAAAACGGAAGAAAACGAAGACAAAATCGCATAAATCTTTTTTGTATACTTTCAAGTCTGTCAATATGGACTGAATAGTATGGTGCCCATATAACTCAGCCGTATTCAAGTATTGGCCTGACAAATGATACATACAGAAGTTTTAAGACGTAGGGGTCACGAAAGTCACGAGAAAAACGTTTAATAAAACCTAGAATCTTGTTAGCTTTTTTAACTATAAAGTGAAAATGGTCACAGAACGTTAATTTACTGTCAAGAATAACACCTTAATCAGAGAAAACGGAAAGCTTACAAAGGGAGGAAGAATCTAATAAATAGTTTTCATCTAAAATTGTTTTTTGCGTGTAAAACACATAGTTTTACGTATTCACAGATTTCTCAATATTCAATAAAAGTCGGTTTGTATTGCACCATTCCCCTAAACCATGAAGATCTTCTTGAAGCTGTGAGCAGTCATTAATTGAACTAATAGATTTGAAAATTTTAATGTCATCAGCGTATATTAAAACGAAGGAGTTTTTTTAAAACCGATTTTATGTCATTTATATGTAAGATAAATAATAAAGGACCTAAATGGCTACCCTGTGGAACACCAGAGTTGACGTAAAATTGGTCGGAGAGTTCATTTATGAATATAACGCTATAACTTCTGTTCTAAAGATAAGACGAGATCCACGTCAAAAATTTGTCGTTAAACCCTTTATGGACTAAAGGCTTGTGACACAATTTGTCAAAGGCTTTTCTGAAATCTGTGAATACGCAATCTACTTGCTTACGATCTTCGAAGGAGCCAAGGCAGAAAGAAGTGAAATGAAGTAGGTTTGTAATTGTTGATTTATTCTGCTTTTCGACGTCACAAAGATCAAAAGTCTCTGAGTCACTCGATTGGTGCCTATCTCGTCTAAAAACTTGGTAAGTTGAGTCAAAGAGTTCGGTATCTATGAAGGAATTATTTAGCCATGTTTCTGTAAGAGTAATTGTGTTATGTTGTAGATTGTTAATATTTTTATAGATCGTATTGATCTTTGTCCTTAGGGCATTGACGTTTTGGTAATAAATCAAAACTTGTTAAATCTGCCTCTTCGATAATAAAGTATTGTCCGGGTCTCTTAAAAAGGGTTAACGGATGAAGACTTTATATGAATATTTTGTTTATTCTCGAATTCGTGTAATATGATCCCTTTTGGCCAAAGCGATGTTGAGTTTAGAAGGTGGAAAGTTGAGTCTGGAACTCTTATCTTAAAAGATGCATATTAAGAGTGGTTTCGATAAATTGTTTTCTCAACTTTTAATAGCGACGTATCAGTCTTGTTCGAAATAAAGTTTTTAATAACGAGGGCGTTTGTTGAAGGGTCAAGTTTAGATAAAAATAAAGTTCGATGGCCTTCTACTACTTTCAATCCACATGAGATAGGTGAGTTTAGATGAGTTTTGTTTGAAAGAGATGAAAATAACAATGAGTTTGCTATCGTTGATGATGATGGGTTTGCATTTGCCAGTAATGGCTCTATTGATGATGGTGAATGTAAGCTTTTAGTAGAAACTCAAGTTAAAAATCTTTTACGAATGCAATACTTGCCATATAGTTGTGGCGGGTACAAAATTATGAGCCAAACGATACAGTTATCCTTTCCTTAAAATATCCCCTACCAATTTTTGTATAACCTAGAGAATATTTAATATTTCAAATTGTACGGACGTACGTACTCAAATTTTTCTTAAAATCTTTTATTTCGACCAGGTCAAATCAATTTTAAATTTGTCAAATCGGACCCATTACAATAACATCCTTTTGGAAGTAAATAACAGTCGTTTTGACATGACTTTAACAATATGGATGTTGGCAACTGTCAAGTTTAGAAACACCTTTTTTTCAAAAAAAAAAAAGCACTCAAAATTTGTTGGTCATAAAGTTTCTCAAATCACTTTTTTTCTCTACATTGCGTGAACTCACTATTTCAGTTGCCATTTCTTAGACATTTACTTTCTGGTCATTCCTTAAAAGTCAGACATTTTCTATCTAAGATCTGTGATAAATTCCAGTATTATGATCTTTGACAAATTTGAGTAGTAGAATATTGGCAACTTTAAGAACAATAATTTGACAACTGACAGTTTGTTGTAACTTTAAATTTGGCAGAAATGAGATTTTTTCCGATCTTAAGGGCGTCAACTCAGAATTCCGAACAGAATTCAAAACAGCTGTCAAACTACACAAAGTTCAGCATATTTACTTATTTATTTAAATTAATTAATTAACAATTCGCCGATTTTCTAAAAAGTTCAGACGAAGTCATTTAATCTAATTTCCATTTAAGTTGTCGAACTACTAATTTTGTAACAGACTTTTGAACTTTCTCAAAACGATTTTTTGAAACTGTATAATGATGATCCCACACAACTGAAGCATATTCCAAATGAGGACGTTCAAGAGGCATATAGACCGGAATTTATTGCATATGGCATAAGGCAAACATTGAATTCTCTTTATCAATAACATAATCCATATGCCCAGAGAAATCTATTTTTTCATTGAGTATTACACCGAGGTTCTTAATCTCCAAAACTCTATATAAGACGAAATATTATAATTATAAATAATAATAGTATGACATCGAGAAAATGACATACAACTACAGTTATTTATGCTAAGCAAAAGATGATTACTTTTACACCAATCGTTTATAATATCAATACCATTTTGTATTAATACACAATCATGCTTTTAATAGTTGGAAATAATATTATAAAATCATCCGCAAATAATAGACCATTTGTAAAATTCAAGTATAATTTAAATTCATTTATGAAAAATTAAAAACAACAATGGACCAAGATAGCTCCATTGTGGAACACCAGCTGGTACATACATTTTTTTGTTGCCAGGGAGTTCAAACTGTTCACAACTTGTTTTCTATTAACCAAATAGCTTGAAATCCACTTGATGGAAGTTTAATGAAAACCGAATCTATTGAGTTTTGAACAAGAAGTGGTATTACAAATACTATCAAAATCTTTCCTAAAATCAGTATAAATGTTGACAAATGTTGAATAAAAAGCGACAAATGAGTTGTAGAAGATCTGCCAGTCATGAATCCAAATGTTGACATGGAAATATAAGTTTTTTAACATGAAAATAAATTTGTTTTTTACAATCAACTTAATAGGCTTCGGTATAGCAGAAAGTTTGGTGATTGCACGATAATTCTCAATTTTATGTTTTCGACCTGATTTAAAAATGGAAACTTCCAGTCATCTAAAAAAAACACCCTCTAAAGACAAATTATTGTAAATGTCTCTAAATTTGTTATCAAATTTTGATACAACCTTTCTCGTATATTGCCCCACATACATACGCCATCCCATAGCACCCTATAATTATCAACAGCAAGCTCTCAGTACGTGCATTGTATGATCACAGATCTTTTAAGGCAGCCGGTGGCGGTTCATTTAGCTGGCCGGTAGCGATGACGAAGCTACGTAAAGAGGTGGTACGTGCGGTACCTAAACTAACTATAATGAACTAAGCAAACACCCTCTTCTCATTCAATCCAAAAACCCGACAGATTTTATTGACTCTTTTTGCTCTCCAGTGTCGTGTCTAAAGATTCCTTAGAATGAGGAATGAACAAAACTAAAGCTATTACATATATTAGGAATGTTTCTCTTTACATCAAGTCGCCACATAAACCTACCTAAAGGACCGCTCACACACGTCTTCCCCTCAATCTCAATCTTAATCTCAATGTGTGAAAAGACAAATTTTCAGCTATGTAGTAAAATGTAATGTAATGTATACTCGTTTACAAAAGGTGTCATGTTGATATAATAAATTTGTATAAATTGAAGAGGCTTTCCCTTATATTGTGTATCCCAAATAAAAATTCTATCAATACGCACTAACTCACCCCAAATTACTGCCCTTAAGTGCCCCCTTTACGTAGGCACGAACGTCGAACACGCTATATGATTTTTTCAATTCTATTAACTTGACACAAAACAATATCATTATACAATGTTGACTGAGTCATAAAACTTGGATCTTAATTAGTGTTGCAGCACATTTTTGAAGACCATTTGGCTTCCATTTAATTATTATTATTTTCGAGAAGAGATGGAAGGAAAGAAGAGAAGAGCTGATTTGTTCTTACCGCACGTCGAGCCAAGGAAGCAGGCTCATTATAAAGCTTCACAAAGATTCGATGGGAGTTTGGTTTTTTTGTGTTGTTTGAGGGGCGACACATTATGTGTCAAGTGGTTTGGAATTTAAAGATATCCATTAGTTTTTTTATTCTTCGACTTCATTCCAAAATACTTGTGACGAGCTGTGTAAACGACTTGTTTTTTTTTTTATTTAATTCTTTATGGCAAAGAGGAGCAGAGTTCACGCATCTGAAATTAAGTGGAAAGAAATATTTCGCAACTGGCTTTTGGGATTTGGGATTGGAATTGGTGTTGAATCGGTCTTGAATTGGTTGATCCGCTCTGGAGCGCGCGCGGGCCCCTTAATATCTCGCCGTTGCTGGCTGTGGTGATTTATGGATACATTTTGCTTTTAACATATTTGTTGGCATGATGATGTCTTTTCGAAAAAGCAAATACGAACAACAAAGAATACACTTAAAAAGATTTCAAGATTTACGAGCTGGTTCTATACTTTGTTTGTGATATACATTCTGTTCTTGTTATTAGTCTTTTTATTTAACATTGATTTAAACAAAAGAGTATATTAAATTATATCAGCGGGCCATATGTAAATTTGTTAGATTTGATAAAAAAGAGTCAATCGGAAGTTAAATGGGTTCTAGAAATGATGACGCAATGACAGTGGTTGACTTGGGGAAACATTTATAGACTAGGCAAAAAATATATGTACTCATCGCATAGATTTCTGCACACATAATTTTTGTATTAATTAAATAGTTAAGTCTTTACTGACAACAAGCAGTCATTTAACCAAAAACATATCAGTCCGTTTTGAGTAACAGTGTTTGTGGACAAAATACACTACTAAAAGTCTTTGTAATCAGTAAAGTTTGATTTTACAAGTTTTGTGCTGATAATAATAATTAAAATATTGAATGTAATGCTGTAATATACATAAAACATTATAAATCAATGAGTAAAGCTTGTGTACATTTACATATTCACTCATTACATGGAAAACATTATTCTATAAAATTACATAGCATGTAAACACTATACGTGCTAAGTGTGATGAGTACATATAAACTTTTCTATAACGATTACATGACAATAAAGTGAGTAAAGATCTTGCGCACTTATTAGAAACATCGATTTAGTCAATCAACAAAGCTATGTAACCATTACATAAATCTATGGACTCATTACATACACTTTGTTAATTGTTACATAAACATAAGAATAATCTATGTGCTGATTACATAAATCTAATATACTCATTATAAATATAATTTTCATTTGTTTTAGTACATATTTTTGGTATTTTTCATGTTGCATTCTATGTAATTACTGCATGTTTTTTGAGCTGTCCATAAAAGCTTTTTTAAGAGATATGTTCCTCCAAAATAGATAAGCTATTGAATGAGTAAAGTACGTGTCGCTTGTACTTGTAAATCTTTAAATTCAAGAAATATTCTTGTTTATGAATTCTATTAAAAACTTTCAAACTATAAAAAAAATTTTGAAAATTTCAAGTATTATTTATTAAACTTTTTACAGAAGTTGAAAACAGTGGAATTCGGAAGAAGGAGGTTTACATTTTCCAAAAAATAACCAAATAACGAATAGTACTTATTTATAATAGTATTTCAAAGTATCTAATGTGAGATTTTGGATCATTCTTTTACTATCAAATTCATATTTTCTCGAACTTCGAATTTAGGTCGTGAGTAAGAAAGTTTTTTTGGCTTTAAAAAAAACTTATCAATATTGTTTCAAAAAGGGCTTAATGGAAGAAATAAAGTTTTTTAGTGCTGTTCTCAGCGAGAGAGGCTATCATGTATAGAAACTAATCAAAATTGAGTTTTTATAGGTACAGGGATTTTTTTTGATGCAAAAACTTTTAAATGGAATAAAGAAAAATTACTTTTTTCAAAAGACAATCTTCTAACATTATAATTCAAAAATGATTCCAGTCATATGACCGCCAGTTCTGTATCCGACGTTTTCTAATCTAGATGCCCAATTTTCAATGACTTTTTTCCAACATTTGTGCAATATATCGGCCATAATGTAGCAAATTTTGTCCTATAAGTAGACTAACGATTTCACATATCCCCACAGAAAGTAGTTAAGTCTAACTCCGGCGAATCTCCTAGTGGGCTGAGAACAACAAAATAGTTCTGGAAAATCAGTTCGGGCTTAAGGCGGGACATGACACTAATCATGTGGCGTTTAAGCTTGTTTCTGATATCCAGTGGAACAAATCTAAAAGGCAATGTACCGATGCTTGTCTGGTCGACTTGGAAAAGGCCTACGACACCGTATGAGCTGTATCTAAACCTAAACAGGCTTGGCATAAGTAAAACACTACTGTATATGCTTTATGACATGCATATTGGTAGACAGTTTATCGTCAAAATTGGCAATGTACCAAAATATTTGATAAAAAAAATATCAATTTTCAACAGGGAGCGGCTAACCCACCGATCTTATTCAGCAATAACACCAGTGATCTGATAGCAAGTCTGACTCAGGAAATAGCGTACGGCGACAATCTAAATGCGTACAAAACGGCCCAAAAATTGGATTATCAAGACACTTTTGCAGGGTGACTTTGAAAAGATTCAGCAACATTGCGATGACTGGAAGTTAAAAATCAACATTCAGGAATGCAAAACTATTCTGGTCAGGACTCCGTTGTATGAAGCCTCGAGGGATACGAGAAAGAACTGGAAAAATCTAGTGATTACTGGCGAATAAAAGTGTAGTTAAGTACCTTGGCATCTGGTTGCATCAATACCTGTAGTTTGACAAACATATGAGTGCTGCTCTGGCTCTGACAAAACTGTTGTTTTTTAGCAGCCGTCTTGACAGCAGGGTGAAGGTGATTTGCTATATGGCCTTCATCCGGCCGATGACCTATGGGTGCCCGGTATAGTTCAACGTTGGCCCATCTCAAATTTAAAAGATTCGGTTTTTTCAGAGACAATGTCTGCGACGTTGCCTTGGACTACACAGAACACCAGAGTCGGAGTACAAACAATGGGTCTGTTACAAGAAACTGTTGTGAAATCAATTGGGCACTATCAACGTGGCACACAGCTTCTGCATTTCATTGTTCTTCAATTGATGACTGAAAATTTCAGTAATCATAGGTTTATAGCGGTCAACATTGAATGTAACGTTCTAAACAGCATCGTTTTTAAAGAAGTAAGAACCGAACCAAACAATATGTTTTTGTGACTTAATCGGTGTTTCAACATGCACTTGAAGGTTATCATTACTCCATTGTTTTTTGACTTATACATTGAATTAATAGTTGAGAAGAACCATGCTTTTCATAATGAATTTGAACAATTTTCGATTTTTTGGTTTAGCATTCAAGAATAACTCCTGAACAATGCAGGCGTCATACGTTAATACCAAACCAAACTAAAAATCTATCAATTGTCAAAATGGCAGCCATTTATAATAGTTCTTAAAAGTACACTGAAAAATTATTTACCTAAAAAACATCCTGTATATAAATTGACTGGAGAACGTCTTGCTAAGAATACTAACTTCGAAAGCAAGGGTATTATAACATGGCCTTAATTAAAAACTATAAATTAGGTTGGTTAAGAACTTTAGAATTATTCTAAAAGTTTTCAGACTTGTAAGTTAGTTAAAACTTAACTTAAAGAAATATTTTCTTGACAATGTAAATATTTAGTTATTTTCCGTAATTTTGCTTTTTTTCTCAAAAACT
Organism: Eupeodes corollae; assembly: GCF_945859685.1. Classification (NCBI taxonomy): domain Eukaryota; kingdom Metazoa; phylum Arthropoda; class Insecta; order Diptera; family Syrphidae; genus Eupeodes; species Eupeodes corollae. Next base: position 114,176,301 of record NC_079149.1, read on the forward strand.
AAATCACATTTTGTTTACTTCAAATGCTTGACATAAAGAAGTTAATTTATGTATCTTTTAGCATTGTTCAAAACAAAAAATTCTAGCCATTTTCGACGAACATATAAACCAAAATTCTTTCTTAATAGTTTTGTGTATCAAACAAATGGACTATTTTGACTTTATACACTTTTTATTATTACCGATTATGCTTAGAAATATCATATATTTATTTATAAGTGTGTCGTTTCGTTTCTTACAGTTTACCCCCATTTAGTCTACTCGTATGTCATTACTTTAAATCGAATCGAACATAAATTTGTACTTAAAATATATGACGACCATAAGACCAACAATTGACCGTAGCAGTGGCAGTTCTATAGATGGCGGAAAGCATCTCTAAATAAGTCCGGCTTCCTCCACCACAGTCTATATACATACACTACACCGCTATCGAATTTGATTCATTATACCTTCCTTCCTCTAAAGTTCTATAGGACCATCTATATAGGTATACAAAAGTGAGTATTATGATCACGTGGTGGAGCATAGAACGACCAAAACCAACCCATGTAATCTTTCAACTTCACTTTTCAACTTAAATATAACAACCAACAACAAAGAACAACAACAACAACTACAACAACATTATTTCGTATTCATTTAATACTTGAGGGTCAAACACAATAGGTAGTGAAGGAAAATCTTAGATTTATTCATGAAGGACCATTACGATTCGAGTATTTTCTTCTGTTCCTATGAGCATCATACATATACACACACTATGCCAGAGTTTATGTGCTGAATTGAATGCTATTGAAGGATACTCTAGAGTTTACCTGCTGTTACTCTGAGACGAAGGTATATGCAACATACCTACTTATAGATATATAAACACACACATTTGTTGTTCAACTGCAAATAAATTATAAGCACATGAGTACCTGCAAACGGGTTGCACTTTATTAGAGAACAGTGGAGCCTTTATAAAGGGTATGTCCCATGGAATACTTGCAGGTCTGCAATAAATATCACTTTGAATGAACTTTTTATAATCAAGTTTAAAACATAATTGGTAACTTACCCATTTTCTCAGTTATTCACTTACTCACTTACTTTCTTACTCACTTACTGATTAACTGACTTACTCATTTTCTGACTTATTGATTTACTGAATTACTGACTTACTGATTATTGAATTGCTAACTTTCTGACTTACTGAATTACTGACTTACTAATTACTAACTTACTGACTTACCGACTAACTGACTTACTTACATACTGGCTTTGCAGAGTTACTTAGCTACTGCGTTACTACGTTACTAAGTTATTGAGTTAATGAGTTACTGACTTGCTCAATTACTAAACTACTGAATTATTCACTTAATGACTTTATGACTTACTGACTTCCTGAGTTACTGACTTACTCGTTTTCTGACTTGCTGACCTACTGGCTAACTGACTTACTGACGTACCAATTTACTGACTTGCTCACTTACTGACTTACGCACTTTCTGACTTACTGACTTTCTATCTTACTGACTTATTCACTTTCTGACTTACTGGCTAACTGACTTACTCATTTACTGACTTTGTTACTTAAAAGTTACTAGGCCCTGTTTCTCTAGGAGCTGTTGTGCCACCTTATTAACTTCCTATAGGAAGTTATTGTAATCGGTCCGATTTCTCGAATTGAAAATGTTGACATTTTTTGACGTTTCCAGGTCCCTTAATTCGAAATGAAAGATTTTTAGAGAGATGTCCATATGTTCGGGCCCTTTTTTTATGCCTGCAAAGCTGAAGAACCAATAGAGATATCGACTTCAAATAAATTTCGTTATGCTGAAGGAACTATCAAAGAAATTACGTGTATGGTTTTTTTACCATAGCATTAACAAAAGTTGTTAAAAATTGATTTTCGACTTATATATGTTTTCAAACATTTAAGATATTGGCTTTGAACTTATTTTATCTTTTAAAAAATATTGTTTTCAATATTCGGTAAAATTTAAGAAAAAGTGAATTGACAGTTTTTTTTACAACAAATAAAAACCTAAACAAAACTTATTAATAGTTTGTAAAAATTAATTTTCGACTCAAATAGCTTTTCAAGACTTAAAGATATTGGCTTTAAACAAATGTTTACTAATAAGAAATATTGTTTTCGATATTCGATAGAATTTTGAGAAAAATCAAATTGAGAGTTTTCTTACTAAATAGAATACATTGTATATGCTAAAACATTTACTTTCGACTCAAATATCGTGTGAAAAATTTAAAATATTGGCTTCAAACTTTATTTTATTTAAATTTGTAAGAAATATAAAATATTTAACCAGTCTGAGAGTTTTTTTTGGAATTGAACTTGAATACAGAAGGGTTTTACCAATATTATAACTACATCATACCTCAATCATATATGTTTGGTGCCACTGTTGTAACATCATGTCCATTAACATAAACCTATACCAGATGTAAGTATAGAACTAAAAAATAGAATGCCGTATGTACAGTAAATATACTTCCATTTTCGGTGGCTTATAAGCTCTTTATGTATGTACATATACTTATAGAGGACCTTTAGTACGAACTTCTATAGGTATGAGGGAATGTTAAAAATCATTTTGCTTTAAAAATTTCCATTATTGCTATCATAACTTAAAAGATTTCTTTTCTTTTCTCTGATGTAAGTTTGGTTTTCCAAAGAAAAAAAAACACTCTCTTCTTTGAACATTATAAAGCAGTTTATTCGAAACGAAAACAGAGATACAGATACCTATGCAATGCACAATATTCCTCCACGTCCAACTCGTCTTTAACCTTAAACTGAAAAGGAGAGTAGTTTTTCACCCACAAAGGACCTCATATAAGGGTCCTGATTCTTTTCAATTGCCTTCTCATATGAGTGCATACATTTTATGAATGTGAATATGGATATCCTGCTGGTTGTCTATGCAATTTCCACTCAACCATAACTTCATATATATGTATTGAATATTTCTTGAGCCTGGATTTTAATCGGCTATTCCTCTACCTGACGAAAGAGTCCTTGTAGAATTTTTTGACACTCTTCTATTGTCAACCGGAGTAAATCAATACACCTCCTTATTTTTGGATTTGGGCAATGAATCCTCGACTAATCTGGATCTGAATGAAAAGAATATAACCTTTGATATCGCCAAGACAGGATACCAAGTGATGGAACGAAGAACGAAGACATGGAACAAAAAATGTCATTATTCATTCCTTCGATTTGTGTGGAGACAAAAAATTTAGAACATTCTCATATATTATCTCTTTTAGAACCTTTTGTTGGGCCGTAAGTCGGTTTTGGTGTCAGTGTCGGTGTCGGGGTTAACTGGACCAAATCGACCCGTCGTCGTCGTTCGTCCGTCCTTTGGCATGAATAAGGGACTTGCTTTCAAGAAGAAAAGGAATTAAAAGATGCGTTTTATCGGCTGATGGCCTTTCACAGAAAAAAAGAAGAAAATATTCGGGTATCCTCTTCAAGAAAGGCGTCCGTCCCATCGTCGTACTGTCTCGTCGGCCTGTCGGTGATAAGATAGACCAGAGTCCATAATGGTAATAAATTTTCAGCTTTACGGCTGTTGTCGCAGTTATCTATCTTCTTTTCTTAATGAGATGATGGTTTGAGTCTCTCTAACCATGAGACAGGTCACATCAATTATTAAGTGATATTGGTTCATTTCGTAATGATGTGTGTATTTTTTTTTTTGAAAAGTTTGTTGAAGGATTATTTTTTAAAAAACACTTAAAATTAAAAAAGGAATGAAACACACAGCGCCATACGCTGATGTCATTAATACATTACATATGAATGTATGAACCATGAAAAATGACCCCCTGTAATCACAATTGAGCTCATACCCAAAAGTTGTTACTGATATAATATCTACAATTTACTTAACATGGTTTTTGGTAAAATTGAATTCCCTTGATGACAAACACAAAATAAGAAACATGTTTTTTGTGTTTTTGATAGGAAAAGTGTTATTCCTTCGAGTATCACTCTGCTTGAGTGCTGACGACTTGACTTCTTTTTTTCTTAATAAATCATAACGATTCGAATTCTTTAAAGGGTTCATTTTGAGCTGATAAGAGATTTGGAAATTCAATTTTTACAGTGTTAAAAAATTTTAAATTGAATTTTTCTAAGTATAATGTATAAAAGGCTTCAACACTAAACAAAGTTTTAAAGCAGATTTCTAACACCATAAACACAGTGCGATAGTTAGGGAAGGATTTAAGAGGTGACACCGGTGCAGATTAGTAATAAAGTTTTGAATATCACAATGGGATGGAAAGACAAAGTTGGGTGAAGCATTCAACATTCTCGATGTGCGGTTAAAAAAAAAACTCTATGCTTTACTATAAGTCTGAAAGTGTAAATATTATGGCTGGTTTTTTGGAAGTGGAACGAATCAAACTATCTAGTTCTTCAGAACATTGCTTGTAAAAACAAGGTTTCAGTTATAGCTTTATAGCTTTTATGATCATTTTCTTTCATTTTTTTTCTTTCAATTAAACGTAGTAAATATTTGTCCACGAGAAATAAATTAGGTGGCACAAGGGTTCTTAGTAAACTTAGGTTTAGTGACTCAATTGTCAATCATTCCTGTGTTCTAGTAACGCTCCCTAGGATGGAGGGGACCTAAAGCTAATCCGAATGGCTAATTTAACAAAGCACTTTTCATGGCAAGAATTACTCTCGGAGGATTTACCAATGCGTTGCTAGAAGCAGTACCCGTGACAAAAAAAATTAGGAGGCACTGTAGGGATTGAACATAAGACCTCTAGCATGACAGTCCATCAAGCCAAGGTTCGGTTCAATGAACCATTAAATAACCGGTAGACCTAATACTACGTAAGTAATAATTCCGGTCGTTTAGATGATATCGTTCTTCGAGATATAGAAATTCTTAGAGACAAACTGCACAAATGCTATTTCCTATCTATTCGAAAAGAGACCTGTAGAAAAATGAAAAATACCTTATGCAGTGATTTTGCCACCGTTAAAGAATCAAAATCAAATGGGGTGGCGCAACAGTCCGTTGTGAACCAGGGCCTAGTGACTTACAACTCTCAACCATTCCTGTGTGCGAGTACTGTTGTCAGGAATGGAAGGGACCTACAATTTTGGGCCGAATCCGAACGGCTAGTTTGAGAAAGCACTTTTTCATGACAAGAATTACTCTTGAAGGATTTGTCAATTCCTCGCAAGAGGCAGTACCCGCGAAAATTATTTTTTTTTTTTTAAATTAAGGTGGCACAGGCAGGGATTGAACCCAGACTCCAACGCACTAACCATCATGCTACGGGTACTACCATTAAAGAATACCTCTTCAAAAAAAGACTTTCAATAATCTTATAACTGCACGATTGCGAAAGAATACTCAGAAGGACTAATAACACTATCTGGTTACGTTTTATAAAATGCAAACTGTGCTTCTAGGCAAATATAGTTATACATCGAGTTACAAAGGGAGTGCCATTGAAAACGAACGTTGGAACCGAGAATGACATGTTTCTATGCATGCTTTTTATCTTAGTTGAATAAGAAACTGAATTCAAGTTCAAGTCTTACACCCACAAAATAATCATTGGTGTGACCCAGGGCTCTGACCTATCTCCAACACTTTTTATCTTTTTTTTTATTGGACTTATTTGTGTGAAACTTCGAACCATTAAATACAATATTGTCGAATTTTTATATTCATTTTTGTATTTACAACACAACCCTTCTCTTAAGCTGTGGAGTTTAGTGCGTTCAAAACTCAATGTTGCTTTTTATTAATAATGCGAAAATCGGCACACAAAAATTAGAAAAAAAGTCAGAGTTTGTAAGTTTTCTCATTCGACTCAAATATTATATTTAAAAAAATTGGTTCAAAAGATATTTGGAGTGAAGCAAAATGTTTTTTTAATTGATGTACATACATAGTTAAAAAACGTGCACTAAATATTGTTGAAAATCATCTTTACATTTCTGGAACTTTATATCCGTAAAACTTAATTTATTTAAAGTCAATAACTTTGTTGGTTCTTGAGATATGGACGATGAAAAGAACGGTTTTACGTTTTTTTTGTTTTAATGGAACACTGAGGCGTATGCGTACTTTTTCTAGTTTAGTTGATTTTTTTAAGAAATTTGTTACAAGTCTCTAGGTCTTAAGTTTTTTTCCTCATATAGCGTTGAATTATTGTACGAGAGCTCTAACTTTGATAAAACTTTATGTAATTTAAGGAAAAAAGTGGCACACTTAAGACTTTTCTTATTTCTAAAAAAAATGTTGGAGATCATCAAAAATTAATTTATAAAAAGTTGAAAACAATGTTTTTTATAAGATAAAATTAGTTTAAAGCCAATATCTCAATGTTTCGAAAAGATATTTAAATCGAAAATCAAATTTTACCAACTTTTTACAAGTTGTCGTAATGGTCAGAACGGAAAAAAGACTTTGTTATGAAAATAAATTTGGTTCTCTTACCTATGGCAAAAAATTATTTAAAAACCTGCGTGAAATCGTTATTGGCAAACAATCTAAAAAGCCGGTTGGTTACGACGATTGCTCTCAGCAAAAAATTTACGTCCATGCCCCCTTAAACGTTGCTTCACCCGTTCATTGCTTTAATGAGGAGGAACCAACTGCTATAAACAGCTCTCTGAGTTTTATAAAAATACAAGAGAAAGACATTGTAGAGGAAATAATATAGATTAAATTTAATGCTACTGGCCTGAACCCAATGAACACTAAGTTCTTGAGACTACTTCTTCCATATATACGGCGCTATTTAACCTACATATTTAAAAGCATATTGACTACTTTCGAGTTTCCTTTATAATGGAATAAAGCTAAGATTAGGTAACTAAGAAAACAGGTACTGCTACAGAATTCTGGCCGATAGCCATTCTTCCATTTCTTTCGAAGGTGTTTGAAAAAACTATTCTGGGGCAGATCCAAAAATATCTTACAATCAATAACCTGTTAAGTACCTGTCAGTCTGGTTTTCAACTTAAGCGCAGCTGCAAATCTGCCTTAATTTTTGTCACTGATGAAATAAGAATGGCAATGGACAGCGATCATGTTAACAGTCAAACATTTCATCTTCAAATGTCCCATAACAAGGAAATAAAAATAGCTACAATTTATCTTCTCTGAAGACTTTAAAGCAACCATATAATTCTCAGTAGCTCTATGTAGCTCATATTATATGGGTTCTCGATTTATTCGAGAAAATATGCGTCAAGACAAGGTGTAATGGGCATCTTCTGATGAGCCCAACTATTACATCGGGGCGAAACGCATATTTGAACACCATGCTGGTTTATTTTTATATTCATTTTGCATGATTTTAAATTAAACGGTGTTCAGGAAAAACCAATTCAACTGTTAACAGTCAAACATTTCATTACTAACACTGTTAGATTATTTAAAGCTTTTGATACTATTAACCACTCAATTCTTTGTAGAAAGATGCGAATTTACTTTGGATTTTCTTTAGACTTTTGAGTCCTTTGAGCTTGTGGGCAATTCATAATCGTCCACATTTCTCAATGTTTTGAGTGGAGTGCCACAGGGATCTATCCTTGGACCAATTATCTTTTCACTTTACATAAATGAGTTATTACAAGTTGGTGAACGTTAATTCAACTTTATGATGATGATGTGCAGCATCTAATAAATTGACCGTTTGGGGCCAAAAATGATGCCGTAGCTTTAATGTATGAGGATCTGCTCTAAAAATAAGGATCTCTGCCTTAACCCTGATCCATTGAGTTTAAACCCCTTGAAACTTGACGACGAAACCATTGAATATGTTGGTACTGCTAGAAACCTAGGAGTAGTATTCACTCGCACTCGCACTCTCACTTGGGATGACCACCTTAATAGTGCCAGTGGTAAAGTCTCCGCCTTCTTCAAGTCACTCGAAATTTCATCCCGATCAAAACTAAACTGCAACTTGCTAAGGCCCTTGTACTACCGATTCTGCTGTATGGGTGTGAAATCTTTTTTAAACTAGACTGTTTGACTAGCAGCAAATTGAATGTTGCTTATGAAAATACATATCCATTTTAGCGGTACGGATTTCTGATCGTAGTCTAGACAGCTTAATAAACTTTCGCTCTCTGAGTTACCTGCATGAAATCATCCAAACGCAACAACATGATTATCTATACGGTAAGCTGAATTTCCCTCATTCAACAAGGCTTTTTGCTTTAATATTACTCCGATACAATTTTCTAAATACTGAGCATCAATTTTGTAGTTATATTGTAACGCCTTTGGAACTCTCTTCCCATCGCTATGAGAAGAATAAGAAGCATACGTAGATTTAAATTTTTACTTTTTAACCACTTGACAAATAATTGATGAAATTTCCTTTACTCTATATAAATATTTAAATAGACGCCTTGTGTATATCATTTCTATTTCAATTTCGAAATTTATGTAAAGGCTTACAACACTTTACAAGACTCATGTCCTACCTTGTGAGCGATTTTTTGAAATAAATAAATACAAATACAAATACCAATTTTAAATAATTTTAAACTTTCCATAGGAAGTTATTGGAATCGTTGCTATTTGTCGAATTACAAATTTTGACATTTCTTGACGTTTCAAGGCCCCTAGAGTCGAAATAAAGTATTTTTAGAGAGATGTCTGTGAGTGCGTGTATACGTACGTTCGCGACGTTTTTTCGTCGTCCATAGCTCAAGAACCACTAGAGATATCGACTTCAAATAAATGTTGTTATACAGATACTAATCTTTTTTTTCAAAAAGGGTACATTTTAAAATTGTCGATAAATATTACCTCGCATTACCAAGTAGTTAAAATAGCAAATTCTTTAATCTTATTTCTTTCTTTTTTATAAGGCACACATGTTTTTAAAAACGCAGAAACTGATGGAACCATTCTGATGCTGATTAGTCATTACAAATTCTCCAAATCAATTGTAACGGTAAGTTGGTACATAGCTACACATTGTATATTTTATTTCCCCCCCAAAAACAACAAGGGTTGCACTGATATGAATCGTAAAAAAATCTTTAAAAAAAAAACAATTCTCGAATATATTTTTGTTTGTTTCGTATTTCGCATTCAGAAAATTACATATTAAGAACAAACGTATATTCCCCTGTGCATTTTAATTTCAATAACACTGCGTACTATACCATCAGTAAAATACACAAAGGAGAGCAGCAGCAGCAACGTACTTTTACCTCATTGACCCGGATTCGATTATTATATTATTTCCACACACACATGACAGGACTACCTAAAATAGTTCTTGTACGTGACATCCTGATCCTTTAAACAGACGAAGAAAGTCTTTGTGCAGGGCCCAGATTTGGTTTACGATAAGACGCATTCATTTCATTTTTATGTTTGGCACCCGACGAGGACGATGAACGACGCGACGACCGACAACGACTTCTCTCTATCGCAACAAAGTCATCTTCCCTTTGAATTCCTCAACAAAAAAAAAAAAACTGAAATATAAAATATCTATATATCATCCATTGTTCCTATTCCTAGACTATCGTCCCTTTATTCCTTTACTCCTCTCCTGGTCGTATAAGATACACAGTCTCTATGAATCGCTAGCAAGTTAACGCGCGAATTTTCTATAGATGCGCTAATCCGTTGGATAAATTGCGGCCCAACTCATATATCAAACAAAATATAATATTTTCGCGAGACCGCAAATGTTGCTTTTTGCGAAAATACGTATGTTCGCAATCATATGTGAGATAGCTTCTACATAGCAGACATGGACGCAGAAGACAGACAGATAAATATTACAAAGAGAGGCAAATCTTAATCTTAGGGGAGATGTCCCATCTTTTGGCGTTTAACTATGCGCGACACATAAAACTGACGTCTCAGATAAATTTCACATTTGGTAGCGCAATGAGCACGAATGAGGCAACCAACCACACACACTTAACCGATCCGAACCGCAGAAGAGATGTCCACAATTCCGAATCCACATTCAGACGACTTCTAGGCTATAGGAAAAGATAGGTTTGGATTCTATATGCAGCTAAATATCTTTTACGATAAAACGTTTTATTTAAAAGGAGAGATTTATTTGATAATTTTACATGGTTATCATTTATGGTATAAAAACGATATGAGTTTGTTTTGTATGAGTACAATATTAGTGTCTGATAAATTGTGTGACGAATAGTATTCGTTTTTTTATTGAGTGTTATAAATTAAATATTATTTTGAATACTTTTGCAATGAGTTTTTTTTATAACGTATTTAGAAAAGCAGCTGGAATACAATTCCCGACTGAATCATAGGAATTTGGTCGTTTGGATGAAGGAATAAATGGGAGCTTGCACATTTTTATGATTGCATTTTAGGTTCAAATATTTTAGACAAGTACTAAATTTTTTATTTGCTACATAGAGGAACTACTTCATGGTAAGTATGGCGTTATTTGTAAAAAGTTTTGAACTCAAGATTTTAATAATGAAATGACATTACGATGCTAGAGCAGGCGAAAAAAGTGGGTCCGCCGACTCTGTCTTCGCACTTACAGTTTAAACTATTGGGTCGGTTGAGTTCAAACTTCTAAACAAAGGTTTTAATTAGATTTGCATTTTTGAAGACTAAAAATAACAGCAGTCTGCATTACCAAACATATTATTTCGGTAGCAAGTCAGCCATTTCCGGCTCTCGCATTGAGAAACTTTTAGCAAATGATGTGTTAATACAGAGACAATTTTCAATAAATTTTTCGACTCGTAAAATAAGGGATTGTATGTGAGAAAGTGTATGAGGTCCTTGAAAACATATCAAGGGAGGTGTGGATATTTTAAGAGAACTCTTAAGAAATCAAAGGAAGTCTAGAGATTTCAAGGCAGGTGTTGAAAAATCGGGAAAGCCCTTTAAACATTAAGAGAGGTTTTGGATTTAAAGGGAGGTCTAGAGAATTAAAGGGATATTTGGAATTTTACATGGAGGTCATGGGATTTGAAAGGAAGTCTAGAGATTTCAAAGACGGTTAAGAACTTCGGAAGGTTCTGAAAAATCAAGGAAGGTTATGGAGATTACAAGGGAGGTCTGGAAATTTCATAAGAGGTCTTGCAAAACTAAGGGAGGTCTTGAAACATAAGGGATGGTCTGGATCTCAGGGAAGCTCGAGTAATTTTTGAAGATTTAAAAGGAGGTCTAAAGATTTAAAGTTATTTCTGGAGATTTACAGGGAGGTCATGGGATTCAAAGGAGGTCTAGTAATTTTATGAAATCTTCTGAAAAATCAAGGAAGGTTATTAAGATTAAAATGGAGGCCTGGAAATTGTATGGGAAGTCTTGAAATATTAGTTGAGGTCTAGAACTAAGGAAAGGTGAAGCAATTTCAAGGGAGGTGTGAAGATTTCAGGAGGTCTTAAAAATCTAGGTAGTCTGAATATTTGCAAGAAAATCCTTCAAATTTCCATCAAGAGAATTGTGGTATAAAGTTTGATCTGATTTTCAAGAACAAAACAATACATTAAATAAGGTCTCTTTTATGAAACAATCATTGTCTATTTATCAGGCAAAATTCATTAAACGGGTTATCCAATTTACGGTTTCAAAAGTATAGGGCTGGAATACGACATCTGTCAAACTAAGTTGTAAGAGCAGTTGAAAGTATCACATTTACGAAAATGATTCACTCTATCGCACTAAGCATTAAACTTGTTGAAACCTACTACAAAAATAGTTAATCTGCCTCAGCCACATTTCGCGCTTTAAGACAAAATTATGGTTTACAGAAACGTCCAACTACGCAAGCAATAGGCCAAATTGTGAAGAAATTTGAAGAGACTGGAATGGTTACAGATAAACTAAGGCCTGTGCGTCATCGTTTTGCTCGTACCACTGAAAATGTCAAAATTTTCTTCAGCGACTAAACCCATTTCTAACTCGGTGAGTATGTTAGTAAACAAAACTGTCGTATCTAAGGTTCTTAGAACCGTCAAGTAATTGAAGAGAGGCCATACATCCACAAAAAGTTACTGTTTGGAGCGCTCTTTGTTTTGGAAGTGTGATTGGACCTTACTTGAAAAATAAGACATAAGAGAATATGTGATTTTAACGAGATATTGAAACGCGCCCCATAACTCAATCGAATATGGCTTTATTGCAAAATAGTTTCTAGACCACTTAAATCATGCGATTTGACACAGCTGTTTTTTTAAGGGCTTCGTGTAAGACCGCGTTCATGCAGATAACAGATAAATCGTTAATTTTGTATGACTGGACTTCAAGTACGACTAACTTAAATAATGAATATATTCATTTAGATTCCAAATAAGTGACTCTTTCAAGAATTTTTGTATCAAATTATTATTTATTAGAATTAAATGTGAATATCTAACAAGATCTATAAACACAAAATTCTCTTTAATTCTCTTTTAATTTGATACTTCTTTGATCACTATACACACCAATAATTCACCATCATTCACACCTCTTACGTTGATTTAACCACTCAGGTATTTCCTTAAATTTACATACAAACATGCATATGGACATTTATATCTACAATTGATATCATTGCTTCTTTAAATTCAAAAGAATTTGGTTCCAAAAGCATCGTCATCCAATTGCACTCAAAAAGAGAAGTGGTGTATATTTCCACGAAAAGGCTTATCGGCTTTTTTCTCATTGTTGATGTTGATTTGTTTACCCAATGACACAATGATTAACTGTTTCCATTTTCAAATCTATACACACTCATCCTGATTTCGAATTAAAAACACAAAAATAAAAAAAGTCCGATGAAATTCAAATCTCTTCACATCATCATCAGCATCATCATCATCTTCATCTCTACGAGTACCTTAATATGTATATAAACAGCTCCTCAGTTCAAATTCACACTGACTCATATGCCACTAATCTTTGAATAACACCACCAGCCACCGGCCGACCTGCCAAAGCAACCGTATCGAAAATAATCCTCAACAAATTGAGATTCAATATCTAATGGACCATTCAGTGACAGGTTTTAAATTTAAATAAGTATAATAAAAAAAACAACTTGCAAATTTATGTGCCACTGTAGTAAGCCGAACTTTTGTTTATTCATGCAGTCGGAGGAAGATCAAATTTCATCGGAACCAATACGACTAATAAGGTTCATTTTTCAACATCAGCACCATAAAAAAAGGGGTAATAATCTTAAATTCCAGGATCCACACCGTCTTCAATATGTTATGGGCTATGAAGTGACTAATTGAAACAATTATGAAGCAAACTAAAAAAATCAATAAACTTAAGAATTTTTAGAGATGAAAAGGTCGTTTAAAAAAAATCAATTTACTCATAAAAAGGAATATAATTTCCCACTGGTAGGCAATAAATTGCTTAAAATTGTCTTTCGAGTTTTGTCTGAAGTATTTTTTTTGTAAAATTATTTCCTTTAATTTTAAAACAGTTGATAAGTCGAGAAATTATAAAAAAAAACTTTCGAATGTACTTAAATTCTTTAAAATAAGGAAAATGCAGTTATTTCTTCATTCACACAAAAAAAAATAATTTAAAATTGTTTGTATTTGTTGTGAAAAAATGTACTTAATGTTTTTTTTCCAAGAATCCCCTCTTTCCCAAGCAATGTTTCTCTTTATAAATTACAAGAGAATTAAAATTGATTGGCATTTCCTAAATATAATAGAGATATGGACTTATTTCGCTTCAAAGCCAATATTTTATACAACAAATATACAAACCGAGTAAAATGTTTTCAAGTGAAATTGTTGTGTATATTGGTAAATATATACAAGAGAGGCTTAAATTCGACTTTTTTATTAAATATTCTTCAGAATAGACCTAAATACAGTAAATAACAGAACAGTGGAGTTATTTCCTCTTTAAAATGCCAACCATTCAAACCTTTTATACTTAAACGGAGTAAATAATAGATAAGTGGAGTTATTTCCTCTTTGAAATGCCAACCATTCAAAACTTTTACACTCAAACGGAGTAAATAACAGATAAGTGGAGTTATTTCCTCTTTGAAATGCCAACTATTCAAAACTTTTATACCAAAACAATTCATGTAGAAAAGGCAAAGTAATTTCTTAGCATGCTTAAAAGTGTTTAAACAAATAACTTGAAAATGGACTAAAATATGTATCTTATAAATCGCCTAGAACTTTTGCTGTTCTTAGAGTTAAAAGTTCCGTACGAAAAAGATTGGTAACAAATTCATGTTGCAATAGTGATTTTATTTCCTATTTTTTTTCGTGTGGAGTTTTTCGCATGAGATAATGTCGTGGGAGCTTAAATCCCACAATTTATACTGAACATTTTAAAATGGGAAAAATACTCTAAATATAAGTGATCTGATTGGAATTTCTTTTGGTTAAGCCAATTAAACTTTAAATGTTTGTGAGAAACTTTTAAATGGTCCATCATACATACATTTGATAAACTTTAAGCCTAAAAGGCATAAGTTAAATGACAGTTTTGTATAACTTTTTTTTTTAAATGATTCATGCAAATGGATAAATTACAATTACCTCTAATTTTAAGGAAACAAGTTCACTTGCAAAAAATCGAGTTAAATTTGTTCTTCTAAAATTATTGTCTATATTAAACTTAGGCCACATTTTTACGCAAAACTTAAATGAAAGAGAAAGTGATTCAATTCTCCGTCCAAATACAAGATTTTATAAAAACATAAACATATTCATGTCTTCTTAAAAATCGATTCACTTGGAAAAATTGGACTGATTAATAAAATCTCTCAACTCAAAAATTATTCTTTAGTTTATTAATTAAAACCCACAATTGTATGAAGAACTTTACAATGTACGAATGTGTACTAAATAATAGCAAAATGGAAAATACTACAAACTCTTAACTAAAAAATTTAATCAAGTTGCACAACAGCCCGTTGAGAACTAAGGCCTAGCGACTTACAACTGTCAACCATTCATCTGTGCGAGTCTTAGCCGAATCCATTTGAAAAAGTATTTTTTAAGATAAGAATTACTCTTGGAGGATTTGTCAATTCCTTGCAAGGTTTAGTGCCCGAGGAAAAAAAAATTTAGGTGGCACAGACAGGGATTGAAATCTGTGAAGTGATGGTTAGTGTAAAGAGCTGTAAGCCAGGTTGACAGTTCGACACACTAACCATCATATCACAGAATTATCTCTTATGATATGTTCAAGATAATTAAGTCTAACAATTTATCTTGAACTTTTTAAAATAGCCGTACATTTCCCAATTAATAGAGAAGTGGAGTTATTTCCTCGTTTAAATGAGTAATATATTCGCTCTTAAACCAAAAAATTCATAAAAAATTCAAGTGAGATTTTTTAACGTCAAAATGTTTTCTAAACATAAATACTAAAGGCTAAAATCCCACCCTTTTCACGAATAACTTTAAAATCAACTGAAATTACCGACATTAAAGGATAATTGAGATATTTCCCTTTAAAATACAGCATCAAAGCCCACAATGTAAAACAAGTTGAAAATCAAATAAATTACCTTAAATCAAAAAGAAACGCATTCCGTTCCCCGTTAAAATACCTTGATGTCAAAAATTCCATACTGGCAATATTCAAAACAAAATAATAAGGCAATATTAAACTTGTTTTCCACTATACTATTGCCCTTCAACTTCCTTAATCTTTCCCACGTGTGGAATATAAGAGAAGCAAAGCTTTTTCCCAAAACTTATTGGTTTTTAGAGGCAAAAGTACGTAAATTCTGATTGGAATTTTGTCTGGTAAAAAGATTCAAACCTACGATTTTTATGAAAAACTATAAAATAAACCAACAACCAAAATCATAAAGACATTAAGTCATTTTCCGTCTTAAAACTTGAAAACCTTAAAGGCACTAAATTCTTACAAAAAAATATCAATAACAGTTTGATATATCTTTTTTGAACTTAAAAAATTCAGACGCTAGTTTTTCGCGTGAAATTATTTCCTATCGAATTTTTAAGCATTTCTACATAAAATTTTTATGAAAACCTTTGAACGGGATTAAAACATCATTAATAAAAGAAAAATGGAGTTATTTCTTCATTCAAATGTGAACTATTTTCATTCAAATGGACAAAAGTTTTATACAAATAATTCTAATTTCGACAAGTTCAAGTGAAATAAAGGCCTACGTTATATAGGAGAATATTTTAACTTATAATTTTAATGAATTTAAAATGGACCATAACACCTTAGATCGAAAATAAATGTATATATTTCCCCCTTAAAATGTGAATAATCTTCATCTCAAAAGGCAAAAGTTTCGTACCAAAATATAGGATTAGCAATTTCACACAACTGTAGTGAAACAAATTCACTTGAAAAAAAATCGACTGTGGTTTTTCCGCGCGAAATTTGTCTCTGTATTATGTAAAAGAGGATTGAAAGCCACTATTTTTATGCAAAAGGTAGGACTGTCATGCCAGAGGTCTGGGTTCTATCCCTGTTTATGCCAACCACAGATACTGCCTCTGGCGGGGAATTGACAATTTCTTCAAGGGTAATTCTTGTCGTGAAAAGTGCTCCGCCTATTTATGAAAATATCCAAAATCCGTTAAAATACCTCCAACCTTTAACTCTTGAAGTTTCGTACCAAAAATATGGAAAGCAAATTCATGATGTAAAACGTGAAGTTATTTCCTATTTAATTTTCTTAACGTTTATTTTCCATGTGAAGTTTTTTTTTCCGCGAATTTTTTCTCCATATGAAAAACTTGAAAAATGGTTTTAATCATTGACAATCAGCATTTCGTTATTTTCCAAAACAATTCTAGACCAACAAATTTTGTAGTATCCGTACAATCCTTTCTTATATAGTCCACATTCCACACATAAAGACATAAATGAAAGTCGATGAAGACCTTAAAAAAAAGATGTACTCTTTTGCAGGAAAAATATATATTACCCCAGACAAAGTATCCAATTAAATATTTTACATTAGCCAGCTTTGCCTGTCTCCGCTTTGGACTCTCAAGTACGAAGCGTCCAAAAATAACTTTTGTGGTTTTAGCTTGGCGTTTGTTATTTTCATCTTCTTCAGTCCTTCCCACATGTGCTGTGTGGATGGTGCTGGTTCGTAAAGACTTTGGCGATCAACCGACAAATCCATTCAGTCTCAGTCTTTTCAGTATATGAGTATACCTAAGAGCCCAAAGCAAAAGTAGAAAAAAAAAACAAAAATGAAATCTCCCCCCCAAATCATCTGAGGATGATGCCACTCTGGGTTTCCAACAACAAATATACATGTATAGTATATGGATGATCCAAGAATCCAACAAAGTCCTAAGCACACCGCTTGGCAAGATAAATGCGAAATAACTTTCGGAACACTTGAAATAATTAATTATGGCATTAAGTGCTAATTTCTCGACATCTCGACTATTAGTCTGGGCGGACAGCTGCTCCTGCCGTTTCTGAATCTGATGGTGGTTCAGTTCGGTTCGGTTTGGGCTTTGGTGTTCGGTATTCAGTGTGACATGCCGATTGTCGTATCTAGGTATACATCGCCTTACTATGATACTGGGTTATCTATTTGCTTCATTACTTAACTTCCCCCCTCTGGTCTCTGGTGGTATTTTTGTTTCTGTTCCCCAGATCTGAGGGAAAGTAACCTGGCCACTTTTGGATTCGAACCACAAATCATATAGGCACCTATATCTCTGATGATTGTTTTCCCTATAAGATGCGTCAGAATTCTGTCGAATTTAATTTGTACCCAAATGACATCCGCACGACCGATGCGAGATGCGATGATGTCTGGGGCTGGGCTTGGTTGGATTTGGATTTGGATCGGATGATGGAACATCAAAGGTGCTGCTTTTACTTGTTGTGTTTGTTCTATGGAAATGGAGATGTTAATGAGCTTCTTCCCACCCTACCCACACAAAACGCTTCACAGCACCGCCACCATCACCGCCGCTGCCGCCGCCGTTCACTGCGCCGGCCGCCCGCCGGAACACACATCATATGGGATTTTCGGAGAAAATTTAATATTAATTTTTTTTCTGTATTATTTTTGGAAATGCAGGGATTTTGTGTAAATGTTTTTGGTGTTTCCGGAGCAGAAGAAGATGTTTTTGTTTACTTTTGGTTAATTAATATTAATTCAGTGTGGAATGGGGTTGTCAGCAGGGATAAAGAGGAGGCAGGAGAGTTGTGGATGTTGTTGAATGGTTTAAAAGATTAACTTTTCATGAATAATTTTCGAATGTATGTATGTAGATATTATGTGAATTTGCTATTCTGAATTAGTGTGTTGGGTTGTGTTGAGTTTTTTTGAAGATTGACAAAGTTTAACATCCTTTTTTTCTGAAAACCTCCATAAATAAGGATGGGCAACGCCAACTGGTCTCTGCTCAGATGCAAGTGATGATGATGGAGGTACAAAAAAAATGTCTCCTCTTTTATGAAATATGAGATGAACGAGATTTATCTTAATGGAAGTCATTGTGTGTTGTTGTCAAGAACTTCATCAGACTTGCAAAAATAAATTTGTAAGGTATTTTTGAGTGCTCTTTATGATGCGTTGGTTGATGTTTTTTGGTTTTTCTTAAATTTTGTATCGTTATATAAAGATAAGAAGAATGGACGTTAATTGAAAACCTTGTTGGTTTTATTTTTTGAAGAACTCAACAAGAAGTCGTCGCTTTGTTTTTTGTTTGTATTTTAAAATACTTATATGTGTCATTATAACTGTCAGTGGCTTTTAACACCTTGATTAATACACCATTTTTTGATTTGCCCATTATTAATTCTTAAATTTTCTGGTCGAACATTATTTTCAATAATCAAGAAACGGTTCTTTCCAAAATGTTTGTAATTCTTTCAGGAAATACGTAAAAACATAGAAAAAAACGCTATAAGACATTCAATATAATCTATTAAAAAACGAGTACAGCAAACATAAAACGACCATCTGACTAAAGATATTGATTTTGGTTCCTCAAAATAGGGATGTGAAATTTGACGTAGTATAGTTGGTGGTGCAAAATCGTATCGCCACCTCCTAGTGGTGCCCGCTGGATAGCCGAAAGGTGAACTACCAACGAATGTTGGATCCAGAGCTGTATCACCTGAGTTACCTTCTCAGTAATTAGGAGCAAAAGACCAGATATCGCTCTGAAGAACCAGCTCTAACGATCTCAGCCATGCGCAGGCCTGAAAGGAAATTTTAAAGTGTGATGAAAACACAAGTAATAGCCTCGGATAAACGGACTGATAATGTTGACAACTCCTCCACCCCCCCCCCCGCAAACGAAAAATTGACAACGATTTACGTGTATGTTCATGGAATGTGCGTACACGCAACCAACCAAGCAAAGCAGAGCAGCTTGCTGATGCCCTCGCCGCTGATGTGACTGACGTCCAGGAGATGCGATGAAACGGGCCAGGCAGTAAAAAGATTGAAGGCTGTGATTTCTACTATGGGAAGTGTCTACTCGATGGGATGAAGCTCTTATTTGGATGTGGTTTTTCACCACCTGAACCTTATCAGCGCGCATGCCATAACGGAAGAGAAGGATGACAAAAGAATGACCAAAGACGAATTCTATGAGCTCCTCGTCATAAAATATGAACAATGTCCCAAAAATGATGTTAAAATTCTTCTGGGAGACTTTAACGCCAAAATTGGTAAAGAAGACATCTTTGGTAGGTCAATCGAAAGACATAGCCTACACGACATTACATCTGGAAACTGGAGGCAGCAAGCTATAAGAGATCGAGTAAGCTAACTAAAGTTAAGTACAGTCAAAGATTAACATATTTTGATTGCGATAGAAGTGTCGATACTTGTAAGTGTTACCGCGTTATTTCCTATTGATTGAACTTGTAGTCCAGCCTTGTCAAGTGAATAAGATCCTATTTCCAACTAAGTTTTGCAGCTGATTTTTCTTTTCTCCGGATTTGAGATGGATTTCTAGTCTTTCTCTACGTATGTTGAATATTTTCTAGAAACGTACAACTCTTTCATGAAATGGTTGCAAAGTGGATTAAATAAAAGCTTTCTTTACATATTTTCATATCTAAATACCTTACATTTGTCGAAGCAGTGAAACCTTTAAAAAAAGGAATGGCTTTGCACATAGGTTAAAATTCTTGACTATTGAAATGACTGGCAATCTCAGAGTGTTCTTAGTCATTCCGAATTCGAGTAGTACGGGTAAAGAACAAATCTCCGTACTTCATAGTAGGGTCGATGATGGGTTCCATTGTACCTTGATTTACAGAATCGTAAGTATTAAGGTTTACCTGTTTAAGGGGAGGAATCCAACTGGCTATTTTACTCCAAATCCCAGAACGTGGTTAACCATTCCGAATTCGCGTAGTACGGCTAAAGAACAAATCTCCGTACTTCATAGTAGGAACGATGTTGGGCTTCATGGTACCTTGATGTACAGAATCGTAAGTATTAAGGTTAACCTGTTTAAGGGGAAGAATGCAACTGGCTATTTGATTCCAAATCCCAGAGCGTGGTTAACCATTCCGAATTCGCGTAGTACGGCTAAAGAACAAATCTCCGTACTTCATAGTAGGGACGATGTTGGGCTCCATGGTACTTTGATTCACAGAATCGTAAGTATTAAGGTTAACCTGATTAAGGGGAAGAATGCAACTGGCTATTTTGCTACAATATTTTCCACTGAATAAAAAACGGAACAAGCGAATGAAGCAAATAATTGTACGACAATTTTCGAGTGGCGTAATCGAGTTTATGAGTTATTGTTATTAAAATGCTCTTTTTTGAACACTGTCTAAGAGAATTATATGAGGAATCAATAAATTGGATAAAAAGTTGCAAACGGGAGATAATTTATCAAATTGAGGAAGAAAGTTGTAAACAAAAAGAAGCCCTGTGTTTATATTAAGAGTATCCGACTTGAATCTGTCTGAAATCCAGTTGACTTTCTCTTATGACCTCTTTCCAAGCGATCTCTTTAGTCTGATTTTTCTTAATCATAGTAAAGGCATTTGTTGTGAACAAATAATATATTATTTATAATATTTCACTTTGCGGTGTTAAGTGTAAACGATATAATGTACTTTAATTAAATTATTTTTTTCTTTATTTAAACAAGGATAAAAGACACCACAATCTTAACATATTTTATTTTTAAGCCTTTAAATCTCACATTAATTACAGATTTTGGTTAATTAATTCTACCAAAATTCACTCATCATTCCCCCCTCAAACAATTCAGCCGTAATACTGGTACTCCTAAAGTATGCATATTAGTTTAACCTTGAGCTCAATTTTGGGCGTATTGTCAAGTATAGAGATTCTTTTTTTAAACGAACATCGAGAATGTGGAATGCTTAACCCAACTCTGTTTTTCCCTATCATTTTGATATTCAAAACTTTAAGACCAATGTGCACCAGTATCTCCTCTTTAATCCTTCCCTATTTTTCTAAATCTCGCACCGTGTTAAAACCTTAAACATGTTAAGAGTATTAATAACCCCTTGAGTGCAACGTTAATTATACAGAAACAAAAATTAAAAAATCTTTGTAAGCACATATTCTTTATTGATTTATTTAAAATTAAAATCAGAAATTAATTTTCGTAACCATCATCATCAAGAAATCTTCTCCTTTTCTCACATTTTTTTTTGTTCTGATTCTGGTTTCTTTACCATAAAGAACTCTTTCTTAATTAATGCCACCTTCAACAGCAATAAAACATCTATCAACGTACAATCCAACACGATTCTGCACTCTACATCGGTTTTTAAGATTTCTTATCAAATTCTCATTTATTCATTCTCATACAACATGATACACACAATTAATGGTCAAATATAACAACAACAACCACAACAACAAAAATAATAAAAATAATTGGCTTTCTAACTCGACCAGATGATCATCATCTGTGATAAGTTTGAAGAAAAAAATAAGGAATATACTTAGAGCCATAAAACTTCAAGGAAAAAAAACCTGGTGTCAAAGATCGTTTAGACAAAGATTTAGAACACAGATAAAACTGCCAACTTGTTAAGTGGATCCCAAAGAAAAAAGGCGCCTTTTTGGTAAGTGTCACGAAAGAAAAAAAAAGAAGACCATCATCAGGTATCCATCTCATAAATTCTATCTTACAAAAATGTCCCGCACCTAAATCTTTCTTATCATATTTTTCTTAATTGTATGTGCCCTCGCTTTAGACTTTAGAAAAGAGTCTTCATCCCCGTGGTTATGGCAATGATATGGAAGCAAATAGATTCTTTAAAAAAGTCTCAGATGGTAAACGTGGAGTGAGACCAAAAACAAACATAGTCTCGCTTCATCGGATGATAAAATAGACACAAACACAAATTTGAAGCCTTTTAATCGTTTGCTCAAGCGGACTTAAAATATCTTTACCTACATGGAAATGGTAGTCTTCTTGAAGCCTATAGCCTAGGGCATATATGTATATCCAAGTTTGGAGAAAGACAGAACGAAAATCTTCTTCGTTTTTCTGCTGAGTTTTCTTTTCATTTCTTTGTCAAACAAAAGCAACAACATGCTAATCTCTTGTGACAACATAAATAACGCCAGCCCTTTGATCCCTGGCCCAGCCCGATCCCGAAGGAAAAGACAAAATTGTACCTCATGGTATACGCCTGTACGGTATGTAATATCTAAAACATGAACCGAGGATGTTGAAAAACAATCGAAGAAGGCCCAAACAAGGGACGCTCCTGAAGGTCCTTTTTTTAGTCCTCGATGACGATTCTACATTTGCAAATTACACTGAAAACTAATCAAAGACTGTGTTGATTTTGTGTGGTGATGGCGACTGTGAGGGGTTCCTTCAAAAATGTGATGCTTATGCAGTGATACTATTGATTGCACAAACGTTCGTTATTTTTGACAATTTATAGGGTGCACACACAATAGTGGCAGTTGTTGAACTAATCCCTGGGTGTCGGTGCACAAATGTCAAAAAATGTATCATTACTCTGGATCTGGATCTATCCTTGTCTAAGTACGATGATGGTGGTGGAGGTTTTTCTTGAATTCTTTTGTAATTGTAATTACAATCAGCCCCTATACCTACAATATAGAGAGATAGAGGAAGGATATACGTCGCGCCGCGCGTTTCGTGTTTTATAGGTACAATAGATATTTTGAAATATCCTTATAGCGTGTGATTCATTTGGTATTGTTCGACAGCCGCTTTACACCAAGGATAATATGTTTGCACAGGATATACTCTATTATTCGTTTTGCGTGTAAATTAGGCGCAGAAGCAAACCGCTCTGGGGGTTGTGTAAAGTATTGTAATAGCCATACGAGTGTATAGTCAACCTTGATGAGCCTTATACCCATTTCCCTTACAATTTTTTTCGTCCCCTTTATCTTTCTTTCATGTTGCATTGCGCGTTCCATATTTTATAATTAGATACAGTATTTCTAACGATACACATTCAATTCAATGGAAACAAAAAGGATCTATGTGTTTTTTTTTTCTTTTCATTTTTCAAAATTGTGTTTTGAAAACACAGCAGTGCTCGAGGTTACGTATAGCTACATTGGTTGGTAGATGCTGCTATATCATATATACGAATACGAGTATATGAAGTTCTTGACACTCCATTAAGTAGGAATTTTAAGTGGCGCAATTGTTGACCCCTTTCTTCATTTCAATTCTGTGTATTCTGTTATGATGGTGAAGGCAATAAAGGATGTGATGCACGGTGACGGGTGTATGTTGAATTTTAGAGTGTAAAAAAAAGGATGCAATGCACGAGGCTATATGACTGTTTATAGTGTTTCTAATCTAGGATTTGTAGTGGATATGCATGATGTAGTTTGATGAGATGCTGAATTGTTTTTTTATAGGCTTATTGTATTATCACACGAAGAGTGTTTTATTTTTATAAGACACAAAATAACAAAGGGCATTGAATGGAAGAATGTTAAAAATTTAGCATTTTTGATTAATGGAAATGACATGTATAAGATTAATAAGGACAAGCTGGAGTACATGACATTTCCTTAATGATATTTTTTATGTGGGTATTAAATTCAACATATTTTTACAATTATATTTTTTAAGGATGTATCAGTCTAATTATAAAAAGTTTTTTTTTTATGAATGGTATGAACACTTAGGGATGCAAGGCAAAACAAAAAATCTCCTCGAGTAGGGAAAACTTATGACAATTATTGATTACTACATGCTTCAAATTTTTAAACGCAGCGGTACCAAACTCATTTGTTTATTTTATCAAAAATTAAAACAAGCAGAATTTAAATTTATATTAATTTTAAAAATGTACTACACAGTGTACATTTTTTAAAAGAAACAATATTTTGTATAAATTATTTTTTAGAAAAATTCAGCACACAAAATGGATGCTTGTAAGTTGAAAATATCAAAACATGAAGAATTTGCCTGATAAAAGGATAAAACTTGCTAAATTTCGTCACTATTCAAATAATTATTAAATAAATTATTTGTGTTATAATAAAAAAAGTTATTGAAAATTCAATGTTTATGTTCTTCTATGGATTAGTAATGTTTGAACGTCAGAATTTTTTAAACGGATTACAATATGCCAATTCACATTTCTGTGATAAGAAATACAATTGAAAATAAAGGCTGGGATAGTTCATATTTCTAAGTTAAGGAAAGTCAAAACCTCAAGATATTTGAGTCGAAAATCAATTTTAAAATTACTTTTTTTTTAATTTACTTGTTTATAAAAAAACTGTCAACACAAATTTTCTTAAATTACTATCAGATTTTAGATGGAAGAAATTTGTATTGCTTGCAACATTAAGAAGCTATTAAAAAAGTATTGCATTCGAACAAAATTTAGAACTCGAGATTTTAATCAAACATTACAATACAAAAGTAGAGAAATCGAAAAAATGGGTTCCCCAGTTCCGTCTGCCTG
Organism: Eupeodes corollae; assembly: GCF_945859685.1. Taxonomy (NCBI): domain Eukaryota; kingdom Metazoa; phylum Arthropoda; class Insecta; order Diptera; family Syrphidae; genus Eupeodes; species Eupeodes corollae. The sequence goes on from NC_079149.1 coordinate 114,201,191, forward strand.
TATGTTTGTCCTTGCAGACCAAACCATTGTTTCAATAGAGTTCAAAATTGGAAATTTAGGTTTTAAGCAAGTTCGAGTTAGGCGTTTTTTAAATTCGTTTTTAGGATGAACAATGAAGAACCCGTTTTGGTCAAAAATCGAAAGTTCTAATTTTCTCAAAAACGAACCGGTAGATTTTAATACATTTTCTCTAAAATTGTGTTTCTTAAATTGGCTTCTTTCAATAAAAAAAATTGTTTGTATTGCTCTTGGTACTCTTTTTAGAACTGCTATTTTTTTTATTTTCCCAGAAACTCATGCATTTTTTTTACAAGCTTCAATAATGTTTAAATAATATTTTGATTGAAAAAAATATTAAATTTTTTTCTTTCAAAATTCGATATCTCAAAAGTGGGTTAACATTTTTTACGAAAATCAAATATATTAATATTCTAAATAACTGCATACCCAAAATATTTTCAAACAACAATTATAAAAATGTTCATACACAAAATTAATTAAAAAACGCTCTAATGATTTTCAAAAAATTAGAAAATTAAGGAAATTAAATGGCATTTAAATTTTTGAAAATAGAATTTTTGTAGCTTTATTTTTATATCTGAAAAAAAAAACAGGAAATATTTTAAAACAGACTCTTTGGCTACAGGAACAAGGTCATCTGATCCAGTTCTGCGTTTAATTCAAATTTACAGCTGGCAAAATTACTGCGTAAGCCTTTTCTATTTTTCCCTGAAAACTGTCGTTCAATTGTGCATAAGTCCTTTCTTTCCAAGTCTTTGAAAAGCTGATTATACATTAGCTTAAGAAATATCTTGAAGAACGAAAGATTTTTGATGACCGACAGTAAGCGAACAACACATTTTTACATCATTTTGGAGAAAGTAAGATTATTGTACTTGATATTTCAAAACCATTTAACAGAGATTAGCAACAAGCTTTCTTATCGAAAATACGTGCTCTTGGTATCGATGAATCTATTCGTCGTTGGATTCGAAATCACATTTCTAAACGCTCAATACAAGTTGAATTAGATGGGTTAAAGTTTGATATTCATAAAATAAATTCTGATGTTCCCCAGGGTTCCGTTTTGTCACCGACACACTTCTTTTCTTCGAGAACTTCATGATTTGTTCATTCAATTTAATTGTGCTAAAATTTGAGCAAACTTCATCTGTAGGATATGAAAACACCAGGGCATGACGGGCGTACAGCTCGTACTGCATAAAATATTGCTGCTGTTCGCGATAGTGTGTCTGAAGTGCCGTGCTACTCAACTCTGGGTAATGCCTAACAATTGCAGCTCTCATGCTTGTCGTTGATAAACAATGTGCATAAAGACTTTTATCATCTTCACATTTTCAGCTCGATGGATTCTTCAATATGCAGAATTGCGCTTTAGTCGAATGATAATCCAAGAGTGACTGTCGAAAAATCAATGCAAAAACAAAGAGTGATTGTTTGTTGGGGTTAACAGTCTGGTGGCACCATCGGGTCGCGTTTTGCACAAATGAGGCCGATCAGGCAGTTACTGTGAATGGTGTTCGCTATTTTGAGATAATAACGAAATTTTTTAAGGTCCGAATTGAAAAAAATTTAGAAGATATGTGGTTCCAACAGGACGACGCGGTGCCACTTGCTAAAATGCTAACGAAACAATGGCTCTTTTGCGTGACAAATTTCCATGGTGGTGATGTCAATTGGCCGCCAAGATCATGTGATTTGACACCGTTGGACTTCTATCTTTGGGGTTATTTAAAAGAAGAAGAAAGTTGTACGTCAACAAGATAGCAACAATTCAAGAGCAAAAAACTGAGATGATTCGGCACATCAACGGCATAGAAACTCAATTATTACTAAGCGTTCTCAAAAATGTGGACAATTGGATGGAGATCAAGGCGTGTGGAAATTTATAAATACATAATTAATATTACCATAATAAAAAATGGCTGAAATGTGACCCACACTGATAACTTTCCATCCTGTCTGTCAATTTGTCTTGCTTAAAAGGTTTGTAGGTTTTTGTGTTGTTTTTAAAAAAGTTTTCAACTGAATTATTCTAAAAAAATTAAAAATTAATAACAATGTTAACAATAACATAATGATGAAATAGTTTGATTTTAAAATCTATTTTTATGTATAAACAAATAGAAATGAGATACAAATGAGTACACGTGATATCAAGAACCGAACATATTTTTTACAAAATGTTTGTACTGTTTTTTGTAGATTTATTTTATGAAAAAACGGGCTGTTGGATTCTTTTCAAAAATTCATTGAATGTCGAAAACAATATTTTCTGTAAGATAAAATAAGTTTGAAACCAATATTTTTAATTTTTAAAAAGAAATTTGAGTCGAAAATCAATTTTTACGAACTTTTAGAAATGTTTTTTTAGGTTTTAATTTTTCTTTTATTTAAATTCAATTTTTCAAAAAATTGTATTTTTGAAAAGACATTCAAGTCGAAAATCAATTTTTACTAACTTTTATTAATTTGTTTTAGGTTCATACTTTTATAAAAAAAACTGGAGATAAGATCATTTTTCATTCGTTAAATTTGCGAGATGACAATTTTGTTCGTTTTTTTTTTGTTTGTTTTATAATTACTTGAATTTTTTTCAAAAAAATATATTTATTTGGTATCAAGTTACTATAATGTAATTTAAGTCCTTAGCGTTTTTGGTTCGTGAGATATTATGGATTAACCAAAATGTTCATCTTTTTTTTAAACTGCTATGGTAAAAAAAAATACCTTCGCCATTTTCTTGACCTATGGACGACGAAAAAAACCTACCAACGTACGACCGTACGTACACATGCACGCATTGACATCTTTCTAAAAAGCTTTTGTTCAAATGGTAGACATGTGCATTCAAGAGGACACAAGCGTCCACAGGTTTTTCTCAAAACCCACCTCTGTCTATCAAATCCTACTCTCATCTCCCCGCGGTGAACATCGGGTGCCTAGTACCTCAACTGGAGATTGGGTTCCAACCCCAGTGGAAAGTTATTGGGGGCAGCAAACGAGAGAGGGGGGAGAGGTGTTTCCACTAAGGCACCTCTCCTTATCCAGGCGGCAGCGGACGAATTCTCGAGATGGAATCAACGGTGGCATCTACATTTCCAGTAAGGTTCAACTTAGTGAACACCTTATAAGGCTTCTTTGACATATTCGGAGACCTGGCCTGTAAGGAGCGGTTTATCCGGCTCCCCTTCCTTGGAGTACGTGGAATGTTAGGTCCCTTAACAGACCACGTGCAGCCGAACAATTAGCGGAAGCCCTAAACTGCTGCAAGGCAGATATTACAGCCATCCAAGAAGTGCGATGGGATGGACCGGGCCAACGCAAACTTAAAGACTGCGATATATACTACGGCGACTGCTACCGAGAACAAAGACAGCGTCTATTTGGGTGTGGATTTGTTGTTGGAACTAGGCTCAGGCAAAAAGTCTTGAGTTTCAACAGTATGAGCGAGCGCATCATGACAATCCACATCAAGGCTTAATTCGCCAACATAAGCCTAATATGCGCGCATGCCCCAACAGAGGAGAAAGATGAAGACACCAAAGATATATTCGTCGAGCTCTTGGACAAGACATATGAGCAGTACCCTGGTTATGACATTAAAATTGTCTTAGGAGATTATAATGCCAAGCTAGGAAGAGAAGACATCTTTGGTGGCATAATCGGAAGATACAACCTGCACGACACTACCTCTGACAACGCATTTAGGCTGATCGATTTCTCTGATGGGCGAGACGTTCACACATCTTAATATCCACAAGGGGACATGGAAATCTCAACCGTCAACCAGATTGACCACATTGCGATCGACGCACGACACTTCTCCAGTATACAGGATATCCGAACATTCCGAGAGGCCAACATTGACTCGGACCACTACCTCGTTGTAGCCAAGGTACGGCTACGGATATCCCGATCCAAGCCAAAACAAGGAAGTACTGTGAGAAGATTCGACGTTAGACGGCTACAATCACAAGAGACTGCCATGTCTTTTTCCGATCGAGTCTCTAATAACCTCCTAAGGAGTCCTATGCTTCCTGCATTAAGCATTGAAAACCAGTGGCAACATTGCCTTGCAGCAATCAGAGATGCCGCCTCTGAAGTGCTAGGTTTCACACGGCCACCACAGCGAAACCCCTGGTTTGACGACGAATGCCATGCCGGCAAGCGCACGCAGCGAAACAAGAGGCATACAAAACGGCGCTGCACAAAAGGACTAGAGCTGCTCGCGAGCTCTACGATCAGAAGAGGAGAGAGGCACCGGTTTCTTATATGGAAAAAAAGAGAGCACGAGAAGCGCGCGATCGAGGAGATAGAGGGATGTCAGAACAGGAATGAGGTTCGTAAATTTTACAAAAAGGTAAAAAAAAAAACCGCCCAAGGGTACCAGCCACGAACCGAAGCCTGTAGAGACGATCAGGGGAACCTCGTAGTAGAACCGCAGTCGATGCTGAGAATATGGAAAGACCACTTCTCCAAATTATATAACCCCAATGACGAACCGAATTCCGTCTGAAGCCATTCGTCAACACCCTGATTGGTCCTTATCAGTGTGGCTTCAGACCAGAAAAGTCCACTATCGACCAAATATTCACAATACGGCAGATCTTGGAAAAAACCCAGGAGCTTCAAATCGATACCCACCTTCTTTTTATCGATTTTAAAGCCGCGTATGACAGCATCTATAGGGAAGAGCTCTACCGAGCAATTGCTAGTTTTGCCATCCCTGTTAAACTTATTCGATTGTGCAGAATGACGATGAAGAATGCACGCTGCTCTATCAAGGTCGGAAAAGATCTTACCGATTCATTTGATGTCAAAAAAGGTTTTAGACAAGGCGATGCACTGTCATGCGACTTCTTCAACATAGTTCTTTAAAGAATTGTGCAAAACTCAACCGTCAACACTAGAGGCACAATCTTACAAAGGTCCATCCAATTACTCGGATACGCAGATGATATTGACATAATTGGAAGATCAAAGCGTGATGTCAATGGAGCGTTTTTGAGCATTGCGACAGAAGCGAAGAAGATGGTTTAGTGGTCAATGAGGGCAAGACCAAGTATATGCTGTCATCAAAAAAGGACACTGAACAACGACGTCTTGGACAAAAGTTAAGGACTTTGCCTACCTAGGCACCGCTATTTATACAGACAACAACTGTTCTACGAGAAACAAGAAGACATGTCTTTGGTAGTGACATATTATCAGAAGAACGTATAACATATTATCTCAATGAAGTTGATGTTCCCTTATTATACAAATATTGTAAAATAGCATTAAAGTATAGGAATAGAATTATAAATGAAAATTTTTAATTAAATAATAATCAAACAAAGTTGTCAATCGGGCAGACGGCGAATAGCCATGCATTATTGTTGTAAAATTGTATGTATTAATTAATTATTTGTAAATAAAATTACTTATTATTATTATTACAGACAACAACAACACCGCTGAAATCAAAAGAAGAATAACTCTTGCAAATCGTTGCTTCTTTGGACTTAGAAGGCAATTGAGAAGTAAAGTCCTCTCTCAAGCATCTAAAATCACCATCTATAAGACACTCATCATCCTGGTTCTATTTATGGCGCTGAGGCCTGGACCCTGTCAAAGAAAAATGAGGTCGTCTTAGGATGCTTCGAGAGAAAAATTCTTCGGGTGATTTTTGGTCCCGTACGCATAGATGGAGAATGGAGGAGAAGATACGGGTAAGGGTTGTACAGCGACACTGACTTAGTTAGTAGAATTAAAGTCCAGCGGCTTAGATGGCTAGGTCATGTAGAGCGGATGGACATCAACGCTCCAGCCCGGTCTTCGAATCCAATCACGAGGGACGGCGCCGTAGAGGAAGACCGCGACTCAGGTGGCGCACCCAGGTGGAAGAGGACCTCAACCAACTTGGCGTGCGGAACTGGAGACAGCTAGCTAGGGACCGAGCTGGCTGGAGACGCATGTTGGTTGAGGCCCATGTCCGCCCCGGACTGTAGCGCCACCTTAAATAAGTAAGTTAATTCAAACTCTAGGGAACTTGAAACGTCGAGCAATGTCTAAATTTTCAATTTGACAAATCGGACCCATTACAATAAGTCCTATGGGAAGTTAAAAAGAAATGAAAATAATTTCATAAACAATTTTTGTTTTATTCCAAATAAAAATAGGTTCCTTCAATTTAACTACCTTTTATCGAAAGCATTTTATTAAGAAACATTACAATACAGATAAAATCTTTACTTAAAACATTCCCTTCGACTCAACTTACATATATACCTGTACATGTATTTTCCAAACCCATATAAGAAATCACTAGCCAACAATTATTTTGCAAAACATGAATTTTATTTCATTCATATTTTATGTTTTCAACTTTTCAAATACAAACAAATAAACTACACAATAAATTTAAATTGTACAAATAAATACATTCTATATTCTATATTTGCCAATAAAAATCAAACTTTGCTTCTAATTATTTCATAACTTTCATAAAATAATTACATGTTCTTTAAAACATAAAGAAAGTAAACAATTTCCATGAATATAATTAAATTTGTACAAGTAAATAAAATGTTTTCTGTCAATGTTTGCATTGTATACATAAAAACAGAACTATTTTAATATAATATTTAATTTTTTGTTTGTTGTTGTTATGATTAATGATACGCCCGTACAATCGTACAACTAAGCTAATGTAGGTATGTTAAATTGTATACCAATTATTATAAACTCCAATTAAACACAGTTTGAGTGATATAAATTGATTTCGAGTACATGAATGCCACTCATGATTGCGTAAATTGCCAGTAGTTCAATATAAATGAACTGTGTGTCCCTTTTCCATGTCCTCGCTTTCATGCATTCATTTATAGAAAATCAGTTTTCCTAAATTGAATAAAATTGCAGAATGCGAACAATTTTGAGGCTTAACAAAATCTCTGTGCGTTTTGGATTTTTCCCATGAGGGTGTCTCAGTCTCAGATTGCGGTGGTAGAGGTAGCCTCATCCCTAAGCTTCATCCACTGAGGCACTGGACGTGGACGCAGCAGAGTCATAATAGTGCGGCCACACAGTTTATATTTCTCTTAACTCAATCGATCTGTATACCTACTCCCGCTTGGGCAATTTAAAATCATATTCTCACAGCAATTTGTGGAAAAAACAAACTGCAAAAGAATCGCCACTATTCGAGGCTCACTTGATTCCCATTTTGTGCGTATATACTTGTCCAGTCCAGAGAGTGCGTTTCGTTTACCCAGAAATGACTGTGGGTAGTTCTTAATTGGAATCCTCTTCAGAGGACATTGAAACTCGGATATAAACTCGTACACACAATGACCATTCGGAGACAGATTATTATTATTGTTATCCTTTTGATGTTGGTTGGTTGGTTGGGATATGGATGGAGAGTTTGCTTGTGTCCTTGTGACATGGGAACATGGAACAATGATGACCATGATGATGATGTTGTTCACGAGGTAGAATGGTATCTACCTATTGGGATGGATATCCCAATCCCATATGAAAGTCGTACAGTAGGTATAATAAATCTTTCTTTCTTTTTTTGCTTCCGAAGTATATCGCTTCGGTTCACTACTTCGATGGAGGACTGTATTCGCTCAAAATGTGTCACTCTTGAGGGTTATTGATGTTTTACATCTGCTACCGCACTGTTTTCATATATACTTATATAGGAAGGAATCGAACATAGATGAGGGTCAGTTTCAGTGATGTTCTAAATCGAAATCGGCTTCGCTTTCGTGCACAGGATCCACATATCAAAATCTCTTGATTTCCTCTCGATTATCCCTTTTGATGCCAAAATAATTGATGTTTTCCAATCTGTGCCAGCAGCAGTGTGCTGCTTTCTTTTTCATCTTCATCTTCTGTTGTAAAGCCCTAGCTCTCTGTCTTTGGAAATATGGAGACAAAATCTACACTATGTCTTTTTTTTCGTGAAAAGTAAAGAGACGTTTAAGGTTTTTTTTTTTTCTTTTAGATTTCTTGAAAGCTGATTAACTGTATTTTCTTATAGTAAGGTTATATTGGCATGGTCCAAGTACACATAAGTCTTCATCTTAATGATGTAAAAATGAGAAGAATTGCTGTGAGAAGTTAATCTTGGACAGGACGCTTCGTCCTTTCTTGGTCATGTTAGACAACAATTTTTCAGATCTTATTTTACTCTTTTGGGAAAAATATCTAGAAAATAAATTAAATATGGTATCAGTTTATACTTTGTTCTTGGACTCAACGACACGTGCGCTTATCTGGAAGAAAGTAATTTTATCCCTATACTGCTTTATCTCTTTCCAATACATTTAATACTATTTGCAAGTTTTGTGGGGGTTTAAAAAAAATTGCGTGCACATAAAACGCAAAAAGATTCAAAAGTTGTAAGAAATTATTGATAACTTGTATACAGAGTTTTTCAATAAAAGGTTTCATTTTGAGTAAGCTTTGGGGTCACAGAAGATGTGACTTTAGAACCCATCAGTTTTTGAAAGTTGCGAGTAAGAACTACACAGATACTATAAGCACGGAACTATATACTCTTCGAAAATGTTGTTGGTAAAAATCGTTCAAAACATTGTGTAAATTTGGCAATAAGTTTTATTATCCAACGAGATTTTGTGACATTTTTCCCAAAATTCAACTTTTTTAACGAAACACGGAAACCTACAAACCTTTTAAGCTAGACAAATCAACAGACGAATCTACACTGATAACTTTCCTCTTTTTATGTTTATAAAGGGTGATTTTTTTGAGGTTAGGATTTTCATGTATTAGTATTTGACAGATCACGCGGGATTTCAGACATGGTGTCAAAGAGAAAGATGCTCAGTATGCTTTGACATTTTATCATGAATAGACTTACTAACGAGCAACGCTTGCAAATCATTGAATTTTATTACCAAAATCAGTGTTCGGTTCGAAATGTGTTTCGCGCTTTACGTCCGATTTATGGTCTACATAATCGACCAAGTGAGCAAACAATTAATGCGATTGTGACCAAGTTTCGCACTCAGTTTACTTTATTGGACATTAAACCAACCACACGAATGCGTACAGTGCGTACAGAAGAGAATATTGCGTCTGTTTCTGAGAGTGTTGCTGAAGACCGTGAAATGTCGATTCGTCGCCGTTCGCAGCAATTGGGTTTGTGTTATTCGACCACATGGAAGATTTTACGCAAAGATCTTGGTGTAAAACCGTATAAAATACAGCTCGTGTAAGAACTGAAGCCGAACGATCTGCCACAACGTCGAATTTTCAGTGAATGGGCCCTAGAAAAGTTGGCAGAAAATCCGCTTTTTTATCGACAAATTTTGTTCAGCGATGAGGCTCATTTCTGGTTGAATGGTTACGTAAATAAGCAAAATTGCCGCATTTGGAGTGAAGAGCAACCAGAAGCCATTCAAGAACTGCCCATGCACCCCGAAAAATGCACTGTTTGGTGTGGTTTGTACGCTGGTGGAATCATTGGAATGTATTTTTTCAAAGATGCTGTTGGACGCAACGTTACGGTGAATGGCGATCGCTATCGTTCAATGCTAACAAACTTTTTGTTGCCAAAAATGGAAGAACTGAACTTGGTTGACATGTGGTTTCAACAATATGGCGCTACATGCCACACAGCTCGCGATTCTATGGCCATTTTGAGGGAAAACTTCGGAGAACAATTCATCTCAAGGAATGGACCGGTAAGTTGTCCACCAAGATCATGCGATTTGACGCCTTTAGACTATTTTTTGTGGGGCTACGTCGAGTCTAAAGTCTACACGAATAAGCCAGCAACTATTCCAGCTTTGGAAGACAACATTTCCGAAGAAATTCGGGCTATTCCGGCCGAAATGTTCGAAAAAGTTACCAACAATTGGACTTTCCGAATGGACCACCTAAGACGCAGCCGCGGTCAACATTTAAATGAAATTATCTTTAAAAAGTAAATGTCATGGACCAATCTAACGTTTCAAATAAAGAATCGATGAGATTTTGCAAATTTTATGCGTTTTTTTAAAAAAAAAGTTCTCAAGCTCTTAAAAAATCACCGTTTAGTTTTATTAAAGCTATCAATTTGATTTCTCTAAAACTTTTATTAGGGGTTGAAAACGTTATTTTCAGATGCATGCTTTTATTTTGGAGGTAATTTCACTTCTGTTTCTTAAAACATTCGAGATGACAAACATTTATTTGAAGTCGATTTCCTTTCCAGTTTCTAAGATATGGCTGAAGAAAAACGGTACCCCGGTAGTGGACGTACAAATGCTCTTAAAAACTCTTTTTTAAGATTCTAGGGACCTTGAAACGTCGAGAAATTTCAAAATTTCATTTTGACAAATTGGACCGATTACAACATTTTTATATGGGAAGTTAGGAAAGATGCATTAATGATGAAGACATTTTTGAACAGTTTCACGAGAGAGAGAGAGTTGCAACAATTATTGTGCTTATCAACGAATTTTTTCAAAGTAAAAACGAGCAGGGATTATTTAACAAGAAACAGGGGCGGAGGAAAAAAAAAAAACAACGGAAGGGAATACCGTATTTGATCATTTCAACCAGCTTAATGGTCATGAAGTCAACGATTCCGCCAGCGAGCATTCACGTCAAATCCATTTTTTTGACGATCTAGAGTTCCACCCAACCGACCAGAGTGAGATTAAACTAGCCTTCACTAGGATGATGTCGAATAAAGCGGCCGATGATGAAGGTCTGCAAGCGGAGCTTTACGCTGGAGCAGATGTGGTAAGGAGCATGCACCAGGTAGTTACTAAAATTTGGTCGGAAGAAAGCATGCCCGACGAGTGGAACTTAAGCACCATCTACCCATCCATAAAAAAGGTGACCGCCTTCTCTGCGCCAACTACAGAGGCATTAGCCTTTTAAACATCGCATACAAAACCTTTCAACTGTATTATGTGAACGCCTGAAGCCATTTACTGACGAACTAATTGGCCCTCACCAGTGTGGCTTCAGGCCTGGAAAATCTACCATCGACTAAATTTTCACGCTACGCTAAATCCTAGAAAAGACCCAAGAACATAACATTGAAACACACCATCTTTTGCCAGGAACGAACTATACCGTACCATGTTGAGTCTTGAAATCAGGATGACATTGGAAAATGCTCGTTGCTGCCTCAAAATTGGAAGAGACTTAACCAAAACCTTCGAAATCACCAGAGCGATGCGCTGTCATGTAGCTGCTCCACTATTGGTGCGCAACACCAACGCCAATACAGTGGCACCATCTTTCAGAAATCCTAACAATATCTTGGATATGCAGATGACATCGACATTATGGGATGAACCAAACGAGCAGTGACGGGTGCCTTTTCTAATATCGAGTCTGAGGCTAAGAAAATGGCTCTTGGCATTAAAGAGGACAAAACGAAGTACTTACTGTCATCAAATAGAGTCAATCCACACCGTAGACTGGGTCAAAACGTGACAATTGACAGGTGTAACTAATTGGTAAACGGATTGGTTTATCTTCGCACTGCTGCTAATTCTGCAAATGACATCAGCGCGGAGATCAAACGTAAAATTACCCTTGCTAATTGCTGTTTCTTTGGCCTAAGCAAGCAGTTGAGGAATAGGGCCCTATCGCGAAGTACCAAACAGACACTGAATAAAACCTTGATCATCCCAGTCTTGCTGTCAGCTCTTGGTGTCTTCGAGAGAAAGGTTCTGCGTACGACCTATGCTTCGGTTTATATCGACAGGCAAAGTAACATCTGGCGGAAAAGGTATAATCATGAGCTATACGAAATGTAAAGCAACTTGCCACTGTTCGAAACATCGAATGTACAACATTGCTGGTAATCTACTGACTTGTGTTCTTGAGTTAAGTGACTCCTAAACCTTTTTTTAAGTCCTTTTGCAAAATCGACGAAGAATCGAAAAACAGCAGCAATATTCTCAGTTGTTCTTGAGCGAAGCACACGGTTTTTACTGTGTGGCATGAGTGGCTTGTCACAAAACATTGAAATTTTCCAACAGTTTTACTGTTTTCGTATGAGAGATACATTTAAGACGACCCAAAAGTGCTTTATATTTTCAAAATTTTCACTATTTTAATACTGAATTTTGTAGTACCCGTGGCATGATGTTTAGTGCGTTGGACGGTCACGCCAGAAGTCTTGGGTTCGATCCCTGCCTATGTCCTCTAAAGTTTTTTCCACGGTTACTGCCTCTTGCGATACAGCTTCAAACTGTAGGTCCCCTCCATTCCTGACAATAGTACTCGCACACAGGAATCGTTGAGAGTTGTAAGTCAGTAGGCCCTAGTTCTCAACGGACTGTTGCTCCACTTAATTTTTTGTTTATACTGAATTTTTAAAATTTTAATACGTTAATAAATTAAGCGTATAACCTTACATTTTTATTGGTAATTCATAATTTCAAAGTCAGTAGATTACAGCTTAAAAAGTGAGAGCTTTCCAAGCCTCTTTCTGGATTAACCTTTATCACAGCAACATATGAACAAAATTCTAGGTTTGTTCAAAAGTTTCATTTGACTTTTATAATTTGTTGTGTCTATTCAAAATTTTGTTAATTTTTTTCGTAAGAAGTAAATAAATTTGGTGGCTCTAAAGGCATAAAAGAATCAGGACCTAGTACAAATTAAAATTCTAAACGATTTCTGTGTGCGAGTAAAGGCAATCAAGCCCAACAAAATTTCTCGCGACTTAATAGTCCATCCCTATCTAAGCTTTAAGCGACGAATGGCTTTCTAGACGCCATTTTAAATTTTAAATCGTCGGAAATATTTTGTTTTCAAGTGATTTCGTATTTGAAATTTCGTATCCCATTTCATAGCCCTAATATAGAATCCCATAGAGATTGAAACCATATCTCCACTTGAGAGCTCCTATAGACATGCGATGATGTTTACTGCCAAGGGAAAGGGTCGGTAAGGGCATAAGCGTGTGATAGGTATTATAGACAAAGGTTGGTTTTTAAAAACATGTGCTTCCTTAAGCACATGATGAGAAACCCCTTCTAATGACATGCGGTTTTCTAGTATCTTTAATAACATTTTTTTCGAAAAATTGAAGCACTTCATTTAAGCGACCTTCAAATTTTTAACCCCCTTGAATACTTCAAAGATACATATAGGCACCTTCAAAACAAAATTTCTAAAATTAATTACCTACATCAAGGGATAACAAAGTGCAGTCATAAGACAACGAACGATGCGCGAAGTTAAAAGGTTTTAAATGTTTCTTTATTTTTCAAAGTGCAGGTTCCGCAAGAATGTCAACCCAATCACTTTACACTCGACTCGGTTGAGGTAGGCAGTAGGCACATTAAGACGACCTATCTTACTCGTATGTGGGTATGTGGTTCTATCTATACGTACTCGTGGTATACTAAACCAAACCAACTCTGTAGAAGGTACATCTGGATTCTATAGTAGATGGATCCCACTCATTCACTCTGTCACTGAACCGAGTGATGCGTGGAAAATGCTGTCTGGCCTATATGGATTCTACATCAGAGGAATACCTATCTACAAATTTATATATGAGAGGCTCGTAAATCTTTACTTGAAGCGCATCTTTGAAGATGAAAATGAAAATGGTAAATGGAAGCTAAAAAAAGTATATGAAGATAATTTATATAGCATCGCATCGCACATCATGATGTGCTGTTAAATGGCATTTATTTGGTTGACTAATAAAGTGATGACATTAAGTGTTTAGAGGCACCTCCAATGGAAACAACAACAACAACAACAACACCATCATCAACAAAGTCACCAAATTGCTTATGGCTTATGGATCTTGGTACACAATTTTCATCTTGCTAATGGATGCTTGATTTACTGATGGTGATCATTGGAATTTTATATTAATAACTGAATTAGAGAGAAGATGAAGAAGAAGGGATTAAATGAGTAAATCATATCAAGCAAATAGACCTCACTGATGCATAAAACATCAAGAGTGGCATCAACATGTGTCAAAATCATATCAACGCTTACAGCTCGCACACGAAGTAAGAGTATAAGAATATGTGTAGGACCGATTTTGAAATGATTTAAGTGTAAATTAAATTCAATATGAATGGAATTTATGGATATCCGTAGATTGTGATATAAAAAGTGTTGTCAGTCAAGAGTTTTTGTTTTAAATTGAATTTTGAAATAAATTTGAAACTATTTTTAAGTTCAAAGGTTTGATTTTGAAATCAAGATTTAAAATATGAGTGTCCAGATAGTTTCACAGATTGATAGGTCGATAATTTACGCTTAATTTGTCGGTAATTAGTTTTGACAATTTTAATTTTTTAGTTCAATATTTTCTATGTTGGTTTTTGTTCTGCTAACTTCTTGATGTTTTTATGTTTTTTAGCCATTTGCTACAATAGTGTCAAGTTAGGCAATATCTCCCCACGGAAACATACTGACAAAGAAGATACCTTAGTTAGAAGGTTATTCTACCGAAAACTAAGAAAATACCTTAACCTTCTACCGAAAACTCTTTATGGAAAGCTACAATGCATCTAAAAATACTGGTAATAGAATCTCAATAAAGTAAATGAATCGAAAACCTGGAACGATAAACCCTAAAAAATCATATAAACTTTGATCTAATACTGCTTCAGTTTTGAAGAAAATGCCTTTAAAAGTTCATGTTTATATAAGAAACATACGACTTAAATTAAGATAGGTATCATATGATTGAAAAAATACATAAATCATTATTATACCTAAACAGGTTAAGCCAGGAACAGAAGCAACATTTAACAGACCAATATAATTTCTGCTAATGATGGGAAAATTTTTCGAAAAAATTTTTCTGTTATAAAAGCTTAGCAAAATAAAAGTAAAAAGGAGACTCATTCCCACTATTCTAAGATAGAGCAAGTGCATCAAATTACGGATGTGGAGAAAATGCACTTTGAGAAAAAGAAGTATGCTCAGCTATATTCTCAGATGTTAGTCAAGTCTTTCATAAGGTTTGACACTCATGACTTAATCACAATCTGCCTAGAGACTTTTCCCGGCAGTACTAAGAAATACTGATTTCATGTGCTAAAAACCGACTTTTTCGAATACGGTACTTGGAACTAGTAGTACTCGTAGAGTTGATGATCAGTGTGTTAGACTGTCAAGCAAGGGGTCTTGGGTTGAATCCCAGCCTGTGACACCTAACTTTTTTCACGGCTACTGCCTATTGCGAGGAATTGACAAATCCTCCAAGAGTAATTCTTGTCATGAAAAGTGCTTTCTGAAATTAGCCGTTCGCATATAAACTGTAGGTCCTTTCCATCATTGACAACATTACTTGCACACGAGAACGGTTAAGAGTTGTAAGTCACAAGGCCCTGGTTCTTCATGGACTATTGCGCCATCCTAATTTGTTTATTTTATTTACTTGGAACTATAGACAATTTGAGTCGGTATACCGCAAGGAAGTGTCCTAGGACCAACCTTGTAACTTTTATTTAAAAGGGATATTCAAGTGGATATCAACGCTATCATGTCATTCTTTGGTGATCAAGTAATGATGACAGATAAATCCGTTACAGAAAATTTTTAGGCGATAAAGTTAGCTTTTGGATGGTAAAATTGCTTGTCAAACTTGAGAGTACTTCTGCTAATTAAATTTCGAGGGCAACTCTCGGCAGACTGTCCATTTGAGAGCCAAATTAGTAGCATTTGATTTTATTTCTTAAATAAATAAATACAAATAAGATGAACTAATCTAATTTAAATTCAATATCTTATAATGTTCACGAGATATTGTAGATTTAATTTTTTTATGAAAATATGGATTTTTATAAAAAAAAACTACGGAATGTCGAAAACAATATTTTCTGTGAAATAAAAAAGTTTGAAGACAATGCACAAAATTGTTTTGGAGTTAGAATAATTTTGTATTCGTACAATTTTCAAGTGATTAATTTTTTTTTTCAGTTTTTTTTATTTATAAAAAAACCTTTAATTGTTTTTTTTTTCATAAAATATACTTGTTTGGTATCACGTTACAATATATAATATAAAATTTAATAAAAGTCTCAAGCGGTTTTGGTTCGTGAGATATTTAGGGTTAACCAACATTTTCACCTTTTTTTAAAATGCTATGGTAAAAAACCAACCACTAAATTTTCTTGAGATCCCTTTCCGCAACTTTCTGTAGTCGATATCTTTACTAGTTTTTGAGTTATGGAGGACGAAAAAACGTCGGACGTACGAACGAACGTACACACGCACGCACAGGCATCGTTCTTAAAATCTTTTATTTCGACTCTAGGGATCTTGAAACGTTGAGAAATGTTAAAATTTTCTACTAATCTACAGACTATGCCCACCTGCAAGATCGCTCTCGAGAGCAGCTAGAGAGCGACTCACAGCACGTTTACTCTCAAATGGACACAAAAAAAAAAACATTACAAACAAACAATGTATCAAATTCCATAAATAGTACTATACAGTCAGATATATTGGAATGACTTTAGATGCAAAGTTTATGCTGGATGCTGCCGCCCACAAAACGCGACACGATGTCTTCATCAAATATTTTATGTTTTTGATATGTTGAGAATAGTTGTTAGTTGTTGAAGGTGATATAATGGTCAGGAATAAATGTATACTTACCTCTATTTAAAAATGCGTTTATTCTTTTCATTTTTATAAACCAAGATTTTAAATTGTAATGTAACTTAAACCATTTTGGTCCTTCGACCCGGATCAAAGAGACGAGCAATTGTTGTCTTTCTTTTTGAACGGCATTGTCGATGGTGATTCCTTGAAATGAGAAGGAATCTTTAGATGAAAAACAACTAATTCTAAGGGGTTTTGTGTGATCCAAAGCTTCATATATCAGTGACACAGTTGTTTTTTGATCTGCCTTTGGTATTGAATCAAAAAACTCTTCAGTTTAAATGGAAAAAGTACGTCAAAAAGAAATAAAAAGAGCTTAATTTTGAGTTCAGAAAAATGCTCTGGGTACTACGAAAGAACTCTGACCTATCTGTCTAGTACAAAGTAATAATATAAAGTACTAAAACGTGAGGCTTTAGTGAACAAATATGTTATTTATGAAATGTTCTGAAATTTTTTCTTAACTTGGCTTCATCCGGTAGAATTCCAACTCATGACTACTTAACGGCTAATCATCCGCTTATTCATTTTTCGATCGCCGAACGTTGTTTGGTAAAGTTGACACTCATGTTCACAACGCCGATACTAAAGGGAGCTACATTCATGAAGAAAGTCGGGGCTCTGTGTTTTCCATGCACCGGGAGTAATAGCAGCAATTTACCTTTAAAATAGATTTGCTTCTGGTATATGAATCCTTTTTTCCTTCTTTAGTTATTTTGTGAAGAATTATACCAAACATACTATCCTTGATTTTACTTGCATCTGACCACACTACGCCACTGAGCAGAAATACCAAAATGTCAATATAATCTTGTCATCTAGACACTTGATCAGACTTAAAACCATCAGGAACGAGGTCAGCGTCACTATGAAGGACAGCACTACGTGCGTCGATGTCTACGATATGGCCAATCATAGTATTCCCACTGATGAATGTCATATTGCCTCCTCGCCGTGAGTCGCTCGTCGTCCATCGCTTATGGCAAAAACATTTAAAAATAAAATTTCTTTTTTCTTTATAATTTTGCTGTCAAAAAAAAAACAACCACGTGAACAGTTGTGCAGTGTAAAATTTAATTTGATTGATGACCGCCTGAGTGCTGTCAGGATGGAAATTTATGCAGATACTAATTAAGAAAGTCAGCCAAGCGCTATATGGGTTTTAAGAACTATTTGTGTTGGCGGGCGGGCGTTGCTTTAACTTTAGCTTTCCGTCGTCGTTGTTGTCGTTGTCGTCGTCGTCGCTCGTCATCATCTGCATCTTCGCCGTCGAATGCTGTCTTATGATGTCGACTCATCGTCTTGGTTGTCTCTTGTCTCTATACTTCTTGCCTTTTGATGGATAAAGGAGCATTTCTTGGATATTGTATGAGTTTTTTTTTGTTGTAGTTCCTTTAAAAAAGATTTCTTGGATCTTGGTGTTTTTTTTTCTGTCCAAGGAACCCAAACGTACTGCGGGATAAGAAATGAAGTGACAACAGCAAACACAGCCAGTTCCATCAATCAATATAAAAATCACACAACACTTAATTCGGTGTCGGCAGTGGCGACAAGTTCTTAAATTGCTTCACGTCCGTCCGATGAATGTCGTGTTGGCAATAATATTCAAGTATTTATGTATTTTTAATAACTCACAACACAAAAACAAAAAAAACATACCTACAACCTGACTTTTTGCCAAAATAAATTTTATTAGTTTAAGTGCTTAAAATGGCGCCCAAAAGATCGAAAGTTTAATGTAACAACACATATAACTTCGACGGATGATGATGATGGTGTGACTGTAACTGACTGACATGATGTTGATGATGATGCTGATGCGGCAGCAAATGACTTAAGATTTAAGAACATAAAGTGTTAATTGCTGCCAATAAAATTTGTGATTTATTGAATTTGCTAATAAAGCAACTGGTTGTTGGGAATTTACTACGCTGCTGTGCCGATGATGTGACAAATGAGTAAACATTTATTTTTGGATTTGTTTATGAATTTTAATCTTTAAGGATAAAGAACATTTTTAGATAGGTATACTTAAAATGTAAGAACACATATTGGAAGGCTTCTTTATCATTTTTCACATAAAACAAACTTAACAACATTTGTTGAAAACAATTGAAAAAAAGAGGATGGAATGCGACCCTTGCTGATAACTTCCCATTCGTGCCTGTTTTTATTTCTTTTACAAAAATTTTCAATTTTCATTTATCTAAGAATTGAGGACTTTGATTTTAGGGAACTTTAAACGTCGAAAAATGTCTAGATTTTAAATTCAAAAAATTGGACCGATTACCAAAAAAGAGCCAAAGTTCAAGAGGTTCGTGGAACTTAAATGGCAGCCTGTGTTCAATCTATTTATTTACTCACAGTATTTACAAAATTAATTTATTAGGACTTAACTTTACAAATAAAAGATTTTAGATCTATACTCCTTCTATTAACTGATAAATCAATTTCATTTGAATAAATATAAAATATATTTATACACCTAGTAAAAGGTTAATTGCAACCATAATTAGACCTATGCCTTGGACAGTTTAAAAAATCTCGGTGGCTCATTCTTCTTTCTGGAACATGTACTTGAAATATATTTAATATTACAGAGCTTTTAATTTTGTACGAAAAAACATGATCAACATTCAATCGTAAAAGCTTTCTAAACTCTTTCAATTCGATTAATGCCAACAGAAGTAGATGGACTTGGGCCCCAAATAATTGCACAGTATTCTAGAAAAGGACGGACTGAAGAAAGAGATTTCAAAGCATTAGGATTTGTAAATTCATTACAGTTTCTTTTAAGAAAACCAAGCATAGAGTTTGCTTTCGCAACAACATAATCTAAATATAAAGAATATGTAAATTTTGGAACAAAAATGACACCAAGATCACGAATCTCAAATCTTACGCCCAAGATCTTGATCATAAATATCATAGTTATGAGACATTGGCATTAGAACACGATGAGAAGTAAAAACGAAACATTTTTATACATTAAGTGGAAGTTTATTAGTTTGACACCACTTGGCTAAAACATTTAAATCATTTTGAAAATTGAACTTTTTACTCGCATGAATAATTTTATATCGTCAGCATAAATTAGAGAAAATACATTGTTCAATAAAACAAAAATTTCATTCATATAAAAAGTAAACAAAAGTTGCCCAAGATGACTTCCTTCTGGCACACCAGAAATAACTCTTATGTTCCTAAAGGGTGATTTTTTTGAGGTTAGGATTTTCATGCATTAGTATTTGACAGGTCACGCGGGATTTCAGGCATGGTGTCAAAGAGAAAGATGCTCAGTATGCTTTGACATTTCATCATGAATAGACTTACTAACGAGCAAAGCTTGCAAATCATTGAATTTTATTACCAAAATCAGTGTTCGGTTCGAAATGTGTTTCGCGCTTTACGTCCGATTTATGGTCTACATAATCGACCAAGTGAGCAAACAATTAATGCGATTGTGACCAAGCTTCGCACTAAGTTTACTTTATTGGACATTAAACCAACTACAAGAATGCGTACAGTGCGTACAGAAGAGAATATTGCGTCTGTTTCTGAGCGTGTTGCTTAAGACCGTGAAATGTCGATTCGTCGCCGTTCGCAGCGATTGGGTCTGTGTTATTCGACCACATTGAAGATTTTACGCAAAGATCTTGGTGTAAAACCGTATAAAATACAGCTCGTGCAAGAACTGAAGCCGAACGATCTGCCACAACGTCGAATTTTCAGTGAATGGGCCCTAGAAAAGTTGGCAGAAAATCCACTTTTTTATCGACAAATTTTGTTCAGCGATGAGGCTCATTTCTGGTTGAATGGCTACGTTAATAAGCAAAATTGCCGCATTTAGAGTGAAGAGCAACCAGAAGCCCTTCAAGAACTGCCCATGCATCCCGAAAAATGCACTTTTTGGTGTGGTTTGTACGCTGGTGGAATCATTGGACCGTATTTTTTCAAAGATGCTGTTGGACGCAACGTTACGGTAAATGGCGATCGCTATAGTTCAATGCTAACAAACTTTTTGTTGCCAAAAATGGAAGAACTGAACTTGGTTGACATGTGATTTCAACAAGATGGCGCTACATGCCACACAGCACGGGATTCTATGGCCATTTTGAGGGAAAACTTCGGAGAACAATTCATCTCAAGGAATGGACCGGTAAGTTGGCCACCAAGATCATGCGATTTGACGCCTTAAGACTATTTTTTGTAGGGCTACGTGAAGTCTAAAGTCTACACAAATAAGCCAGCAACTATTCCAGCTTTGGAAGACAACATTTCCAAAGAAATTCGGGCTATTCCGGCCGAAATGCTCGAAAAAGTTACCCAGAATTGGACTTTCCGAATGGACCACCTAAGACGCAGCCGCGGTCAACATTTAAATGAAATTATCTTCAAAAAGTAAATGTCATGAACCAATCTAACGTTTCAAATAAAGAATCGATGAGATTTTGCAAATTGTATGCGTTTTTTTTTTAAAAAAAAGTTCTCAAGCTCTTAAAAAATCACCGGTTAGAACAATTATTGCTTCCGAGCTTAACGCATTGTGTTTAATCTGTTAGGTAACATAACCATTTAGGGAGCATACCATGAATTCCAATAGCTTTTAGTTAGGTGAAAAATCGATCGAAAGTCTTGATAAAATCCTTAAATATCGTGTCAACTTGGAACTTTGACCCATAAGCATCGGTGGTAAATTTAGAATATAGCATTAGATTAGTAGTTGACCTTCCAGGAGTAAAATATTACAATACAAATGGTATCTGACAATAAGTTCAAACTGTTTCGGAATTGCAGATATTTTACAAATAGCTCTACAGTTTTCTACCAAATTTTTGAAACCAGAGTTATAGAAAAAAGATTTTTTATTCCAAGAAGAAAT
Source organism: Eupeodes corollae (assembly GCF_945859685.1). Taxonomy (NCBI): domain Eukaryota; kingdom Metazoa; phylum Arthropoda; class Insecta; order Diptera; family Syrphidae; genus Eupeodes; species Eupeodes corollae. Next base: position 114,222,711 of record NC_079149.1, read on the forward strand.
TTGTTTAGGAAATTTAATATAGGTTCAGCATTTGTTGGATACCATAAGCTTCAACGGGCATAAGTACTGGCTTATAATATATTATTAAGAAAATAGGCAGCGCAACAGTTCGTTGAGAACTAAGGTCTAGTGACTATTGACTCTCAATCATTCCTGTGTGCAAATAATGTTGTCAGGAGTGAAGGGGACCTACAGTTTTAATAGGTAGGGATCGAACCCAAGACCTCTAGCATAAACAGTCCAACGCACTAAACATCATGAAACTGGCACTACTTATATATTTTGTTTTGGATAAAAAGGTCAGAGTTCTTTTTATTACATTCTTCTGTACTTCAAATTTAGCTCGTCACTGATGTGCTCTATGAAAAATTTTGCATCGAAAGTCATTCCAAGGTATTGGTCAGGATTGTAGTAAGGTACTTCTGTAATTTTTATAGAAATTGGAACAATATTGATGTTTTTGTTTATAAAATATATATGCGTCGATTTTGTTTAATTTAATGTGATACGCCATTTTTACGTCCAAACACTTACTTTGTTTTCCAATTTTTGCGTAGCATTTGCAACGGATACTGTTAAAATATTGCAGTATCACTATCAAAAATAGCTATGATAGCTTTGGTATCGACTAGAATATTCCTATACATACGAACGATACAAGGTTGGTCTTACGACACTTCCTTGCGGTACACCAACTTCTAGTTTCCTTAGTTCCGAAAAGGTTTTTTTCGTACCGTACTATAAAGAGTCGGTTCATTATATAGGAATTCATTGTTTTATACTAATACTTGAATAGGTCCCTATGCAGTTTACAAACAAGTCAAAGGCTTGAGAAATATCTAAGAACATAGTCGTGCATACTCGTTTGTACTTGTTTGTGGAATGTTTACTTCTAAATTCCAACTGATAGTTCGGAATAAGTCTTTTTTCTTCTATGATTTTGCTGAGCCTTTCGACAGTTTTTCAGAAAATGTTTCCCTGCTTGTTATAAGCGATATTAGTCTATAAGATTTGACTTCTGTTGGTGGCCTACTCTTACTTTAGTTCAGCTTTTGGACTGACGTTGGTGGTATGATTGGATCGTATTAATACAAAAATTCTTCTGCTGATTTGCCACCGAGACTTTGTGACATTACACCTTTCGAATATTTTGTTTTAGAATACGCCAAAGCTGAAGTCTTTTGCAATGCTCTCCAAAATTTTGCAAGGCCCTAAATATAAAAATCGTGACGTTTTCGAGACTACATAACCACAAAGGTGCGAATTGGTCATGGAAAATTTCCTGAAAATGAAGTGGAGCTGCAACCGTAACCATGGTAGTAATCTTTAAACATTGTAAATGGTATACCCCTTCTTCTTAACATTGCAATGAACATCTTTTAATATAAATTTTTCTTTTAAAACAATGTTTATTCTTAAAAACTAAAATGAAAGCATTTATTGGAAAGCTTGTTGTATTTTTAAATTTTGAACTTCATAATGATTCATTGGTTTAAGGCTGCGTTCACCATTGGAAAATCAATGTTGTCAATAACCAAATATGTAACAACACTAAATTATAGAATATTCGAATTGGGTGCCAGACATGTCATCGAACTCAGGCGGGGCTGCCCTCTTCTATTTCAAACAAAATGTATCCTTTCTTTTCAGTTGACATAAATAATAACTGAATTTGAGTTTCTAAATTCAATGAAAATAAACAATCCACTTTATCTACCTACTTAATATTATATCTATAAGAACATCTTCAAACAAAAAGTTCAATCTTATATCAGGTCAACTACATTTGACATTATTAAGTCTAAGAATAAATATCATTTATCTGTCAAGAGCAAAGAACAAACTATAACACACACTTCTTGAAATTACATATGTATAGATAGCCAGAATGCACTTCATACGAGTATAAAGGATTGTTGTTGCGTTTTGGCTAAATGAATGTCTTGTAACCCACAAAGTTTGGCTTTCCTAAAATTGGCCACAAACTACATTAAATACTCGAAGATAGTTGACTTCTTCAAATATATACAAACTTACATATATTTCTGGCATCTGAAGTCTTAAGAAATTTATACGGCTTTCCAAATATGTGCACTAGATATTATCTCTGATGCAGCAAACCATCAGCAGCGTTAAGTCTTGATATTTTATTCAAATCTTATCCGTATACCCACACTCAAACTCCCAAAAACAAATAATGCCACGCCATGTCTAATACGAATGCCGACAAATAGGATATTCCAAAAACCAGCATCAGCAGGAGCATAATTCATTAAGCAATATTATCATATGTTTGTCCTTATTGTCTCGCATTCTCCCTACACTCCCACATCGTTCTCGGAGGAGTTAGAGTCAAAGTCAAAGCATAAGGCGATATCCTTTATCCTTTTGCCAATGCAAATGCCCACTCTCTCTTCCTTATGACGTTAGCAGAACACTATAGTATAGTACATTGGCAAAATGTCGGATCAGAAACATATTTGTCCAAGTCGTCGTCCTTTAGTCGTCGTAGTCAGGATAATAACATTCTATTCACATATAAATGGCAATCATGACGTCCTTCAGATTCCTGATCGTCTGTGAACTTCATATTATTCAAAGGGTTTAGGTTTCGGTTGCATCAGAGACAAACAAAACACACAGAAATATGCGGAAGCAACAACAAAATTAAAAAATAAAACAAGAACAAAATTATTAAATATGTATCTAGTAGATTCTTCAAATATGAGTACAATGTTTGGATGTATACGATTTATCCATGAAGAATCCATCGGCTTGTTTTTTAGTCGGCTAATGGTCTAGATCTAGATATTTATGAGCATTTCATTCTCAGTGTGGGTCCTGTGTTTTTTAAATACATTTTTTGTTTACATATTTTAATATGAATCCCATATTACCCATTTTATGTACTCTTATAGTGTCTCAGCGCCAGAGAAGCAGCAGCAGTTCAGAATCATCATCATCATCAGCGTCATATTGTCGTCGTTGTTGTCGTTGTCGTCGGACTGCATCAAATAATTTCATTCTGTATTGTAAACACACTTCAAAAGTTCCATGTTCCATCGGCATCGACATCGACATCAACATAGACATCAACATTGGCAAGCGGCAGCCGAAAAGAGGCGGACAGCCTATAAAATGAGACGACAACGATTCAAATTACGACAATGTTTTGAGAAATATTATTGCCAGCAAGCGAAAATATTTGAGTGCAGTACTTATGTTATGATTATTAAAACCACTCAGGGGTGGATTTGATATTTATTACAAAATAAGAACGAAACAAGGCTAAGGGTTTCCCAATTGTATGTTGACGATTGTATGTTAGACACAAATTTTGAAAACAAGCATCGACTATTTATTAGGGACATGTTGTGTTTTTTAAGGCAAATATGGTTAAAATCAGACTTCGTAATGTTGTGATTTCAAATTTCGGCTGAAATTGAGAGATGTGACTTAGTTTATGTTGACTTTTAAGTCTGTAGACATTGGTCGTTTAGGAACCTATTAGAAAATATTTGTCTGGTACTTTAGAAAAATTCAATTACAAAAAGTATTGTGCATTGTGGTTGAAATTTAAGGATTGCTAAAAGTGTGTCTTAACCATTGAAACATTTATGAAATATTTCAGAAACAGAGACATTTCTGAAATGTTTATTAAATTCTTCTGAAATATTTCTTTGTTACAAAATCTTCTCTCAACCCAACCTGATAGGTCCTTATCAGTGTGGTTTTATACCAGAAAAGTCCACAGTCGATCAAATATTCACATTACGGCAGATCCTGGAAAAACCCAAGAATGAAAATCGAAATCCACCATCTTTTCATCGATTTCAAGGCCGCATATGACAACATCTTTAAGGACGAGCTGTGTAGAGCCATGTCTAGTTTTGGCATCCTTTCCAAACTTGTCGGTTTGTGCAGGATGACCAAGGAGAATACTCGCTGCTGGAAACAACTTAACAAAACCTTTCGATGTCAAAAAACAACTTAACAAAACCTTTCGATGTCAAAAAAGGTTTTAGACAAGGTGATGCGCTGTCATGTGATTTATTTAACATCGTACATCTTCAACACTAGAGGAACTATCTTTTAAAAGTCTTTCCAATTACTAGCATATGCTCATGACATAATGGGAAGAACTCAGTGTGTTGTCAATGGGGCTTTTGTATTGAGGCAAAAGTGGCAAAATGGTCTTAAGGATTAATGAAGGCAAAACAAAGTTTATGCTGTCATCAAGAAAGGGCTTACAAAACCGACGACGACTCGGTCAAAACGTCACCATCGACAGACGTAACTTTGAGGTTGTTAAGGACTTCGTCTACCTAGGATCCGATATGAAAGTACAAAACAACACCAAAGCTGAGATTAAACCAAGATTAACTCTTGCTTACCGCTGTTTCTTTGGGTTAAGAAGGGAATTGAGTAGCAAAGCCCTGTCTCGAGCTTCCAAAGTGTATGCTGTATAAGACCCTCATCATCCCCGTTCTGCTATACGGTGCAGAGGCATGGACTATGACAAACGCGAATTAAAGCACCTTTGGTCGTTTCGAGAGAAAAGTTGTTCGTGTGATCTACGGTCTCGTATGCATAGAAGGGGACTGGATGAGAAGATGGAACGACGCTGTACGGGTTGTACAGTGACGTAGACTTAGCCAAAAGGGTAAATGTCCAACTATTAAGATGGCCGGGTCACGTAGAGTGTATGGAAACCAATGCTCCGGCCCAGAAATTCATCGAATCATTATACAGGATAGCGCAGAAGAGGAAGTACTTGGATCAGGTGGCGCGCACAAGTGGAAAAGGATCTCACCCAACCTGGAGCTCGAAATTGGAGACATCTAGCTTGGAGCCGAGCTAGTTGGTCAATTGAGTTTTGTAAGAAAATAATAACATACTTCAAGATGAATTACCAGCAATCATTAAAGCATGCAAAACACTTAAATCAAACTCAAACCAAAATATTATAGTATTTACTCACTGTCGTAGTTGAAAAGACCAATCTTTAAGGAATGGTCTTCCGAAGCTTAACATTCTAGAACTGACCAGGGCAGTACATTTACGGTGAATGTGAATCAATGTTTCCTCTCTTTGTTAATGTGTCCACCTGGTCAGTTCTAGAATGTTAAGCTTCGGAAGGGTATTCCTTAAAAATCTTGATGAACTTTCCGATATGACAATCAAAGATCTGATTTCCTCTCTCAACTAATTTTGTCAATATAAATTCGTCATAAAATTATCTTTTGATATATTTTTAATACACAGGTCTAACGAGTTTATGGAATCAAATCGGCGCTTTCCAGCACTAATTGAGTAGCGCAACAAGGGCTGCTCATGACTGCCATCTCTCCCTACCTACCTACAGCCCTATCTAAAATTGAATTTCATAACATGGCTTCTTTTAATATACAAAATTGGAAAGTACAAAATTCATTGGAAAAAACGCTATAATGGCTTTCGAAAATAAAAAATGAAATAATCAAGTTTTTTGGGAAATTTAATAGCGTTCATTTTTAGGTAGATACTTTAAGTTATAAATTAAAATCAAAACGGTAGGAAAAATCTTAGGAAATTGGTAGCGTTTTTTTAAAAGTAATATTATTTTTTGAGTACAAACGGAAGAATATTTTTCGAAAACGGTTTTAAACAATATTACCTTCATGAATTTCAGAATATTTTTGAAATTTGTGGTTGAAAATAAGTATTAAACGGGTCTTTAACAATGCCTGTTGTAAAACAGTAATTCTTTTAGCAGCAGGAAAAGCTGTTAAATTCCTATCAAATCAAATCGTATGTTATTGTTTGAAATTTTTGGATATTTATAAGAACCAAGGTCTTTAAAGGTCTTTTCTATGAAACTTGTTTCACTTGTTTAGTACTGAGAGTAGTTTATTTTTGTCTAAAATTGTTTTTTTGCGTCTTTTCTATAATTCCAATTTAACTTTCAAGACAATATAAGTTGTCATCAGAATCATCAAATTTCATGACTACGTTTTCAGACCTACTTGTTATATCTAAACTATTATTTCTGAACTTTTTTTTGAGTTAGTAAATCAAAAAAATTATATATTCACTAAAAAAATGTGTATAAACAAATTAAAAACCTACCTTTAGTATTGAAGAAGCTAGGATAAGACTACACTTCACCTTTCTCCATCACCCTAAATATAAGGGTAATTTTATGAAGACCTTGATAAATGAAGGTTTTCACTAAAATTCTCCTTTGTTGGCATTTCTTAGAAGTATTGACATGGCATTAAATGTTCACAAACAAATAAATTTGATAGCTAACCAGTATAGCTTTTCAGCAACCAGCTTTGAGTTCAATCTTGAGCTGTTAAAAGTTTTTAATTTTTTATTTTTATAAAAAAATAAAATAAATCTGGTGGCGTAATAGTCAGTTGAGAACTAAGGCCTAGTGACTTACAACTCTCAACCATTGCTGTATGCGATTAATGTTATCAGGGATGGAGAGGCCTACAGTTTTAAGCCGAATCCGAACGACTAATTTGAGAAAGCACTTTTCATGACAAGAATTACTTTTGGAGAATTTGTCAATTTTTCGCAAGAGCCCGTGAAGAAACACTTTAGATGTAACAGGCAGGGATTGAACCCAAGACATCTGGCATGATAGTGAAACGCCCTAACCTACACGTTACGGGTACTCTCGTTTCTATTTTTGGTAAATTGAAAAAAAGTTTTCAATCAAATACAAATGCGGCCCTGTAATAGAATATGCTCCTATACTATATCATCAACGGGGTTGTAAGTTTCTTAAGTAGATATCAAGTGCCCCTTTGAGATTGTTCCTTTAACCCCCATATCTTAAACAAAGATACACTTTAAAACTCGATTTAGATGAGATTTTTTCCGTTTTATTTTTTTAATCATTCCTTTTTGTCGTCACCGTGCGTCGTCGGTCGTCAGTTGTATCTACATACCTAATATTGTTGTCGATTTGAAAGTGTGATTAACGACATTTGCTTGGCCCATATGGCGTACAATATCCTTTTCGAGTGCGCTCTCTCGTATATACTATACAAAGTACAATATACGCACTTTAACCCCCGTCAAGAGTTATGCAATTTCTATTAAAAATATTTCTATTCAATGACGTATCGTGGTAATTTTGAAGTAATATCGGAAATTGCCCACTGCTCAGCCGTCATAAAAGAGTAGGTATATGTTCGTAAAGTAGGCATTCATTATGTACACTGTACAGTTTTTCAAGCCTACGTGCCGATATATTATTCGCGCTAGCTAAAAGGCCGTTTATTATTATTAAAAAAAAATTGTTGGTTGAACAAACGATCAACCCTTATTATATACGAGTAGAAGTTGAATACATCAGGGTTGCGTCCGTTTATATATTAGCCTTGGATTGGATGTCATATGCGGTCCACACTTTGCATATGAATTGGCAACTTTTTATTTCAAATTAATTTCAATTTTGTAAGACCAATGTTTACACTGTGGAGGGCTGTATTCAAGTATGAGAAATTTATTTGATGTACACGAGAATAAGCATACATACCTTCCATCATCCTTTATACAACACAGAGACGAAACGTTTATGCTAATATTTGAATTTTAAACGCAACGTAAAAGCACACATAATCAAGATGATGAGACGATGACAATTTACATAGAAGAAGACTCCCTCAACTTACCCTTTACAAATTTGCCGTGCATCAACATTATGACGACGACTTTATACGAGTCGAAATTTGAGCGTATCCTTTTGCTTTATTTGTGCAAAATTCACCCCTTGCTTCACCATTAAATGTGAAGCAGAGCAAGGTACCATTTGGTTATGCTTTTTTTTCTTATTCATCTTTACTCATTGAAGGGTTGAAGACAAAAGTTGACTTTCCAAATGACTGCATTTGACAAAAAGTCAATTGTGGAATATTTATAGCTCCCTATCGTGTGCAATATTGTTTGAAGAGCTATCATAAGTGAATAAAAACAAAGAAAAGCCAAGTTCATATCTGGTTTGTGTAAAGCCTCGAGAATTAATGTATAGGAACAAAGTGCACCTGATACTTGCGTTTTCAAGAAAAACAAAAAAGTACAACTTATAAGAACAATGGGGAGGGAACAATCGCTATTGAAGCTTTAAGAGAGGAAACTATCTTTATGAGTGATAACATAGGAAAACCCTGGAATGGAACTTACATGTACTTTTTTCTAAAACAAATTAATTAAAACAGAAAAACGTAACATGTTTTATTTGACCTTAAGACCTTCTTTCCTAAAAACTGGAATACTGATCGCCAGACATATGCGATGTAAGCGTTTTTAAAAATTTAACAAGTTTTATGACCAAGACCGCTTCAGAATATGTAAACCGTTTATTTTATATTCTTCTTTTGTCATTTTTTCTAAATCTAAACAATCAGCGATTCTGTGAAACTATAAAAATAAGAACGAAAAACATTTTTTGAACATACGCAACACATCATGGCCATTTTCAAAAGATCCTTTTTTTTATAGTTTCAAAACGTTTATGTTATTCCGGGTGGGTTTGGGTTTATAGGAGCCAGTCGTTCTATAGCACATGTCAAAGTCGTAAAATAATAAAAACATCAGAGATGGTTTGCTGAGGCCTATACATGAGTTGTAATTAATTTTATTTGTTTGATAAAATAGTCCAGACGCGGACAGAATTAAGGCAGTAAAAGTATGAATTAAACATTTTTCACTGAACCAACGCAAAATTTAGGAGTAAGAATTTTTGTTCAAGGTAAACAAAACATAAAATAAATAAGTGTTAAGATGATATTATTTGATTTCAAATAGTCTGCTCCGATATATTTTGCAATTCATTAATAAAGTGCAATCAAAAACAGGGTTTAGCACTAAGGAGGTCACAACCTTTTTAATCTTCAGCTATTTTTCCTTTTACTTCGAATTCTTTTTAATGAGTAACTGTTAAAATTCAACTGGCATCATTTTAAAGTTATCGATTTATTTTTCAAAAGTAAATGCTACAACGCAATCTAGTTTCACAAGAAAACATTTATTAATACTTTTTTTTGTTAAATTGTGAGAGCGATTTTTTTATTTAATTTTGTGTATATCTACATTTTTTGTTACCCGTTTTGAGACACCCGTTTTAAATATCCAAACAAAAGGCAATATAAGAGCTTGTTCGGAAATACAAAAATATATTTTTGTGGACTGGTGTGGAAATAGTGCACAATAAATCCTTATTTAAAATTCTGTATTACAAAATTCAGTATGAACAAGATTTTGGTTTTAAAAATTCTGAAAGGTTACAATTTTTTATTTCAAATTATTAACATCATTTTCAAGTATAAAATCTTTAAAGCAACAGTTCTTCAATAACTCCACTATGAAAAATATTAATTGTCTTTGAGAAAACATATTAATATTTTGACTTTTTGTTTTTTTTAGGTAGTGCTTTTGCAAATTTTAACAAACACTTTTCGCTTTGCAACTTTTCACCTTGCAACTTTTCACTTTGCACTTTTACTTTGTAAATACCGTTTAAAAAGGGCTATTTTAAAAAGAGCTAATTATTAAGTTGAAAACTTTTCCTCTTTGCAAAATACGTTCCACCAAACTCAAATTTGCACAGCTCAAAGTCTTTTCTGAAAAACGTTGTTGTTTTTCAAAGTATTTTTGTTTCACCAAACAATAACTTTTGCAAATTATATTAAAATTTTTGAAAAGCTTTTCAGTAAATGCCAACAGAAATTTAAATTTTTTCGAAAACTTATAAAACAATAGGCTGTGATGCGACCCACACTGATAATTCCCATCGCTGTCTTGCTTAAAAGGTTTGTAGGTTTTCGTGTTTTGTTAAAAAAGTTGTTAGTTGAATAATTCTAAAAAATGTTTGCATAAATGATGAAATAGTTTGATTTCAAAATCTATTTTTTTGTTAACGAGATTTGTATTCGAAAAATTATTTTTACCAATTTTAGTAGCATTTCTTAAAAGTTACTATTTCTAATATAAACAAATACAAATTGAATGAACGAAATTAGTTTGAAGCCAATGTTTTCTATTATTCACGAGATATAGAACCGAACATCAATTTTTACCAAATTTGCGTACTATTTTTTGTAGATTTTATTTGTTTTATGACGGACTTTTAGATTTTTATAAAAAACTACAGAATATAAAGCAATATTTTCTGTGCTATTAAAGTCGAAAGTAAATTTTTACCAAGTTTTAGTATTGTTTTTTTTTTGTTGGGTTTTTATTTTTTGTAAGAAAACTTTCAATTAGATTTTTCTCAAAATTTTATTGAATGTTAAAAACAATATTTTTTAAAAAATAAACGTAGTTTAACAACACAATCTCAAAATTTAAAAAAAGATATTTGATTTATTATAATTCGTTTATAATTCGTTAAATACTAACGTTAAAAATTCTTAATATATACTTAAACAAGACTGTTGAAAAATTTTAATTTGCAATCTATCCTTCTTATATTACCATTAGGTGAATTAATACAAGAGTAACATTTATTATAGATTTCAATTAAATAATTTAAGGAGCTATGTATACACCATAGTTTGATCTGCTAAAATTAGTATTCAATGGTTTCTGGATTCTTATACTTGAACGACTAAAACTAAAGTTTAAACTACCAAGAACTGATGGTGATGAAATTTGTCCGTTTATTATATCAGCAATAAAACAGAACAAGTACTTCCTTTGATTTGTCAAATAAATAAGATTTATGAGAGAAAGTCTCTGTGAATAAGGCGGTAATGTTTGAATATCATGAAAACACGGAAGGGATTGTAGACAAAAACCTAAAAATCTTACAAGCATATTCCAGGACTGATCTCAAAAATGGAACAAAAAGTAATTTTAAAACATAAGGGTCACGGAAATTACGGCCAAATCTCTTAATAAAACAAAGAACTTTATTTGCTTTTTTAGCTATGAAGTCAATATGTTTATGAATGTTAGTTTAGGATCTAAGACAACACCTAAGTCAGAAAATACATATACTATACTTAAAGGACAACAATCAAACATGTGACTAAAAACAATTGGAACTTTTTTTATTGTAAAACTCATGATTTTATATTTGTTAACATTTAAAACAAGACGATTTAATTGCACCATTCCCTGAATAATATTAAGTCTTCTTGCAAGAGAAGAAAATCAGATGTAGAGTTAATTTTTTTTTAATTTTAATGTCATCAGCATATATTAGGACGGACGAATTTTGTATGATCGAAATCAAGTCATTAATAAATAAAACAAATAGAATAGGACCGAGGTGACTACCCTCGGGGACACCAGAGTTCACTAAAAATGAACTTGAACACTCAATTCTAAATTTTACACTATAACGTCTATCTTGCAAATATGAGGAGATCCAGTTTAAGAAACTGTCGTTAAAGCCTTGCTGTGATAGTTTTACCAACTTTTGTTAAATTTTCTTTAAAGTTTTTATTTTTTGTAAAAAAACTGTCAATTTGATTTTTCTCAAAATTTTACCAGATGTTAAAAACCTTATTTTTCGTTATACAAAATTATTTATTTTGAAACCGAAATCGTTTTTATTCGTAAAATTTTCGAGGTAACAAATTTTTTGTTCAGTTTTTTTGATTAAAAAAAAAAACGTTAGTTGGATTTTTTTCCAAAAATATACTTTTTTGGTATCACGTTACAATATAGAATATAAAATTTAATTCAAGGTTTACCAAAATGTCCACCTTTTTTTTAAACTGCTATGGTAAAAAACCATCCACGCAATTTTCTTGAGAAACCTTTCTGCATATTTCTGCCTTATTATCTGTATAACAAAATTTTTTTGAAGTCGATATCTCTTCTGGTTCTTGAGCTATGGACTACGAAAAAAACACACGCTCGTACAGACACCTCTCTAAAAATCTTTTATTTCGAATCTATGGACCTTGATACATGGAGAAATATCAAAATTTAACAAATCGGACCCATTACAATTATCTTCTTATGGGAAGTTTAAAATTGAGATCTTGAGAAAATTGCATAAAAATCTACGCGGTCCTTCTTTGAATCAACAAATTTGTGTGACCTCCATTGGTTTTGATTTAAAAAAAAATTTAAAAGCGCATTATGCAAATCTGCTTAACGCCTTAATTTGCAATTTTTAACTCAATCGACTCAATGGCTTTAAAAGCTTTAACAGCCAGACGGACGCTTTTCTGCTTCTTTTCAAAGAACTTGCGTCGATTAAAAAAGTTTACAAAAAGATAAGTATGTTTTTGGATCAAAATCACAGATTACAATAAGACTTACAAAATAATTAATTCTAGCATTTTTCTAAAAAAAATACATTGGTTCACCCCTAACCTTCTAAAATTTTCAAAAATGCTTAAATTTAAAATATAGTTAGACCTCGAGGCTATAAGAAATTCTATATTCCTTTCCTTTCGATACCATCTGTACATGATGCCAAAATGATAACAATCATCAGTATATTTTCATTAAACAAAAAAATCTAAGAACTAAAATTTTTGTATGGGTTCTTTGAAAAACAGGAAGAACTATAATTACGATACTTGAGATTTAGTGTAGCCAAATGTCACCCCAAAAATGAAAATCGGAAAAGAGTGCAAAAGAATTATGACAAAAATCAAAATCAGAACTAAGGGGTGCTGCAGATTTTTCAAGGATCGATACGATACCCGAAATTTTCGACGACCCATTACTGAATTACCAGCTTCAGTGTCCTTTAGGGGGAGTGCTCGACTTGGGCTAGGGCTCGGGCTTAACAAAAAGAAAAATAGGAAAAAAACTATGATTAGTGTTGCATTCGGGTGACACGTGCCCTAGCAACGTAGCCGTGTCATTGCGATTATGCACCCGGCTCTGGCTCTGAAGTACGTTAGGTATATAGATACTTGTACCTACTCTCGAATCATATATATGTAATAGGAAATTGCGGGAGAGCGTGGACGTTTTATGTGATGGGACATGGGACACAGTTTAAAATCACAAATTAATCCTCGATTTTATCCCGTGCGTAAATATTTACAAACGATAAGGGATAAGGTATTCAGCATTGTGTCCTCAGCCTCTCCCATATATTTTCAGATCGACAGAACAACAATGCTTCACCCGAAAGCTGTTCTCAATAGCCGGCTCGAATTCATATCCAATTGCCAAACGTAATGATTTCATTCGATACCGCCACCGACGACGACGCACGATGGTGGCAGACGCAGAATTTGATGCTAATAGTGAATATATAGTTTCGTCACTTTTAAGAGGAATTGTCTATATCGAATAATGACGGTGCGGTGGCGTGTATTTTGTGCGTCAGCACATCACATCAGAAAAAGAGAATTACGACAATTTTACGTGTGTAAGCTGATTCAAGTTCGAGTTTTTGCAACATATATATTTGTACGACCTCATACTTCCTCTCGAGTCGAGAATTTGTGAGTTTTGTGTGTTGAGAGGGGATTGAGTTATATGAATTGCCTTTTGCCTATAGATGAATGTACTCGTAATACAAATAAAAGAGCCGCAATTGCTCGGATATCCGAAAGCGTGCTATCGCTATGTTATGCGTCCTTCGTAAGCATCAGGATTCAGGATAGATATGGTATAGGTCGAGTGCAAAAATCTAAAGTGGAACATTTATTTCACCATACTCGTGTATACTTCATTTACACATAATTCAAATGGCGATTCGGAGAAATTTCAATGGACGTGAAGTGCAGGACACATAAATGTGCATGGCTAATCGGAATGTAAGGATCATAGAGATTATCGAGTAGCTATCAATGTAGGGACGTAACGTTTCTGAAAAGATAGCGATATCTATCAACTGAGAGTTTTATGTGGAAATGTGATTTAGTCCTGTGTGTTTTTGATATGATAACAAATATTTGAAAGTTAACCTGGTTTTTTCGGAGTATTTTTACCTCGAAAAGTTTGAAGTTACTCTTTTTACTTGAAATATAGGCTCATATCATTATATGAGAAAAAAGGCTATAGTCAAAAAATTCACTTGTTTTCAATTTATTTAAAAAAGTTTGGGGTAATAACAAAAAAAATAGATATAGAAAATGTAAACATTTTTATGATCTATAGCTTAAAATTTTGATGATTTAATCCGAGCTACAGTTTTTTTTTTTATTAAAACGGTTTTACATACAAATTTTTAAACATAAATCTGCGAACTACAAAGCCACTTTTCTCGAATTTTCAATTACGTATAACGGAGACATCGGCTCCGCTGTCGATGAGAAAATTCTTTTTGCTCGTCGAGTCGCAAACAAGCAATCTGTAATCTTGTTGTCCAATGCGTTGTTTAATGAGAACATTGGGCAACGTATCGCTAATTAGTTTTTTGAATGACGTTTGAAAGAGTTTGAAAGGGAAAGATATGGTTCAAGACAATTTCTGGCTTTTATGGCAATTTTTTTATGAAACCAGCAAATGGTGTCATTTTTATTTGAGTATGAGTGCGGTGTACTTGAACGATGTGTACTCCGACGGCGATAAAGATTTTCTCTAATTCTTGAAATTTTCATAAGCTCTTGCACCTGAAAGCTAAGTTGTTGTACTTGCTCTTGCAAGCTCTTTACTGAATGGACGTACCTGAGGTGGTAGTCTCTGTAACCAAAAGGATTTTAGAAATTCTGAATTAATTTGATTTTCACCAAGTTCTCTTAATTCGTTCAAGAGTTGGGATGGCCTCTTGTCTGCTAGGTCAACTTAAGACAGAAGTTTTTTTAATTTTGCGATGATCTTTCGATACTTTTCGATTTAAGATTTTCATATTTATTATCTCTAGGGGAATTTAAAACAGCATCCTTAACCTGTGTTAAGACTTGAGATTCGATAGCTTCAATTATCGCATTGAATTTCGATGAATCTTCAGTTACTTTTCTGGACTGAAATTGAGGCTCTATTTGTGCACACCATATTTGAGGTTTTTCATGCCAAAACGGTGAAATGCGTATGGCAATATTAGATGCTATTTCAGCATTAGTGTCGGCGAAAGAATAATTCGCTAAAATAGGAGGAGGAGGTGGTGGATTGAATGACCCATCAGGTTGCATCTGTTCCTGTGTTTCAGGAAAAATAAATGATCAGGCTCTTGTTTGTGGTCACCAATTTTGGAGATAATTAGTAGAGTACCTACCTTTAGACGACTTCGAAATAAAGGATTATACTTACAATACTAAAGTCCCTTTATTTAAAATAAAATATTTCTTAATTAAAGATGATATCACACGAGGTCGGCAAAGAGAAGAAGATTAAATTAAATCGTAACATTTTAAAATGTCTATCAGCCTTCCGCCATTTGCTATTCTGGAACAGTTCTTTTTTTTTAACATCTGGACAAATTCTGATAAAAATCGAATAAATCGAATTGACAGTTTTTTTTACAAAAGTGACTGTCGACTAACATAAATATATTTTCAATACTTTGAGATATTGGCTTTAAACTAATGTTTTTTATTTTAAAAAATATTGTTGTCAACATTCCGCAAAATTTAAGGAAAAATCGTATTGACAGTTTTTTTTATAAAAAATAAAAACCTTAAGAAAACGATACTAAAACTTGGTACAAATTTTATTTTTTGACTCAAATATCTTTTCAAAAATTAAAAATATTGTTTTCAAGCTATACAAAATATTGTTGGTAATTTTTAGTTAGTTTTTTTTGAAAAATCAATGATAACTTTTTTAAACAAAACACGAAAACCTACAAACTATTAAGCAAATCAAATTGACAGACGGGATGGGAAGTTATCAGCATCCCAGCATCTTTTCTTATAACTAAATAAGTTGAATTTTCTCAAGTGGTTTTATTTTTCAATTCTTGAAAATAGAAAATCAATGAAGTTCATCTATTTTTAGTCAGGGTTTTTAAAAACGTAAAGTCATTTTTAAAAAACACTCACTGACCTTAAAATTTCATATTATATTTTCTGTACCCTTTGAGGAAGTCCTTTTTTATTCAGAACAGTCATACAGAAGGCTATGAACTGTTTCAGGAATATTTGTTTTTGACCGGAAGCCCTGTATACATTAATTCGTTCGCGAATTTTTTCTTTCACCAACCGTTCGCGAACTGAATTTTATTTTTATATAAAAATTAACTTTTTAAGCAGATTTCATACTTGTTGGTAGCCATGTTTTTTTTTGATTAATTAAATGAAGAGAAAAATGTTTCTACAAACAACGTTTTAACGCCTTTTATAAGTTAAGTACGATCCGTATTGATCTTTTTGTGGCAAAAGGTTTCCTATAAAGTGTCATAGACATTTCAATCAATGTCATTTTTAATTCTTTCTTTTGATGAAAGGAAACATCAAAGTGGTAACAGATTCCGTGATGATTACATTCAAGTTACATCAGTTTGTATGTTGTTGATATAGGATAACTTCATCTTCTAATGTAACGAAAACATAATAAACCTTTAATTGCACACAAATATTGAGATTTCAACAAACTAAAAGGGGGAATTCTATAGACAATATGTACCTACCTATCTGAGAATCTTATTGGAGGTCTATATAAGATTATGTTGTTTTCTTTTAGTTTTTGTTTTCTACACCAACAAACGTAAACAAAAAGTCAGTCTTTACAGAAAATGAAATGATGTAAAATAATGAGTCTTAGTGGCAAGCCAATTTATTTACACTTGTTTCTTTTAATTTGTTTCGTCGTCATCGTCATCGTCATCAAAGTCTTACAAGTCAAGTCGCATCCTCAAAAACATCGCATCACATTTTCAAAAGTACAGAGCACCAATTTCAAAATGTTAAAGAACTTAACAAGGTTGTTCCGAATAATCCTCCAGCCCCCACCATAAAACAGAATGAACGGGGGAAAAGTACGTAAACAAAAACACGGACACGGACTCATAAAGTCATATAATCATCGCCAGAAAATGATTGATCTACTTGAAATGTTTTGGATACAAGATGAAAAATGCCTGGCGGTCGTTGGTCGTTGGGTCGGTCGGTCGGTTTAACCAAACGGGGAGACGGATTTAGTTATTATTTTCGTATTCTTATTTGTTTTTGGTTGTTTTATTATTATTTTTTTGTCTTTGAATCTGTTTCGATGAGAAGAGCACGTTTTGGGTCGATCTTTCGGTTCGGTCCTTTTGATTGTGGCCAGGAAGCGCAGTTTTACTGTTTTTTTCCTCCTTTTTCTGAAAGAGACTTTATGTTTATTTGGATGTAAATATAAATTCAAATTTTAGATATTCTTTGGAAACAGTGCCAGAATTATTTTTGAAGTTTGAAATGAAAATTCGTTTGGTTTTATGCATAGACATTGAGGTTTTGGTCAAATTTGATATTTTTAAAATTAAAATTCATTCAACTTCTAAACGTCAAAGAAATGTCAAGTTTGATTTTACTTTGGTTTTAGTTTTTTTTATGAATTTGAAAAATTCCATATGTTTGAAAGATTGTTTTGACTTTAATCGTATTTTTTTGGTTTTTACTTTTTTTTATTGAAACAATAAAAAAAAACTTTATGTTTCAATAATAATTTTTCCACATGAAACTTTTTCGTCTCTCTGGCAGCGCACCTCAAGGTTTTTTATTGCTTTTATAAATTCTTACTTGTGCATAGCAGAGGTATATGAATATTTTTATAGAAGTGTTTTTACAATCGTGTTTGAAGTTTGAATCATTTCAGTTTCTGTGAGATGTCTCTTCTGGTAAGAGAGCTATCTTAAAAATAATTTGCATATTCTTGACTTGTAACTTTGTAGTTTGTGTCTAGTTGTTAGTGTACGATTCTGCTTAAGGGATTAAGCTAAACAAACATTTTTAAAGCGCAACTCTTAGAAGACTTTCTCCACATTTAAGTCTAGAACTACCAACGGATACGAAACTTTCTCCCTTCAAAATGCTTTTGGTAAAATTGTTATTTTAGTGATTTTGAGTGAGTAAGGTTAATCTTAAGTTGCTTATAAAATTGCTTCAAGTTCCTTAAAAGAGCTGAGTTTTTTTAGTTGATTTAAGTTGCGTGAGGTTTTCTGAAGTTGCTTAAGTGTTTTCTAAGTTTGTTTAAGGTTGCTTGAAACTGTTTAAAGTAAACTTAAGTAGCTTGAGGTTGCGTGAGATTGGTTAAGGTTACTTTACGTAGTTTAAATTGATTGAGATTGCTTGAAATTGTTTGAGATGGCTTGAAATTTTTTAAGGTTGTAGAAGGTTGATGTTGATTTATATTTGTTTGAATTTGCTTGAGGATGCTTAAAATCTGTTGAGTTCATGCTTAAAATGTGTGTACATTGGTTTAAGTTTTCTGCAGATTCTTGATGTTGCTGAAAGTTGTTTGAAATTTCTTGAGGTTTCTAGAAATTTCTTAGAATCCTTGGTTTTAACTGTGATTTTTTTGAGAATATTTAAAATTCCTGGAGGTTTCTTGAAATTTTCAGTGAAACTTGAAGTTGGTGAATATTATTTTGCTTCAATTTACTCAGTTTCTTAGGGTTACTTAAAATTGTTAAAGGGCTATTTGAGCTTGATTGAGGTTGCATAAGGTTGTTGGAGATTATTTTAGATAACTTGAGGTTTTTGCTTTAGATTTTTTAAGTTTCAATAATGTCGATTGATATTTTTTTATGATTTCCTGGGGATGCTTGAAAGGTTACTTGAAGTTATTTAAAACTTCTTGAGGTTGCTGAAAGATTGCTTGAAGTTTTTGAGGTTACTTTGTGATTACTTAAGATTCGAAGATGATGATGGAAATTTTATTTAAAAATTACTTAAACCTTTTTTATGGTTTTTGAAGTTGTATGACATATTAACTAAAATTAATTGAACTTTTCAAAGGTTGTGCTAGAATTAAAAATAACACTTTGAAAATAATAGTTTCGAATTTAAAAAAAAATGGCTTTTATTTGAATTTTCGAGACAACAGCTACAATTTACGCTTACATGTGTCTGCTTACATGAGAAGTAGTATTAGTAAAATGTCTTTTAATTCCAACTTAATATCTAGAAGTTAACATTTTCAAATAAGATTTTAAGTTACTTTATAAGCTAAAAATGCATAATTTACGACATTGACAAACGTCGTCTGTCTGGTAGTTGAATTTACGTGCATATTAAAACAATTATTAGTTTTAAATCCAAAATTTGGTGATTATTTTAAGAACATTTTTTACTGGTTATATTTTCTCACTAGTTCATTTCGGTATGGTAAGGCTACAGTGATAAAATTTGCAAATCCTTCAAGACTGGTGCTGTTTTTTCCATTGAACATCTGGATTATTTCCACTTCTGTTAACCAAACTTTCCCAAGGAAGGCCACCCTAAATTCCTTTAAACCCGGATATCTGCCCAAGAAGTGCTGGATGTTTTCTTCCTCCCTTAAGTTGCACACAGTACATAATGATGATTCGTTCTGACCAAATCCATTTCCATTAAACTTGATTTAATCACATTTTGCCTTAAAAATGCAGGTGATCTTGTTCAGTTCGAAACCATCGTTAATTTAAATCTGTCCTCTTTAATGATCTAGATGTTTGTAGATGCGCGTACTACTCTCAGATTCCGAGACCCTCTGATTTCAACAGCCGCTATAGATCATTGCCTTTCTGGAGCCCATCAATTTGAGAAATTGATCTCTCATCCCAACGCAGTCCAAACCAATATCCAAGATTTTTCAATTCCTTTCCCCCAAAAGTATTTTTGTTAGCTAATGCGGTAGTCTTGTTGCACTATTCTCGGATATTGTTTTTGATATATATCTGAGGGGAAGATCAAGGGTATAGTAATGTCCATCCTCCACCCCAGTTTCCATTGCCAAAGATTAGTTTGGAGTAGGCAATTTTAAAATTGCGTTGAAGTTTATTCACTTCTTCGAACATTCCAAGGCTCCAGATCTGAGAACCGTAGGCTTTAATAGCTCTTCAAACTGCCTGAAATAGTTTCCATTTGGTTTTTAAGTTGATATTTCTTTTTGCTGAAAAGCATTGCCACGACGAGTTTATGCTGTTCTTGGCTGCAGTGTTTCTCTTTTCTATGTGCCTTGAAAACGACATCTTTTGTGAAAGTAAATCTCCTAAGAAAGTATAGTTGGAGACAATTCGAATTCTTTCTCCATTTAATGTCCAGTTTTCTTGATAACATTCCATTTAATGCAGTAACATTCCAGCTGCTTTATTATCTAACATAATCCGCCAGTATAACCATATCGTCTGCATTTAGCAACAACTTTATGTTGAACAAGTCAATAAAGAGTCCTCCTCCTAAAGATCCTGGCAAATTATTTATATACAGTGCGTAAAGCAACGGTGATAGCAAGCATCCCTGTTTGGCTCCAAAAAGTGTCTCCAAATATTCGGAGAGCTCTTCTCCCGTCAAAACAGCTGATTGCGTGTTGGAGTATATGGCTTCTACCAAGTTTACAAATTTTTTTGAACCTCCTTTTGTGTATAGTTTGTAGATAAGCAATTTTCTTGAGATTTTATCAAATCCACAAAAAATGCATACACCTTCTTTTTTTGTGACAATTTCAGATGAACGATTGATGCCAGATTATAAATGTCATACACCGTGGAATATTTATTCCTAAAGCCTGCTCTTAGTATATCATTTGCCTCCACTCATGAGTACAGCTGCTGCCAGTTGCTCCAAGAAGTCATCTATTGCATGTATGAAGAATTCATAGGTAATCCTGAATTCTCCTCTTTCTTTGTTAGTTTAACTTTTTTAGAATACTTATAATTTCATCTACAGTTATAGGCATATCAGGATCTCGATCCTGAATTAAGTAAGTTAAGCGTTAAGAAGTGAACTATCATATGTTCTAAATTAAGGAGAGAAAATTTGTTGGGCAATTTTGATGATCTTGGTTACGTATTTCCTTTGCTAACTTCTACCACTCTTTACTGTCTTTTACACTGCTTATTTTGAGGTCAAGCTAATTGCTATATGTGGGCTTACTCCATTTACATGATAGTTTTAGTTATTGAGTTGCTATAAGTTCATATATTTCTTAAGCTGATAATTCATCAGTCATGACCTTGAAAAAAAAAAGGATCAAGGTTCATCATTTTGGAGAAATGGCTGAACCACTGCTGTTTTTGAACTACTTGGAACATGCCTAAAAGACGTTGAATGTTTTTGAAAGCGTAGAAGAACAACTCTTCTTATTATGTTAAGATCTTTTAGTACTCTCATCAAAGTTTGACTACGAAAAACTATTGGTCACATAGCATCATTTAAGCGGTAAAGAACTGGGGAAGTCATGAAACCTGATAGTTTCATGACTTCTCCAGTTCTAAGGTAGAATTTGCGGGGAAATTCCGGAAAATTTAGCTTTTTAACAGAGCTTAACTAACAAACAGCGTTAGGGACCAAAGATGAGGAAGAATTCTTCAAGTTTGATTATAAATGACAAAAAATTCTTACTGCCTGTTGGATATTGCAGTATTATTTCCCGTATTATTTGAATCAAGCTGAAGTCTCAAAAAATAAGCTTTTGAAGATTTAAAATGTAATGTTTTTTGGGATTATTAAAGCCTTGATGCGTTGCCTTTTAATATAAAATGTTTAGCAAAGTGGCAAAACCCTAGATAAGAAATTCTTTCTTTAGCCAAAGTTTAAATTTGTGTTCTACCAATTTCTACCAATTTCTTTTTATTTAAGTTATTTCAAGGAATTGCATGTTAAGTTTCAAAAAGTTGCTAAATCTAACTTTCATTTAATACCAAAACAAAGTTCTATAAAGAAAATTACAAATCAGGTAAATCGATGTGACATCTTTTTCATGATAGAAAACTATTACCAATATCTAAGCCACGTAATTTCCTCAAAGAAAGTAACTAAAACAAAGTATATCCAAACGTGACACATGACAGATTGATGAAACTTTTGTTTCTTGTCATACCTATAAGTATATGTATGTTTAAGCAACAAGCTTAAAATAAATATTTCGTTAACCTTTTTTTATGAGTGTTTTTTGTTGAGCAAAACTTTTATTCAAGGACATTATTGTATTTTATAAACTCATATATACTCGTATATACCTAGAAACATGCTCAACTAAACTTTAACTCAAACATGAAAAACCAAAGGGACAACAAAAAGCAAGAACAGAATAAACTCTCACAAAACACAGGTAGAAGGTAAAAGGTAGGTAATACAGGACCTACTTATGCATGGAACCTACGTGCTTCCAAATTGGTATAAGCATCACGTCCACGTGTGATGGTTAAATCCACTGAAGTTGTTGGCCGGTAGTGGAGCAGCGGTGGCGGTGGTTATAGTGGTGAAAGCAAACTCTCCTCCATTTTGGCTAAGTGAGGCTTTATCCCGTGGATTAGAAGATCTCTGGCCTCAACAACGACGATGGTCATGTTGGGAAGCTTTGTTTGTAGCTTGTGTGTAAGTAGCAGAACATTAGTGGATAAGGATCCTGTCCATTGTTACTATACATAAGGCAGCGGCGAGTTGTGGCATTAATTCTTTTAAAAGAAACGGTAAACTTTTCGGTTTTATTAGAAAACAAAAACGAATCAAAATCAAAGAAAAAAAAAACACAACAAACAAAAAACTTTATTTCTTCTTCTTCATCTTAACTTGGTGCTATATAAGCTTTGGGGTGGTTTTATGAGACTTTATACTTTTAGCAAAAAGGTCGCTTTTGCTGTTATTGTTATACTTTTTTGCCGATTTTAATCTTCACATCAGTCCCTCCAATGTTCCATATTATATATGTTCTATAGAGAAGACTAAAGTTTTCCATGTGCGGGTTATAAGCTATAAGTTTTGTTTTCCGCATATGCTGACCGTCTTATTTTGGCTTAAAAGTCTTTTTCAAAGAAGAAGACGAAGACGAAGAAATGGATACCTATACCTACCATAAGAACTATATGGATGAGAATTATTGGATAACTTTCAAAAGTCGCATATGGTTTTTGTTATTTTGGATTTTCGGTTAAGGCGACTTTGCTTAAGTGCAGAAGAACTCTTAAGTGGATATTTGTTGGCCAAAATTTAAAAGAAAAAAATAACAAAATATATTAAATGGAAGGATTGATTGTATACTCGTATGAGACTGGAGGCCCTTTATCTTCACAAATTAATAAGTTGAATGCTTTTGGTTTTAAGGAATGTTGATTAAATAATAAAAAAAAAATCAAAGAACGGGACGATAATAACAACATCAGGTGCTTTTGAAGTGTAAACTTATATTTGAAACAAGTTTAAACTGTTGGGGCAGATAAGTCATTTGAAGATTTAAAATCGTGGCATTGATGCTGAAGCCCATAGTGTTGATGAAACCCCAGGTTTGTCGATTCCAAATGGATCGTTCGAACTATGTATTCCACAAATGACATTACAGCTTATTTGGCAAAAAGGGTAAGGTTTTAAGCCTTTTAAAGTTCACTAAATCCAAATACCAGTTACGTTTTATGTTCGCAAATTAGGTCCGGATCTTGATTTTCAGTGAAAAGCTATGCCAGGGGGCTATAACAATAAGTAGAATTGAAACCTCTTTACCAACATTGCTTGATTATCGACTAAAAAAACTTCTCCAACGAAATCTGACTTGCTTGAAGTCAAAACAAAAATGGAATCTCTTGAACGTAGCAATAAATTGCTTAAGTCCAAGTTGCAGCAAGTTGAAAGCAAATGTTTTGTAAATGAGAGGACAATTGGTTTTCTCGAAAACAACCTTGTGCTTCACATTTCATCGCAAGGAGACGATCAATATGTTATAGACAAAGCCAGAAGCGTCTGTCTGAACCTATTGCAGAAAATAATCCAGCATCAATAACAAAAAGGAAATTAATTCGGTCGAGAGAACTGATTCAGATAAAAACAAAAATAAATGCTAAGTACCATAACATCAAAGTCGTACCTAGTGGTCTATGTGGTGATGATGCTGATAGCTTAAGCATGATCAACAATATTTTGACAGAGTGCAGTGATAAGGTTTTGATGAGAGCCAGCTTACACATCATCAACGTCGATAATGCAGTGCAATTCCCTGGGTTCAGTGGTGTCGGTAGAAGTAGGAATTACAATGTTTAGTACTAAAGCCGTATGCCAAAATAAAACCATTAAAAAAGTACAAAATAACATAGTCTTAAGAAAATAACAGTGCTCACGAGGAAAAGCAAGTGGAGGATGTTTCCTAGGATTTAAGAAAGAACTAAATGCAAGCTTCGTCTTCAAAACATACAACGATATTTCAATTCTTGAATTCAAAACTACAACATCCATTTTACGATACTACAGATGTATTTGACTTCGATAAATTATCATATATTTTCAATGCTTCAAACGTGATGTTAGTTGGAGATTTGAATGCAAGAGTTGGAACGCATGCAGGAGTGATGAATGATTTAAGAGGTTACCGCAGACAATCAAAATATCCTTGTTTAAACGCAAGAGGAAAGAAACTATTAGAGATTTGTTATACGTTTGGTCTGCTTATTGGGAACCGTTCGTGAAAGATGTTAAGATAAGTGAAGTATCATATTGAGACGACCTTCCTGTTGTTGTGACAGTACAAATTAAAACTAAACATGATGAGGAAATAACTTTTATATGGCTACTGCAGAAACTCAAATGGAAAGATCCTAAGGCTCAGGAGTATCGACGATCTCTAGACTTGCGACTCCAATCACTTGAAATCGAGGACTTTTTCGTCTTAGAACGGATTGTGAAAGCCTCATACCCACAAGAAGGACTCAGCAAAAAAGGAAATTCAAGCAAAGAACACTGGTTTGACGAAAAATATCTAAAAGCTCGTAAAATATCATTTGCGTGGTTGTGGATTTTCCGTAACTCTACCCAAGGATTGTTTAAAGGTTTTTATTTAGAGGTAAATAAGAAGTTTAAAGAGCTTTGAGACTAAAAGAAAGTTATACGCAGAAAAGCAAGTAGTCCGATTAGCATCTTGTAAAAACTTCCCAGATTTTTTTAAAGTGGAAAGAGAGCTGAATGGAAAGTGCTTTACTCTTCACACAAAACTGTCTTAAAATGTATTGCTTTCCCATTTCAAGCATTTTTTAAAATCCTAAAATAACGCCGATAAAGTGTCAATTCGCAGCACCTGGATTTGTAGTCAACTCTCTGAATTGTGCATTTACATTTATCGAGTTGGAAATGAAATGCTGAAGACGCTTAAAGATGGAAAAGCAGCCGGATTGAATGGTATTCCAGTAGAATTTTTTAAATAAGGGACTGTCATGCTTAAAAGAGCACCTTTTAAATACAGTTTTGGAGGGAGAACTGTGGCCAAATGAATTTCAAGATGCTATTATACTTCCAATCCACAAGAAAGGATCGTTATTTGACGCAGCTAACTCAGAGGATTTCCCTTTTAAATGCATCTTACAAGATATTTAAAACGATGATGCATAAGCGTCTTGTAAGTTGGATTGAGACTGGAACCTTGCTGTGGGAGTTTCAGGCTGGATTTAGACCAGGATATTCAACAATAGATAACATTTTTACAATCAGCTTGGCAGAGAATTTCTTGAAACAAAGTAAAAAGCTGAATGTATTTTTTATCGATTTTAAAACAGCTTTTAATACAATCGATCGAGGTGCACTATTCTATAAGCTGTATAGTCTTGGGATATCGTTGAAGTTTGGTCGCGTTCGTTAGCACCTATATAGATGAACAAAAACGGCTGTATCGACAAGCGAAGAACTCTCGGACTGGTTTGAAACCTAATCGGGAGTGAAACAAGGTTGTACATTAAGCCCTACTTTGTTTGCACTATTCATAGTCGACCTTTTAGACTACCTGTCGGGTGGAGTGGATTTCGCAGGGATGCGGATTAAAGCACTTCTGTTCGCAGACGATATAGTCATGTTTGCGCATTCACCGGAAACTCTGCAATTGATGATTAACAGGGCTTACCAGTATTGTCGAATCGAAGGTTTTGGTTATTAAAAGTGATTATTAAATATGGAAAACACTTGAAGAAGAAATTGGTTAAGGCGAAAACTGCTATTAATATGACATGAAAACAAGTGTATAGCATATAGTACTAAGTTTAAAGTATTTGAAGTTGTAGCTGGGAGCATACTTTTATATGGATCGCAGGTATGGGGATGTAAAAAGTACAATTCGGTTGAAATACTCCTAACGCAATTTATAAAAAGAATATTTCTTTTGCCGAAAAATACGCCAAACTACGTTATACTGCTGGAAACGGGTCTCTCTCCTTTATTTATCAAAACACTGAAGTTA
Organism: Eupeodes corollae; assembly: GCF_945859685.1. Classification (NCBI taxonomy): domain Eukaryota; kingdom Metazoa; phylum Arthropoda; class Insecta; order Diptera; family Syrphidae; genus Eupeodes; species Eupeodes corollae. The sequence goes on from NC_079149.1 coordinate 114,248,895, forward strand.
CAAGCTTAACTTCTTGGTTAACGCTTTTAAATTAATGATTCACGGGTCTTGAAAAGAGTGGCCATAAAAGCGATACAAGGTCAAAAAGGTTGGTATCGAGAGTAGCAAGATCTTGCTGAAGAATGTCAAATTAATTTTAAGGATTTAAAAACTGCCTAACCTAACCTACTATGGTGACTGCTACCACGAAAACCAACAGCGCTTATTTGGATGCGGCTTCGTCATTGGAGCCATACTTAGGCAAGAAGTCTAGACCTATAGGTGCATCAATGAGCGCCTCATGACCATACGCATCAAGACTAAATTCGGCAACATTAGCCTGATATGCGCGCACGCCCCCAGAGAAGAGAAAGACGAAATCACCAAAGATATGTTCTTCGAGATCCTAGACAAAACATATGAGCTGTGCCCTAGCTACGATATTAAAATAGTCCTGGGCGATTTTAATGCCAAGCTAGGAAGGGAAGACATCTTTAGTGGAATAACCGGGAAGAACAGCCTGGACGACAACACTTCCGACAACGGATTCAGGCTCATAGATTTTGCTGCGGGACGAAACCTCATGGCAGCCAGTACGCGTTTTCCACACCTCAACATCCACAAAGGTACTTGGACTTCTCCAGATCAATCTACCGTCAACCAGATTGACCATATTGCGATCGACGCCAGACACTTCCAGCATAATGGATGTACGAACTTTCCGAGGAGCTTACGAGTACATCGACTTGGACCACTACCTCTTTGTAGCAAAGGTAGCACTTCGTATTTTCCAGACCCATGGCAAAACAGGGAGGTACTGGGAGAAGGTACAACGTCGAACGGCTACAATCGCCAGGAATCGGCAAATACTTTTCCAATCGAGTAACCTCTCTCGAAGTTCTCTGCCGCCAACACAATGTATGGAAAACCAGTGGCAACATTGCCAAGATGCAATCAGAGAAGCCGCCTCTGATGTGCTGGGTTTCAAACAGCCACTAACAAGAAACCCCTGGTTTGATGAGGAACGTCGGCAGGCAAATGCAGCCAAACAACAAGCGCGCAAAGCGGCGATGCATAAAAGGACGAGAGCTGCTCATGAGCACTATGAGCAGAAGAGGCGAGAGGAACGCCGACTTCTCAGAAGGAAAAAGAGAGGGCATGAGAAGCGTGCGGTCGAAGATGTTGAGAGGTTTAAAAGCAGTAATGAAGTTCGAAAGTTTTATGAACAGGTGAAACAAAATTCTCAGGTATGTACATAAAACTAGAACCGAAGGCTGCAAAGAAAGTGGAAACATCATAGTGGAACCGCAGTCAATGCTGAGGATATGGAAGGACCACTTCTGCAGACTGTATAACGGCGACGAAGAACTGAATCCCGCTGTCAGGCAGGATGACCCATTCGATATAGACGACGAAAGCCAACAATCCCGTCCTCCCGACTTAGACGAAGTAAAGATTGCCATATCTAAGTTGAAGTCTAATAAAGCCGCTGGAGCAGATGGCTTGAATGCCGAGCTCTTTAAAGCAGCTGGAGATAAGTTGGTTAGGAGCATGCACCAACTTATCTGTAAGATATGGTCGGAAGAAAACATGCCCGATGAATGGAACCTCAGTATTGTTTGCCCGATCCTGAAAAAAGGAGACCCTCTAAACTGCACCAACTATAGAGGAATCAGTCTACTTAACATCGCCTATAAAATCTTCTCTGCCATAATATGTGAACGTCTAAAGCCCATCGTCAACAACCTGATAGGTCCTTATCATTGTGGTTTTAGACCAGGAAAGTCCACAGTTGATCAAATATTCACATTACGTCAGATCCTGGAAAAAACAAAGAACACCAAATCGATACCTACCATGTTTTCATCGATTTCAAGGCCGCATATGACAGCATCTACAGGAACGAGCTGTATAGAGCCATGTCTAGTTTAGGCATCCCTGCCAAACTCGTCCGTTTGGGCAGGATGACCATGGAGAATTAACGCTGCTCCATAAAGGTTGGAAACAACTTAACAGAACCTTTCGATGTCAAAAAAGGTTTTAGACAAGGTGATGCGCTGTCATGTGATTTTTTTCACATCGTGCTTGAAAGAACAGTGCAGAGCTCACACCTCAACACTAGAGACACTATCTTTCAAAAGTCCGTCCAATTACTGGCATATGCTGATGACATTGACATAATCGGAAGAACTCAGCGTAATGTCAATGGGGCTTTTGTGAGTATTGAGGCAGAGGCAGCAAAAATGTGTTTAACGGTTAATGAGGGCAACACAAAGTGCATGCTGTCGTCAAGAACGACACCGACGTCTTGGTCAAAACATCACCATCGACAGACGTAACTTTGAAGTAGTAACACCTAGGCTCCGCTGTAAACGCAGAAAACAACACCAGCGCAGAGATCAAACGCAGAATAACTCTTGCTAACCGCTGTTTCTTTGAGCTAAGAAAACAATTGAGTAGAAAAGTCCTCTCTCAAAGGACCAAAGTGTCGCTTTATAAGACCCTTATCATCCCAGTCCTGCTATACGGTGCAGAAGCATGGACTATGACTAAAGCGGATAAAAGCACATTGGGTCGGTTCGAGAGAAAAGTTCTTCGTGTGATCGACGGTCCAGTATGCATCGAAGGGAAGTGAAAGAAAAGAAGGAACGACGAGCTGTACAGCGACGTAGACTTAGGCAGAAGGGTAAACGTCCAACGTCTTAGATGGCTGGGTCACGTAGAACGCATGGAAACCAATTATCCGGCCCGGAAAGTCTTCGAATTCACACCCACAGAACAGCGGATCAGGTGGCGCGCACAAGTGGAAAGTGACCTCACCCAACTTGGAGCTCGAAACAATACGCCTGTCTAGGGGCAGAGCTTAATTGAGAAATTTATTGAATGAAATAAATGTTGTCAAACTTTACGAATTTTGCAAATCAGCACTTAGATATAGAACTGCTATAATGAACGAAGATTTCTGATTGTGTTTAATCATTATTATTATAATTATTATTTTTAATCTATCATGAACTTTATGTTGTTACAAAATTATAAATACCTTTTTTAATATTGAAAAGAACTTATATTGAGGTCTTTTTACATTAATTGTGTTTTGTTTTGCTGTAATGGTTTTTCTAAACATTTTTGGTGTTTAATGTAAATTTTACTTTAATTCAATAAAATCTGTACATATCTATCTATCTATAAGCAGAATCGTCTCATGCCTAATTTCTTTTAGGCCACTTCTTGACTCTCTACGAAAAATTGCGGTTCAAGCTCTGAGAACGCTACAGCTTCTTTTAAGGACTCAAAGTTTTAAAATTACCTATCCAAGTACAGTTCTTAAAGTAATGGAGAAGAAGATCAAAGTTTCCGAAAACAGCATAACAGACAAAGATATAAAAAAAAACTGGGTATGACCTAAATTTAATTTATTTAACCCATAACAGATTATTGCACCAATCAAAGGTACACTTTCCGCCCTTATCCAACAAATCGCACTAAAGGAACCACCCAAGCTTTTGTGGTCTACTATCACACTGCATACCCGTATACATTTGGTTTGGGTGAACAAAAAGGTTATCTTCAATCCCACCTTTAGTCAATTTAATAAATTATAGAAATTTTATTGAAATTACTCAGCTAGCGTGTGCACATATATAATTTCCCCGAAACCCAGCTTTATCAATCTCAGAGTCCCCATTAAGATATAAATTTAAAATTTAACGGGCGTTGACACTCTCTCTGTACCAAATAGACCACTTTTACAACTCGTATCAGTCTAAAGGGTAAAAGGCGTGAGGAAAACTGATAAGAAATGTGTGTTTCTTCGACGTGCGTCGTGGGAATACCGCAACATAAGACAAGCCTCAATGATATCAATACAACAACAAAAAGAAAAGGGTCATCCAACAGACAAAATAAAGAATAAAAAAAAAAACTTTAATAAAGTCAACTTGATTTTATGGTTAAAGATTGTAACTTTAATTTGCTTCGCTTGAAAAGCACAGCATAAAATAAACTTAACCTGACACACACCCTCAGTTTTTCGTCTACTTTTCTTCTTCTTATAATCATTTTTTTTTTCTTTTGGCGGAATCACCATTTAAACATTATTATAGTTCCGGTTAAAACTTAATGCATGCGCGCTTCAAGGAGTCTATCGTTTTTACCCTTGGGGGCATCAGTTGAAACTCCCAAACACAGCTGCATTCTGCATTCCTAATGCTATCTCAAATAACACGGAATTATAAATTCATTCATAGGACTTACTTTAGCCGGAACGGAATTCAAAAGTCGACACTCTTCGTTCGTGGAGTCCGTCATTTTGTTTGCCAACGTGATTGCTACAGAATCGGATACTCTTATTCCGTCCGGAAGTGAATGGTTGCCAATATTGTTGGTTAAATGTGTTGAAAGTTTAGAAGATCTAAAACATACAAGATTTAGTTCTATAAAGCTGAACCCTATACCTAGACAAGATGAACATCTTTCGATTTTAGGTGAGAGTGTCTTAAAATTATTGAAAAACTGTTAAGAAGGCCTTAATTTACTGTTTACTGTTTTAAAGCCGTTAATGAGTCTGTTAAGAGCCTTTCAAAAACCATTTATAAACTGGTGGCAGTCCATTTTAAGGCCTGTCAATAAGAGCAGTTGAGACGCATTATTTAATCGGTTAGGAGAAGTTTATAAGCCAACTAAAATGACTTTGATGAACAGGTTGTAAATCACTGATAATACAACACATAGTCGTTAATCTATCGGTCTTAGCAGCAGTTTTAGACCCGTTTATAAGACTTAAAACCCGTTAAAAAGCCGGATTAAAAGTTTTAGTTAAGCTGGTTAGCAAAAATGTTCATAAATCCTTTAAGATCTATTGATTAGTCCACGAAGAGTTCTTGACAAGTCGGGCCAAAGGCTTTGATAAGCTGGCTTATAAGTGTTCATAAGGTGGTTAAGATCTTTCGATAAGCCGATTAAAAATCTTTGGTAATCTAGTCTTAATCTGTGAATAAGTCATTTAAAAGCTGCTTTTGATAAGTCGCACCTGAACCCTTTAAAAGACGATTAAGAGTCTTTAGTGCATTGGTTAAGACAACTTTACCATCCGTTTATGAGCCGTTAATAAGTTAATTAAGCACTGGTAATGAGCCAAATAAGAGTCTTTCATAAACTAGTTAAGAGACATTGATAAGCTGGAAAGAAGCTTTTGGTAAGCTGGAAAGAAGCTTTTGATAAACCGGTTACACCGTTGGTGATTCAGTCAATAGCCGTTTATAAGTAAGTGGGAAACCATAAATAATTCTTTCAAAGACCCGCTTTGGAACCGGTTAAAAGTATTTAATAATTTTGTTACGAAAAGTTCATAATTCCGTTGCAATCGATTGATGATCCAGTTAAAAGTCATCTTCGTTGAAGGTTAAGAACTTCAAAAAAAAATAGACAGGTTAAATGCTTTTTATAAACCATTTTAAATCCGATGCTGATTGAGTTTAGAGCTGTTTATGAGGCAGTTAAAAGGCAGTTGATAATTCAGTGTAAACAAATTAATGACCAGGTTGAAAGCCTTCGATGAACTGTTTAGGGCCAGTAATAATTCAATTAAGAGTTAAGTTGATTGGCATGTTAGGAGTCTTTGACAAACTCTCAAGGAACTGTTGAAGGCGGTTAATATGCTTTGAGACATCCAAGACAAACTATTTTTAATAGCTTAGACCTGTTCATTTCAAAATGTCGAATTACTCGTATTTCTTCCATTTCAACTACTAGCTTAAGAAAAACAATTTCACGGATAAACCCTCGTTGGCAATCATAACCCCCAGAATCATGAATCCCTCTGGTGAAGTTTCAGTTGTTGTAATGTATTCCAAAAGCCTGAGGGAAAATGGATTTAACATTAAATGGTAAAAATTTTATCACATCCTTGAAACTCTTGTGATGTAATTCTTCACTTCCTCTTTTGCTGTTCTACTATGGATGAGGATGATGATCCGAACCAAACTTACTCGTACACTTATACGTATATTACGAAAAGCGATTCGAGTGCGTTTGGGATAAGAAACATGCAGAAGGAGTGTGCGAATGATAGCAAACTCGTCTTATATACTCTGTATAAATGCATATAAGCAAAATTCAAAAAACAGGGAGAAATTGTAAAATCCCGAATTATTGCTCGTATAACGGTGAAATTTAATGATTCTCTGAGCTGCTAATTCTGATAAGAACATGCACACTCGGAACCGAATGATTCTCTACTCTTGTATAACGTACTCTAACTTAAAACACCAGAACGACCCCGTTTTTCAAAAGTTGGATAAACGACCGACTACTCGTAGAAGTGTACGAGTATAGTGTTAATCCGGCAACGTAATTTCGTCCACAGCGATTATTCAGTGCAAGGGCACGTGTCATGCAGAATGCCCTTCTCATTTTTCATCCTAAAGAAATCATATCTTGCATAGGAAAAGTCAGAGCGGAATGGAGTGGGTTCAACTATATGCACTACGTTCCGGGATAACAATTTGTCCTCCCCCAAAGCAAAATGTTTCGACTTAAAATAAGGACGAAAAAAAGAACTCTTTTTATTTTTTTTTTGGTACAAGGTTCGTTTGTTCAAATTGTGCAAGTTAACTGAATAATGCATTAGTGGGTGGACACGGTGGGGTGGGTGGGTGTGGTGCGGTGGTGATGATGATGACGGTGATGCTGATGGTGTATTTGCCAAAGGGGTGGTACCCACAAAATGGTGAAAACGACTTCTTGCATAGGTATACCTCGAAGCAATTGTTTCATTTCTGATTTTCATAAAAAGCATATAGAAACTTTTTCCATGTTTTGTTGAGGGTGCTCCTTTAGTTTCAGGATATAGTGCTTGCAAGTTGAAGGATATCGTAGCCACGCTGAAGGCTCTTAAGTTCTTTTCATTGTTTTTTTTTTATTTGAAGTGGTAAAGTCATCGTTATTTGCAGAAAATTCTAGTGCACCAAAGTAGGTATTTTTTTTTTGTTAGTTTTACATTTCAGATGTTTTAATTTAGATTGATAATCCTTGATGAGTAAGTTACTCCTTGATGAAAATCCTTGCAGAATACTTGTAATAAGACCTTAGTGCACACAAATCTATTTCTCCTGTTATTCCAGGTGCCTGAATTATAAGTTCATTAAGCATAATGTTGGAGAGATTTTGGTTTGTAAGTATGTTTTAATTTTTTGAAGGATTCATTGTAATGTAACCTCGAATTAGGGAATTATTTAAGTGATCAGATGGAATTGTGTGTTTGATTTAAAATTATGCTTCTTAGAACAATTTAAATGGAAAGTAGGTTTTATGAAAGTTAATAAACAGCTAAAGTTAGTAAATTTGTAACCTTTGAACGAATCATTTCACAGGTTTGGAAATATGAAGGCAGATCTGGGGAATTCAAAGCAGATTTTGAGTTTTTAAGGTAGATCTGGACATTTTAAGGCAGATCTGAAGATTTCAAGGCAAATCTTAAGATTTTAAGGAAGGTCCAGTGATCTCAATGCTGGTATTTAGAATTGAAGGTAGGTAAAGATATATCAAGGGTAATCTGGAGATTTAGAGCGAGGATAAGAATTTAAAAGTCAGGTCTGGAGATTCAGGAGAAAAATTGGTTATCAAGGAAGTTCTTGCGAATTAAAGGCAGATCACGACATTTCAAGGAAGGAAGGAAGAAATTAGGTAGCGCAACAGTCCGTTGAAAACTAGGGCCTTATGACTTACTACTCTCAACCCAATCCTTTGTCAGGAATGTAGAGGACCTACATTTTTGAGCCAAATCCGAACGGCTACTTTGAGAAAGCACTTTTCATAACAAGAATTACTATTGGAGAATTTGTCAATTGATAGAACAGGCTGGGAATGAACCCAAGACCTCTGGACAGTCCAACGCACTAACCATCATGTGAATTGGTAACCTTAACACGAATCATTTCACAGGTTTGGAAATTTGAAGGCATTTCTGAGGAATTAAATGCAGATTTTGAGTTTTTAAGGTAGATCTAAAAATTTCAAGGCAGATCTGGAGATTTCTAGGCAGATCTGAAGATTTTAAGGAAGATCCAGTGATCTCTAAGCTGTTTTTTAAAATTAAAGCAGGGCTAGATATATCAAGGGTAATATGGAGTTTTAAAGGGTGGATGAGAATTTATATAAAAAGGTCCAGAGATTTACGAGAAAGATTGGCTATCAAGGAAGTTTAGAGATTTGAAGGCAGATCTCTAGATTTGAAGGAAGGTCCTGCTATTTAAAGGCTGGTATAGAGAATTGAAGAGAGGATTGAATATCACAAAAAAAATCAGGTTTTTAACAGTTTGTTGAAAACTAAAGCTTCTAGAGCTGACTTATTACTCTCAACCATTTTTTTTTGCGAGCACTGTTGTCAGGGATGTTAAGGATCTACATTTGTAAGCCAAATCTGAACTGCTAATTTGAGAAAACACTTTTCATGACAAGAATTACTCTTGGAAAATTTGTCAATTCCAAGTATGAGACAATAGTCAGTACCCGTGGAAAAAAAAACTTTGGACGACACTGGCTGTGACTAACCATCATGTCACGGGTCCCGATATACTTACTTAGGTCCTCAGACCTGTTAAGTCCGTTGGAAACCTCTTAAGGGCATAGGGCACCTATTACACCTACGTGCCATCGTGTACGGTTTCCGAAGATGTCTTTAAGCTCCTTCCAACTTTTGCTTGTGACGCTGATTTCTCCTCGACTGTTATGCTTCATGTGCTGTTCGGTCGTCCAGCTCTTCTTCCTTCTTGTTAAAGCAGGTTCCACTGCATTGCTGCAATGCAGTCGTTATCATTTCATAGCGTATGTCGACTTACGCCTTCTTATTATAGAGTCCATAGGTTCCTGGCCTGTTCAACTATGGGTCTGGATATAACAAGGGTAATTTTGAGAAGAAAAGGAAGGTCTGGGTGTAAAGAGACAGGTCTGGTGGTTTTGAAGAAAGTTTAAAGTTTATAAAGTGGGTCAAGAGACTTAGTAGCAGGAATGTTTATTTTTTTTTGGAGGTCTGGAAGTTTCTAGGCGGGTTGATGGATTTAAAAAAAATGATCGAGATTTCATGAATGCTATAGAATTTAGAGGAAGTAATCGAGATTTAAAGGTAGATTTTTAAATTTTAAGGAACAGCAAGAGTTAGAAACAGGTCTTGAGATTAAGGGAAGTGATTTATTTTTGGATAATTGCAGGAAATATTAGGGCAGATATTGACACACCTTATTAAATGTTTTGAACCAACTCAAGATATTATTGAATCCAGTGCAAGCAGTTAGAAACATTAGGCAAGGGTTGAAAAATATACTAATCCACATTTGTTTGGAACCAGATAAAGCATTACACATTCGCGTAATACAACTAAAAAAGTATATTTTAAGGCAATTTTAGCGATTTCAGTTCCAGGTGTTTCATATATTTTGGTTTCAGAACATGTTCTAGTTTTACGAAGTAAATCTGATTCAAAACCATGTGTGTACATTTGTACAATCAGTGACAGAAATCACAGAATTCTTAAAAAACTCGACGAACACTTATTCACCTACAAGTATGAATTTTTTAATTAAGTTGAATGTCTTTAAAATTTCAATAATTTTAATATAAAATACATACATAACCCAGACCATCAATTTTTCAACTGTTAATTGAATTTTGAACGATTGAACCCTTTTTAATAACATATCAACCTTCACTTCTGTTCTAGAACCTCCAATACTACCAATATAAGTAAGCTAAGCAAAGTTTTACCATTGAGTTTTCCAATTAGTGTTAGCACCACACTTTTATCCAAATCAATGGTCTTTTTGTTTTCTTTTCTTCTCAGGGCCGCATAGGTAAAGTATGACTTACCAACCCTACAAAACATAACATCACCAACATCTTTTCGCACATCCCCAGTCCGACAAACACTTTTAACCGCCCATTTTAGAGTGTGGTTTTATTTCGACAACTATATATAAATTATTATAAAGGTATGTATAAAGTATGTATTGCACTCGATATGGTCATCAATATTTGAAGAGGTACCATACCGTTGTCCGACGTCGTCGTCGTCATAGTCGTTAGTCGTCGTCGTCAGTTGGTCGTTTGTCCAGTTTTTCCGCACTAATTGAAGGTGCAATCGAAGAGAAATTAATTGGAAAATTGCTTTAATTGATTTGCATTTTGCACGGGGGTAAAAATTCCCGCCCGATACCTATTTTGTGGTGAAAATGGCTGTAAAAAAAAACTCCACAAGTATAATAGAAGTCAAGTGCATCAGCGCTGCGGTATGGTGTGGCAGCTAGCGGCATCATTGAAAGCAAATACTTCAAACGTTTAAAGTGGTATACTTGAAGGGTCCTTGATGAAAAATCTAATTAGCTGGAATATATTTTCGGACAGTTTTTGAGTTCCGTACTCTTTTTTTGCAAATTATTTTAATATTGATATTGAAATTGAAATTGATATGGTTAAAGGGTATGGGTTTTTTGTTTGAACTGGGAAAAGAATAAGGACATTATTGTTTGTGACAAGTAGGACGCATGACTTTTATTTGAAATAAGTTTTCTATTTTAGAGTGGTTTTTGAGTGGAAACTTAAGGAAAGTTTATGAATTTCATCATGCTGGTAAGTAATTAAAAATTTAAAAAATATATTAAAGACACATTAATATACAAAGTGTCAAAAAACATTCAAAAATTAATATGATTCTTTTTTTTTTAAATAAAGAAATAACTCAGTTAGAAATAAGGAATTTTGAATACTTATTTTCGATACATACTTGCCCAGTGTCCTGAAAAGTTTCCCAAAATTAATATAGGATTTGGCAATAATAAATCTTATGGTTTAGGTAAATCCTCGTTTTATTAAATGAATTTAAATAATTTTTAGTAATGTGTGCCGCTTCCTGATTTCTAAATTACTTCAAGTAAACTGTGGTCTATCAATTCATACACTGTCAGATAATTGAGTGAAATTCGGGCCGAGATCCGTGTTTTGGCTTCAATAATATCTTCGGTTTTTTTGGTATTGTCATCCTCCTTCGTAGTCTTTCATTGAAAGCCATTCCCACACGTTTTCTATAATGTTCAAGTCAGTAGAATATGAGGGCCATGTTAATAGGTTCAAATTTTGCCCATGAATCTAGGCTTTTGATATCCATGCGGTATGAATTGGTACATCATATTGTTGGAAAGTCCATCGTTGTCCACCAAATAATTTGGAGAAAACTGCGGAAAACCTCGTTCTAGAATCGATTTTTAAGCGCATGCCATCATTTTAAGCTTTGAAAATCGAGCTTCACGGTCCTGTAATAGGTTCATGCTCCCCATACTATTACAACGCTTTCTTTGCTGTGTTTTTTTCAAGATAGATATCTTTCTTTTTTTAAATCATGGAAATAGCAGCTAAATCTAACAGGTCCTTCCAAATTAACGAAATGACGAAGGTATGTCAAGTTCGATTGCACCTGATGTGATTTGTTTCAAAATTAAATTGTTGGATCTTGCGCGCAACGTTCAATGGTGTTTTTTTTTCTTAAATTGTTAATATTCTAAACGGTATGGCTTCTATATCACCCGAGCAACAGTCGTTCTACTAGCATTTTCTACAGCTACTGCGTTCTGCCTTGGTTTTATTAATGGAAAGTCTTGAATTTGAAGCAGCTCGATGTAGCTTTCTTGACTCTTTCTTTGTGGTTTTTCATACATATCTGGGTCCTTGAGGTAGTTGTATACAACATTTGAACTTCTTCTAATTTTGCTGGCTATAAAATATATGGTTTTCCCGAGATCCCGTTTAACTCGAATTCGAATTTCTATCTGTCTATCTATATTTCTCGATTCTATCAAATTAATAATCGTACTAAGCTTCCGAACAATCAGAGTATCCTTTTTTCTGATTTAAAACACGCTAATTGGTAAATTTAGATATTGCCCTGTTCAAGTGACGCAAAAAAACTGGTACTTTTAATGACCTTCTTCAGAAAAACCACCATAAAACTGAGATGTCTGTATGTCTGCTTGAGTACGTACGTCATGCGTTTGTACGTTAGTACATTCTGGATAACTTTTTTCGTATCTCAAAAATAAATGGAGATATCGACTTCATACAAATTTAAGAAGATAAATAAGGTTAGTGCGTTGGACTGTCATGCAAGGGGTCTTAGGTTCAATCCCTGCCTGTGCCAAATTAATTTAAAAAAAAAAAAAAAATTTCGTGGGTACTGCTTCTTGCGAGGAATTGACAAATCCTTCAAGAGTAATTCTTGTCATGAAAAAGTGCTTTCTCAAAACTAGCCGTTCGGAATCGACCTTAAATTGTAGGTCCCTTCCATTCCTGACAACAGTACTCGCACACATGAATGGTTGAGAGTCGTAAGTCCCTAGGCCCTGGTTCACAACGGACTGTTGCGCCACCTCATTTGATTTGACATAGGAAAGGTTATATGCAAGTTTTTGATTCGTAAAAAATTTCGAAAAAGAGGGTCCACCGATTCCGTTCGTCTACCTGTCTGTCCTAGACCCTACCTCGAAAGGTATTGGGTCGATTGACTTCAAATTTGGAAATTAAAGTTTTGAGCTAAATTGAATTAAGCAAACTGATGGATTTTAAAATGTTTTTCTTCATTTCACTTTTTTCAATACACAAAAAATAGTTTGTATTTCTACAGAAGGGTACCCCCTGTAAAAGCGTTTTTTTGTTTTAAAATATTCTCAAGAACTAATCAACAGATTTTAATAATTTTTTTCTAATCAAAAATGCCGTTGTTTTCAATTTTTGATTCTTAAAAAAGTATTCTCGAAACCAAAAAAAGGTACCAAAAATATTTTTAAACTAAGTTTAAAAAAGAGGCTGGGATGCAACTCACACTGATAATTTCCCATCCCGTCTGTCGATTTTTCTTGCTTAAAAGGTTTGTAGATTTTCGTGTTTTGTTGAAAAAGTTATCAGTCAAATTATTTTAAGAAACAATTTAAAAAACCAACAATATGTTGTATGTGATAAAAGAGTTTGATTTCATAATCTATTTTGGTTAACGAGATAATTATTTTAAAACCAATTTTTACCAATTTTAGTAGAATTTCTTAAAAGTTTAAATTGGATGAATGAAATTAATTTCAAGCCAACGTTTACTTTGAATCACGAGATATCGTGAACCGAACATCAATTTTTACCAATTTTGAGTAGACATTAATTTTAATAAAAAAACTGACTGTTAGATTTTTATAAAAAAATTAGTCAACATTCAATATTTGTTATAAAATAAAATTAATTTGAAATATATATTAAATTTTTTGAAAACACAATTGAGCCGAAGTTTTATTAATTTTTTTTAGGTATTTATATTTTGTTAAAAAATTGTCCATTCGATTTATCTCAAAATTGTTCTGAATGTTGAAAACAATATTTCTCATAAGATAAAATAATTCAAAAGCCAATATCTCAAAGTTTTGAAAATATCTTCAAGTCGAAAATAAATTTTTAACAACTTTTGTAATTTGTTGTAGGCTTTTAATTTTTTGTACAAAAGTCTCAATTCCATTTATCTCAAGATGTGACTGAATGTTGAAAACAGTATTTAAAAAAAAAGCTGGGATGCGACCCACACTGATAACTTCCCATCTTGTCTGTCGATTTGTCTTGCTTAAAAGTTTGTCTATATGTACTCGTATAAATTTTTACCAAATTTGCGTACTATTTTTTGTTGATTTTATTTTTTATGAAAAAACGGACTGTTGAATTTTTATATAAAAATTACTGAATATTGAATATATTTTCTGTGAAATACAGTAAGTTTGAAGCCAATATTTTTAAGTTTTTAAAAGCTATTTGAGTCGAAAGTACATTCTTACCTTCTTGTATTGTTTTTTTTTTTTAAGTTTTATTTTTTTGTAAAAAACTGTCAATTCGATTTTTTTCAAAATTTAATCAAATGTTGAAAACAATATTTCTTATAAGATAAAATTAGTTTGAAGCCAATATTTAAAATTTTTGAAAAGATATTTGAGTCGAGTCGAAAATCAAATTTTACCAACTTTTGTTAAATTTGTTTTAGGTTTTCAATTTTTTGTACAAAAACTGTCAATTCGTTTTTTTTTTTCAAAATTTTACTGAATGTTACAACAATTTTGTTTGAAAGATAAAAGTAGTTTTAAGCCTAAATTTCAAGTTTTTGAAAAGATATTTGAATCGATATTCAATTTTTACCAACTTTGAGTAATGTTTTTTTTAGATTTTTTTTTATAAAAAAAAACTGTCGATTCGATTTTTCTCAAAATATTATCAGATGTCAAAAACATTATTCTTCCTTGCACAAAAATTTTTTTTTTTCAAAAAATATAGTTCTTTGATATCACGTTACAATATATAATATAAAATTTAATTCAAGTCTCTAGCGTTTTTGGTTTGTAAGATATTTAGGGCTAACCAAAATTTTCACCTTTTTTTCAAACTGCTATGGTAAAAAAACCACCCACGGAATTTTCTTGAGAGCCCTTTCTGCATCTTTCTGCCTTATTATATGTATAACAAAATTTATTTGAAATCGATATCTCTTCTGGTTCTTGAGCTATGGGGGACAAAAAAAAAAGTCGAGGTCGTACGGACGTACGAACGTACGTACACACGCACGCACAGACACCTTGAAACGTCGAGAAATGTCAAAATTTTTAATTTGAAAATCGGACCCATTACAATAACTTCCTATGGGAAGTTAACTAGTTTAAAGCCAATGTCATAAAGTTTTGAAAAGTTATTTAAGTCGAAATTCAATTTTTACCAACTTTGAGCAATGGTTTTTCAAGGTGTTTATATTTTTTTTATACAAAATTTTACCAAATGTTAAATATGTATTTTTCGTGGTACGAAATTTTTTTGGAAATAAAACCATTTTTTTCGTAAAGTTTTCAAGGTAAACAACTTTTTTCAGTTTTTTGATTTTTAAAAAAACCGTTTTTTGTTAGTTTTTGTAATCGGTCTGATTTTTCGAATTGAAAATTTTGACATTTCTCGACGTTTCAAGGTCCCTAGAGTCGAAATAAAAGATTTTTAGAGAGATGTCTGTGCATGCGTGTGTACGTACCTTCGTACGTCCCTACGTTCGCAACGTTTTTTTATGCCGTCTATAACTCAAGAACCAGAAGAGATATTGAATTGAAAAAATTGTGTTATACAGATAATAATGCAGAAAGATACAGAAAGGGCTTTAATGAAAATTGCGTGTGTGGTTGTTTTAGCAAAGCAGTGTAAAAAAAAGGTGAACATTTCGGTTAACCGGTTATTTCACGAACCATTAACGCTTTAGAGACTTCAATTACTGTTTTTATTTTATATTGTAACGTGATACCAAAGAAGTATATTTTTTGAAAAAAAAAAAAAAACAATTTACTTTTTTTTATAAATCAAAAAAAACTGTTCAGCTCTAATATTTTACGACCAAAGATTGATTTTATCTCCAAAATAATTTTGTGCAACGAAAAATTACGTGCTTGACATCTAGAAAATTTTTGAGAAAATCGAATTGACAGTTTCCTTTATAAAAAATAGAAACCTAAAAAGAACATTACTAAAAGTTGGTAAGAAATCATTTTCGACTCAAATATCTTTTCAAATCTTTTAGATATTGATTTCAAATTTATTTCCTCAAAAAACAAAAATTGTTTTCAGTCAAACTTTGAAAAAAATCGAATTCACAGTTTTTTTTTCAAACAAAATAAAAACCTACACAAAAATACTAAAACTTGGTAAAAATTTACTTTCGACTCAAAAATCTTTTCAAAAATTAAAAATATTTGCTTCAAACTAAGTTTATCTCAGAGGAAATATTGGTTTGGACATTTAGTAATTTTTTTATAAATCCAATAGTCCGATTTTTTATTTAAGAAAATCTACAAAAACAATACGCAAATTTGGTAAAAATTGATGATCGGTTCTCAATGTCTCGTGAACAATAGACAAAATTTACTACAAATTCACCCATTCATCAAATTTGTACTTGTTTATATAAGATATTAAAACTTTTAAGAAAAGTTACTAAAATTGGTAAAAATTAGTTTTCGAATTAAAATCTCATTAATAAACATAGATTTTGAAATCAAACTGTTATATCATTTATGCAAAATATTGCTGATAATTTTAAATTAGTTTTCTTGAAAAATTCAATGACTACTTTTTTAATAAAACACGAAAACCTCTAAACTTTTAAGCAAGACAAATCGACAGACTAGGGAGTTATTAATGTGGGTCGCATCACAGCCTCTTTTTTTATAAGAAATCAAAACTGTCAATAAACTCAAATGAAATTGAAAATAAATGGTTTTGGACAAAAGTATTTCGGAAAAAATAAAATAAATTAAAATAAAGCTTATATTATCATATGAAAAATATTGTTGCTAACTTTTAGTTAATCTTTTCAGGAAAATCCCAACTGACACCTTTTTTTAACAAAGAACACGAAAACCTACAAAATCAAAATTAATAGCAATGTTTTTTCAACTGAAGTTTTATGAGAACAAAGAAATATATTGACTTTTAACTATTCCAATTTTACAAACAAAAGTTGTACTAATATTTTGGAAAAATTTAAGAAATTTTGACGGACCGACAGAAATGGAAATTTATCATCCCAGGTTCTTTTTTTCAAGAAATAAGATAAGTTAACGGAGTTATAAAAACTCTTATCAACTTAAAACTTCTTTCATTTTCTGAAACTTCAAAAAATATGTTAATTAAATTATATTTAATGTATTTTCTCATTATGTATCTCTCAAAATTTGAATAAAAACTTAAACCATCTTTTCCCAAAAATACAACTTCAACCATTATTTCTTATTTTCTAACACAACACTCTATACCTTAATTAATTCTTTTAATTTTAGTTACAACCATTTATCAAAAAACTCGCGAAATTCACCTGAAAAAACCATTAAATAAAACGACTTATGTACTTTCCACTACACAAATAATAATAAATGAATGAAAGACTTTTGAATTTTAATTCAAATAATTGTAATTAGGGGTGTATCTGTATTAAAGTAGTTAAACTTTTGCCTTTTTGTTCTTTTCTTTTTTGTTCCTATGCATACCTTAGCTAAACAACTTCTAAAAGTAATAAAACTTATTTATATATATACATAAGTATTTAAAACATCTACATCACATTTTGATTAAGATTCTTTCATATCGCTTGAATTGAGATCACAATTTTTGCATATAAAGTGGCATTTATAATAAAATTAAATGCAAAACAATTGAAAGGGTTGTTTTTTGTTTAAAATACATTTATTCGTATAATAATATCCATATACGTAAAACATTACAAATAAATGTTAAAGCAATACTCGACTCGTGTACTAAACTCTTGTCGGCATATTGTATCCATTCAAAAGGACTTCCTTCCGTTTGAACGAAGTCATAACATAGCCTGAATACAATACCATTTCCTGTTTTTATTTAGTTGGGTTTTATATTATTTACCCCCGCCCGAACGTCTGAATTGAACCTGATGGCAAAAGGAAAGGAAAAAGGAAAGACAAAATAAAAAAGGGCAATGAGAAGAAGAGAAAACAAGTCAAAATTTATATATTTCCGTAAGAGGCAAATGAAATGACTATAACTTTGACTACTAAGGCTTAGAAGTAGCAGCGGAGGCCGTTGCGGTGGTGGAGACGATATGGTGGTAGATATTTGTAAGGCTAAACGCGTCATAACCATCACCAGCCACGAAAATGTATAATTTCATGTGATCAAGTGCAATCGAGACCTATGATGATTGCAGATGTTTCCAACCAACCAACCAAGCAACCATCAACATTTGGGTTTCCTTATGGTCGTTTTACAGTCTGGGCACGTTCCTGGCTAAGCCGAATTTTGTCACCGAATTTTCTCAGCGTTTTAGGAATAGATAAGAGAAAAATCGTGGAGCAGTGATAAACAGTATTGTTGGGCAAGAAAAAATACACTTAGTTTGAGCTGGATATTCTTAGTCCTTCAAAAGCGGGACCTTTTTGGTTGTGCGTTGAATCTGTGATTACCATTTTTCAAGGACCCTCATTATTGAGTCTCTTCTGTTTCTTGCCGAAAAGACACATAAAGGCAAAATTAATAATACCCGTTTTTTGTTGGAAAATCTATCAATAGTTTAGTAGGATTTTACACGAATAACAAAAATCATATCCGCAGTATGAATACTACAGATAAAAGTTAATGTGGAATTTAACTACGGATGGGTTTTTGACATTTATAAGAGTCTCGAATGGATCTTATGTGATTTCGTTCTCAAATGTTGGTACGATTGATATTGCACTTGTATCTCGATGGCTGTGTTCGTTGAGCAGTTGTGCATTTGTAATCATGTGTTTTCCATTGGGAAAAAAAATCAATCTGTTACTGTTGATATTATTTACTCTTGTTAATGAAAATGGACTAACTCCTCCACACAGGTTTTTCTTCATAATTTTTTACTCGACTCCGATCGCCGACCGGAATCGAATTGAATCAAGCTCATTTCGAGTCAGGTATATAAATAATTAAGGCTCGCTTCAAGCTCGCTTCAACACCATATATTAATGTAGTAGTCTACGAACAAACCCCCTTCTTAAAGTTTTTATTTTATTACAAAGCTGCAATTGTTGAATGAACTTTTTTTATAGAATATCGATTTCCAGATGTTTTCTTAACATTTCTTCTTGAAAATTGTCCATTTTATTAGTTTAAGTTAGTTTTTTGCTGAAGTTAATTTTAACTTTTGATTTTCACAAAGCTTTCTTTTATTTTTGTTTTTTTATTATTATTATTCTGAGAGGTCTTCTTTCAGTTGTACCAATTTTTAAATACAAAAATCTGGCTACTGCCGATGGGTTTTCTTGGGATTTTTTACTATACTTTTTATAGAATACCAGCAAAAACACGGGTAGTTAGAATACACGGCCATAGTTTCACATTATAGATGGATGAATGATCCTCCAAGATCGTGCTAACGCCGCTTGACTATTTTGTTGTTACAAAATTTGAAGTCGGTACTCTACGCTGTTAAGTTCGAAACATTTGACCACTTGCATGACAACATTCGTCACACTATTGTCGATATACGGTCACAAATGTTGGAAAAATTCATGGAAAATTGGACCGACAGGTTATCAGAAGTCAAATTTCAATTCGAAAGCCAGAAAATAATCTTTCAAATAAAGTACATTTTTTGTCAATTTCAAGAAATCATCTTTGTTCTATCTCCTTTCAACGTTCTATACCTTTAAACAAAAACACCATCAACTTTTTGTTTACTACAATTGGAAATTCAATTTTTCACCAATAATCGTTAAAAACACTCATCAACAATGCTTTCGAAAACTAAAAACGACCTGTTTTATGTTTGTTGAACATACTGTGCATATTAAAAGGCAATTCAAACTTTATTCAGTGGGATCATAACACCTTGCCGACTCCCACAGTCATACATCTGTGTGGGTCATTTCTTGTTAGATGAGTTTCCAGAAACGGCGAGAATACGGTGGCGGCTAACGTCTACAACCGACGGCGCGGACGGCTCAAACACACCAAGAGCACAGTAATTTCCAACTCCACCCGCACCATATAACTGCCATCATCAAATGCTAATCAGCATTCAATGGGCACTTTTCCACCTTGTCTTACAATCTTATAGCCAGCAGTATCCAGTATATTCCTGCTCTATGCGCTAACAAAGAAGAAAACAGGGCCATAAGCAGGATGCATAAATTGGGAATAAACTTGTGGTGTAAACATGCTTTAAAGACGCTTTAATTTAGCTACTTTTGAATATTAATGAAACGGAAACTGCCAACGAGTATGGCACAACACAAATTTTAAAATCGAAAAGTTCTGTTCTCTGTTCTTGTGTATTTTTTTTTTGTTTTTGGAAACTCCACCGTGAAATAAGCTGAGAATAGGGGTAGAAACGCTGGTGTTGGACTATCGTAAATTTATATATTTTCAATTTCATGGCTAATTGTTTTCCAAGAGCAATATAACTAAATGGCATTAGGTACGTATAAAGTTACCCCTAAGGGAAATGTTTAAGCTGCTGAAGCATTTCCAAAAAACGTCTTGTTGTCCGCCATCATGATGATGATATGAAAAAATGGACGAGTGTTTCACGACTTAATTTCGTTTTTGTGTGATTTGAATTCTATTTTTTTGTTTTTCTTGTGTTGTGTTCTATTCTGTGTTTTTGTGATGTCACAGGATAACGATCGAAGTAATGGCATTGACGTGATTTCAAGATAGAAAAAGATTGAACACTTGAATATAAAGTGAACAATTCGTGGGAGGTAAATCGTGATATTGTATAGAGAAACATGGGAACATATTCTATTCTATGGGTACTTTAGTGTTGATTTTCAATCTTCTTAAGTACGTTAAGGAATCAGAATTTACAGAAACTGTATTAAGGTTTTTAATATGTCCCTCGAGGTGTGACATGAACAAACTTTCAATTTTTTTTGTATTGTCTATAGAGAAAGTTATTCAATTTGTTAAGCTTTTATGCTCTTAGAAATACTCGTTTTAAAAAAGTAATCTATAACGGATAGTATAAATAAAAATTTAAGAAATTTTAGGTTTCACAAACTCTAATGTAAACTTGAAACTGCGAAAGCACTTGAATCTTTATAGAATACTAATGTTTTAATACCCTCTTGCAGTTGTAATCGATCGTTTAGAGATTGTGTGCTTTTGAAGATTTTCATATCATCTGCATAAGTAAAAAAAAGTTACTGTAGTGTACACGAAGGGTAACATCATTGATACCTCAGATAAAGAGTAGAGGACCTAAATGACTACCCTGAGGAACGCCTGATTTAGAAATGAAATAGTACAAGAAAGAACTTCTGAATTTAACCTGATAAGATCTTTTTTGAAGGTAAGAGAAATCCATGGGATGATTAAGAAGGAAACTCAATTGCCGTTAGAATAATAAGTATAAACACAGTTGAGCTCTTGACCGAGTTCTAGATTATTTGAGTTATTATTCAGAAATGCAAGTAGATTAGTATAAATGTCGAACGTTTTTGGATAAAACCATGCCTATATTATTCCCGCAGTTAAAATGTTGACTATAACAAACTATAACAAACAAACAAAAAGCTTGGAAACAGAGGACAGTTAGAGATAGTGCACATGTGTTTTCAAGACAATTAGATGAATTTCATCTAAGCCTAAAGAATAAACATGGAGAAATAAGGCCAGGTAATGTTAGATTTGGTCAAACGTCATTTGAACATTATTAAAAGTAGTCTGCGAACAGTCTCACAAGTATAGAAAGAAATTTTCATTTATTTTTATGGGAGTGTTACAGCGTTACAAATTTCTGAAGTACGAACTAAAATTTTCTGAATAGCATCCAAATTTAATTTTTTGCTTTGAAAAGAAAATCGACCCATCTTACTTTAAAATACCATTGCGATATTGAAAAATCTAGAAGGTGGCTATAATTTTTGAGAGTGTATCATAACTCTGTTTTACTAATTCTGTAACGTTTATTTCTGCTTAAACTTTCAAAAATTTGGCATTTTTTTCAAAGTTTAGCGGTTTGGATCCTAAGAACTTTAAAAACTGAATTAGGAAACCCTTTTCTGAACTGTAATTCTTTTAACAATCTCAGGTATGGGATTCGACCTTACATTTTATCGAGGTTCATAATTTTGGTTTATTTTTTTAACTTCCCATTGGAAGTTATTGTAATCGATCCGATTTGTCGAATTGAAAATTTTGACATTTCTCAACGTTTCAAGGTCCCTAGAGTGGAAATAAAAGATTTTTAGAGAGATGTCAAGAACCAGTAGAGATATTGACTTCAAATAAACTTTGTTATTCATGTATTAATGCAGAAAGGACTCTCAAGAAAATTACATGGGTGGTTTTTTTACCATAGCAATAAAAAAAAAAAGCGAGAATGTTGGTTAACCCTAATATCTCACAAACCATTTTTGCTAGAGACTTGAATTAAATTTTATATTATATATTGTAACGCGTCGATACCAAACAAATATATATATACAATATATATTTTTAAAACAAATTCCAATTAACGGTTTTTTATAATTCAAAAAAACTGAAAAAAATATTTGTCACCTCGAAAATATCTTGACCAAAAAATGATTTTATCTCCAAAACAATTTTGTGCAACGAAGAATAACGTTTTAAACATCTGAACAAATTTTTAGAAAAATCGGAGTGATAGATTTTTTTTTCATAAGAAATGAAAACCTAAAAAACATTACTCAAAGTTGGTAAAAATTGATTTTCGACTTAAATATCTTTTTAAAATTTGAGATTATGGCTTTAAACAAATTCTATTAAAAGAAATATTGTTTCCAACATTTGGTAACATTTTGAGAACAATCAAATTGATAGTTTTTTTTTATAAAAAAATAAAAACCAAAAACAACGTTACTAAAAGTTGGGAAAAATTGAGAGCACATAAAAAAAGTTGGTAACAGTTGATTTTTGACTTAAAAATCTTTTCAAAACCTTGAGATATTGGCTTTAAACTAATTTTATATTTTAAAAAACATTGCCATCAACATTTAGTTGAATTTTGAATAAAATAGAATACACAGTTTTTTGTATAAAAAATAATAAAAACCTAAGCAAAATTAATAAAAGTTGATAAAAATTGATTTTCTACTCAAATAATCTTTTCAAAAATTCAAACTTTCTTTGATCTCACAGATTGTTTTCGACATTAAGTAATTTTTTTATAAAAATCCAACAGTCCGTTGGAATTTGGTAAACAATATAAGATATTGTATTTGTTTATATAAGAAACTTGGTAAAAATTGGTTTTCGACTAAAAATCTCGTTTGCAAAAATACATTTCGAAATCAAACTATTTCATCATATGCAAAATATTGTTTTAAATTTTTGAGAATAATTAAACTGACAATTTTTTTTAACAAAATACGAAAACCTACAAACTTTTAAGCAAAACAAAACGACAGACGGGATGGGAAGTTATCAGTGTGGGTCGCATCCCAGCCTCTTTTTTTTATTTTAAATTACTATAGTACAATATCGGCTATTCATTTAAGCTCTTTTGATGTTATCATCTGTAAAAAAAGGTATTTGAAGTCGGTATCTTTGACGATACGAATGTTTTTTTTTTAAGACGTGTGGTTTTCAATCTGAAAATATTTTTTTCGGAGTTGTTCTTTTTGACAGCTTTCACTTGATGTATTCTCAGAAAATTACCAAAATGATGGCTTAGTACGCAGAATGCAACGAAATAATTAATTTGTCCTTAAATATGTCTTATTGCATTCTGGAGGAGGTACGTATAAGACGCCTCATGAACCCGCAACCTTGATACGAATGGTTGCATGGGACACACTCTCCAGCCAGCATTAGCCTGTCCCTAACATGGGAAGTCTGTTCGAACGACCTCACAGTGTCTTATCATCAAATTATTGCAGGAACCTTTTGGTGGGAGCATTATCTTAAGCTATGGGCCTGTGGCGTGGCCTCCAAAATTGTGTGAAAAACCACCGCTGGGCTATTTTTTGTCTGGTTGTGTCGCTTGTCTTATCAGATTAGCCCTTAAAAGAAAATATTCGGAGCGTTATTGCTGACATACTAAGTCCCAAATTGCTGCAAAAAGTGGTCGAAAATTGGGCTCCTCTACTAAGATTTGTTTGGGCCAGCCGCAAACCCCATTTTTACAATAAAGCTAATTTTTTGGCCATGTGCATTAAAAACTACACGTCTTAAAAACAGTAGTACAAGTGGCGATGGTTAGTGCGTTGGACATCATGCCAGAGGTCTTGGGTTCAAACCCAGCCTGTGCCATCTTACTTACTTACTTACTTAAGGTGGCGCTACAGTCCTGTGTGAACTAGGGCCTGTGCCATCTAATGTTGTTTTTTCACGGGTACTGCCTCTTCCGAGGAATTGACAAATTCTGCAAGAGTAATTCTTGTCATGAAAAGTGCTTTCTTGAATTAGCCGTTTTGATTCGACTTAAAACTGTAGCTCCCCTTCATCCCTGACAACAGTGCTCGGACACAGGAATGGTTTAGAGTTGTAAGTCACTAGGCCCTAGTTCTCAAAGGACTGTTGCTGTTGTTTATAATTAATTTCTAAAAAACAATCATTTTATTTAACTCGAAAAAAGGTATTTCGAAAGTACCGACGAACAAACGTGCAAACAACAAAATAATCAAACCAGAAGACAAATTATTTTTGTTCAGTTATAATTTATATAAAAACTTAATAAATAATATTGTTTTGTTATCATTCATATCAAGTCTTCAAGTTGTTAAAAAATTCACAAAATTTGAAAATATTCTATAGACTTTGAAATAATTTTACCTAAATTACCTTTGAAAAAGAGCATCGCATACTCAGCTTCAAATTATAATTTCGTCATTTTAAAAAACAATATATTTTCTTACTAAATTTCTGAACTATAAAGATCGGTTTCCAATAAACATTGATTAACTATTCTGTCTTCAATAACAGAATAACTTACCTATATAAACTTTCTTTTAGCCTTTTCTATCACTTTCAATACTTAAATGTGATTTATAGCACAAAATATTCAAAAACTTGCCACTGTATATATTCATGAAATATGAAACCTAATAACAATGAATATCTTATTTATTAACCCTTTTCATTATTAATTATTACTAACACTACTACTACTACCTGTATGAATGTTTAAGATGTAAAAGGAAGTAAAAAGTCATAAACTAAACATAATGACGCACATTTAAATAAAAACTATAAATTTGATTCATACGTGTCACAGAATGTAGGAAAAATATTTATGAAATTTGAAATTTCAAAGTTATTGGAATTATCTTTTGAATATTAATTCGTTTTTGTGTGTCAAAAATATTTATACTTTATGTGGGGATACCTTTTCACTTTTCATTTTTCATTTTTCAAATTCGATCTTCAATAAATCTCATCGTGTAATTCCGTAAAAGGAAATTGAGGGAAACATTTTTGTGTTTTGAAGTGATATTCTTTTGTATTTCAAAGCATTATGGATCTTCAATGGTGGTATTTCATATAGACAAGACATGAAAGACAAGGCTTTAAGACATTAAGGAAAACAAAAATTATTACTTTACCGGAACATAAATTAATACAAAGAAAATATTTAAAATAACGTATTTCTTATTGTTGCATTATGGTTTATTCAAATTTATATTTATTCATATTTTTGAATAACAAAGATATCAATAGAATACTTAATAATACGTTATACTACTAGTACCAGCATTTTTTGTTTATATTGCTTCTTTTTATTTGAAAAATTTTTGATGAACAATATATTTGGAAGCGCTCTAGATTTGTGTGTTTATTATCGTCTATGAATATTGATCAATATTGTACTATAATTTATAACCAATTCATGTACAGGTTAACAATAGTATAAAATCCTTTTTTTATAGAGATCGTTCATTGTTATGTAGGCTTTTGATTTAAAAACTGACTCAAAGTTTATAATATTTATCTGTTGTTACTATAAAATTTTCATGATGCTATTACAGACTTTTTTTGCTGGGAGAGTTTTCTTTTTGCAATTTGATTGCGTTATTAGCTTGTTTATATGAGGTACTCAAAAATTTAGGTTTATTTTGGAACTTTGAAATATTCTTGTAGACAACTCTCGAACTAGGGAGATGGTTTGATGTTTTAATGTAACGTAAAAATATGGACTTGTTTTATCGAAAGCCTGATTAGTCCAGGAAGTTAGATATTTATTTCGGAAAGAAATTGCAAAGCTGAATTTTAAGGTAGAACTTCATTTATGCCACTTCACTCTCTTTTAGACCTTAGAAAACTATAAAAGAGGGTTTTTCGAAAACAATTCTGGATAAAACGCTTTTTCCCAGAGTTGTTAGATTTGGAAAAATCATTTTGCAAAGTATATGTTTGTAGTTCACTAAGTCAAAATTATATTAAAGTCATATTTTTAGGTGGAACATTGTGTTTTAATTGTTTAAGTCTAAAACTTGGTTTTTAATACAAAATTTGTCCCAGACATAAAACAGTTGGTAACAAACATTTTTGATCCAGGAATATGATTTTTTATATTTTTAAATAGTAGCACTGAACACCAACATATTGAACGGTTCTTCTCCAATTCTTTTTTTCTTATGAAAATACTATTTTCAAAATTCGAAAAAATTTTGAGAAAAATCTTAGTGAACACCTTATAGGGCTTCTTCGACATATTCGAAGCCTGTAGGGAGCAGTTTATCCGGCTCCCCTTCCTTGGAGTTATACTAAGGATCTGGCCCTCCAGGTTGGGGGTTGTGCCATTGGGTTGACTTCCTGGGTACGTAAAAATACCTTTAGTTGCGAAGCACCAACAAGCCTCGGATACGGACGGATTCACTGTTGACAACCCACGCAAACGAAATAAGGACAACGAACTTCGGATATGTGCGTGGAATTTTAGGTCCCTTAACAGACCATGTGCAGCCGAACAATTAGCGGAAGCCCCAAACTGCAAGGCAGATATTACCGCCATCCAAGAAGTGTGATGGAATGGACCGGGCAAAGGCAAGCTAAAAGACTGCTATATGTACTACGGCGACTGCTACCGAGAACAAAGACAGCGCCTATTTGGGTGTGGATTTGTTGTTGGAGCTAGGCTCAGGCAAAAAGTCTTGAGTTTCAACAGTGTGAGCGAGCGCATCACGACAATCCGCATCAAGGCTAAATTCGCCAACATAAGCCTAATATGCGTGCATGCCCCAACAGAGGAGAAAGATGAAGACACCAAAGACATATAAGATATAAGAGCAGTGCCCTGGCTATGACATTAAAATTGTCTTAGAAGATTTTATTGCCAAGCTAGGAAGAGAAGACATCTTTGGTGGCATAATCGGGAGATACAGCCGACCAACGACACTTCTCCAGTATCCAAGATATCCGAACCTTTTGAGAGGCCAACATTGACTCGGACCACTACCTCGTTGTAGCCAAGGTACGGCTACGGATATCCCGATCCAAGCCAAAACAAGGAAGTACTGTGAGAAGATTCGACGTTAGACGGCTACAATCGCAAGAGACTGCCACGTCCTTTTCCGATCGAGTCTCTAATAACCTCTTAAGGAGCCCTAAGCATTGAAAAATAGTGGCAACATTGCCTTGCAGCCATCAGAGATGCCGCCTCTGAAGTGCTAGGCTTCACACGGCCACCACAGCGAAACCCCCGAAACAAGAGCCATACAAAACGGCGCTGCACAAAAGGACTAGAGCTGCTCGTGAGCTCTACGAGCAGAAGAGGAGAGAGAAACACTGGTTTCTTAGATGGAAAAAAAGAGAGCTTGAGAAGCTCGCAATCGAGGAGATAGAGGGATGTCACAACAGGAATGGGGTTTGTAAATTTTACCAAAAGGTAAAAAAAAACCTCCCAAGGGTACCAGCCACGAACCGAAGCCTGTAAAGACGGTCAAGGGAACCTCGTTGTAGAACCGCAGTCGATGCTGAACATATGGAAAGATCACTTCTCTAAATTATATAACGGCGGTGACGAACCGAATCCCGCTGTAAGGGAAATAGAACCACTCAACCTCAGCGACGCAGATCAACAATTCCGCCTACCCAACCTTGACGAAGTGAAGATAGCTATATCTAAACTTAAGTCACACAAAGCTGCTGGAGCTGACGGCATCTGTGCCGAACTATTCAAAGCAGCAGGCGATGACTTGGTACGGAGCATGCACCAACTCATCTGCAAAATATGGTCGGAAGAAAGCATGCCCGATGAGTGGAATCTTAGCATAGTGTGTCCGATGCATAAGAAAGGATACCCTCTAAACTGCGCTTACTACAGAGGCATCAGTCTCCTTAATATTGCGTATAAGATTTTCTCTGCCGTATTATGTGAACGTCTGAAGCCATTCGTCAACAACCTGATTGGTCCTTATCAGGGTGGCTTCAGACCAGGAAAGTCCACTATCGACCAAATATTCACACTACGGCAGATCTTGGATAAAACCCAGGAGCTTCAAATCGATACCCACCATCTCTTTATCGATTTTAAAGCCACGTATGACAGCATCTATAGGTAAGAGCTCTACCGAGCAATGTCTAGTTTTGGAAACCCTGTCAAACTTATCCGTTTGTGCAGAATGACGATGGAGAATCCACACTGCTCTATCAAGGTCGGAAAAGATCATACCGATTCATTTGATGTCAAAAAAGGTTTTAGACAAGGCGATGCACTGTCATGCGACTTCTTCAACATCGTTCTGGAAAGAATTGTGCAAAACTCAACCGTCAACACTAGAGGCACAATCTTCCAAAGATCCATCCAATTACTCGGATACGCAGATGATATTGACATAATTGGAAGATCAAAGCGTGATGTCAGTGGAGCGTTTTTGAGCATTGCGACGGAAGCGAAGAAGATGGGTTTAGTGGTCAATGAGGGCAAGACCAAGTATATGCTGTCATCAAAAAAGGACACTGAACGACGACGTCTTGAACAAAACGTCACCATGGACAGCTCTAACTTTGAGGTAGTTAAGGACTTTGTCTACCTAGACAACGACACCAGCGCTGAAATCAAACGAAGAATAACTCTTGCAAATCGCTGCTTCTTTGGACTTAGAAGGCAATTGAGAAGTAAAGTCCTCTATCGAGCATGTAAAATCACCATCTATAAGACACTCCTCATCCCGGTTCTCATTTATGGCGCTGAGGCCTGGACCCTGTCAAAGAAAGATGAGTGCGTTTTAGGATGCTTCGAGAGAAAAATTCTTCAGGTGATTTTTGGTACGCATAGATGAAGAATGGAGGAGAAGATATAACGATGAACTGTACGGGCTGTACAGCGACACTGACCTAGTTAGTAGAATTAAAGTCCAACGGCTTAGAAGGCTAGGTCATGAAGAGCGAATGGACATCAACGCTCCAGCCCGGTCTTCAAATCCAATCCCGAATGACGGCGCACTAGAGGAAGACAGCGACTCAGGTGGCGCACCCAGGTGGGAGAGGACCTCAACCAACTTGGCGTGCTAAACTGGAGACAGCTAGCTAGGGACCGAGACGCATGTTGGTTGAGGCCTAGGTCCCCCCCGAACTGTAGCGCCACCTTAAGTAAGTAAGTAAGTAAATATATCTTTTCGAAACTTTGTTTTAAACTACTTGTATCTTTAAAAAAACATATTGTTTTCAACATTCAGTAACATTTTAAGAAAAATTGAATTGACAGTTTTTTTACAAAAAACTAAAACCTTAAACATAATTTAACAAAAGTTGGTAAAAATTGATTTTCGACTCAAATATTTTTTCAAAAACTTGAAATTCTGGCTTCAAACTTATTTTATCTCAGAAGAGACAACATTCGGTCAAATTTTGAAAAAAGTCGAATTAACAGTTATTTTTACAAAAAAATTTTTGAGAGACTTTTCTGCATATTTCTGTTTTAATATCTGTATACAAAAATCTATGTCTTTGAAGTCGATATCTCTACTGGTTCTTGACGGCTCTCTAAAAATCTTTTATGTCAACTATAGGCACCTTGAAACGTCGAGAGATGTCAAAATTTTCAATATAAATTTGCAAAAAAAAATCAAGAAATTGTTTTTTTTTTTAAGTCAAAACAACTGAGACAAATTTTTGTCATTTTTGTCAATTTTTGTTTCGACTCAAATATTTCGAGAATCAGTGAAAAAACACAAGTAATTTTTTAGGAAAATTCAATCGGTACACTTTTTATAAGAAGAAAGTACTAATTTGTACAAATTGGTTTTCGACTAAATTGTTTTAGAAACAAAATAAGATATTGATATCAGACTAAAAATGTCATTTTTTTAAAAAACCATACACCTACTAAAACAACTAAGAACTAAAATTTCTTGAGAACAAAAATTGACAATTGACTTTTAAATTTATTTATGTTACAAGGAATGTTGCATTTAGTAGTTTGCAATACTTTTAAAATGTCGACAGACAAGCTTAAGCTATCAGTGTGGGTCGAATACCAGCCTCTTTTCGTTTTGTTATACGAACTTGCTCTATTTTATGTCAATATTCATGCAAAAATAATCCCAAAATGTTTACCTCAGCCTCTAAACAAAAAATTGATGGTCTTGGTTTAAAATATAATTCCTCAATCCTCAAAATCTAATCTAAACACAAATAAAAATCAGTCAACTGATATCTTAAATGGTCTGAATCCCTTCCGCAGACTAAGATTTATTTGAATAGAAAGTACTTAAAAGTGGTAAAAGCATACCAATAAGCAATCATCAATTAAAATCAAACCATTTGGTGATCAATACCATTAACACCTTCAAGGACCTCCAAATACTTTCCTTTTTAATGGCTTTCTATTTACTCGATGGCTAGATACAAAAAGCAAAGCATCAACACCATCAATAAGTCACAGAATTCTAAATTTCAACAAAAGTGAAATCAGAAAACCCTTTAAAAAAAAAAAAAACATTCTTTCACGATTTCTATGTAGCTATAAAAATTTGCCAAAGTCAATTAAGCGATATGTCACACTTTGCATTAAAAATAAAATCCTGACTATAATTGATCGACTTTTTTGTGAATACTTCTATTTATAGAGGCACTCATACCTAAATCTTTTGGACGAGACTTTGAATAAGATTGAAAATAAAAAATAAATCTTAAGTGCAAAATTGTAACTTTGACAGTTTTCTTCGTACATATTTTTTTTTTGATGATGGTTGTGTGTAGATTTGATATGAAAATCAATTCCCATTCCAATCATTTTTCTCGTCTCTCCTTTTCAAAAATGTCTGAAAACTTTTTCTGACATTTATTCAAAAGATTCGAAGCATTGCAATTATTTTTGTATATTTTTTTTGTGAACGTTAAACCCTCCTTCCTCTCCCGCTCGGTGATGTGAACATTTTTGATTCGATTGAAAAAAGGTAAAACTTAACAACTTTATTCAATCAAAAGTCTTCCCGAGGGGATACTTTTTTTGTCACCCTGCACACCTAGGCTTCTCACTTTCTGGAAACAAAACAAAGTTATAAAGAGAGAAAAAACACTTTATCCCGACAATTTATCAAATGAGCAACGAAATTCAAACAAAAAGATATTCAAGCAACAGCGGTAGCGGTGGCATGGCGGCCCGGCCAGTAGCAACGGCGGCACCCGAAATAAATAGCATATCGTACGCCACCACCTCCTGGTCGTCGTCGTCCTCGTCGTCAATAAATAGAACGGTTCCGTTTTATTTTTTATTGTACTTTCTTAAAATGGTTCTAAAATGGAAATTGAACGCTGAACACAAAAACTTCTAAATAGCAACCGCATCCAAAAACCAATGTGAAAGCAAAAGGACAAAGGAATGGGATGGGACAGGGCCAAGTGAAACTGTTAAGAAATCGAAACTTTCTGACATCGGTCACAATACGAAAGCGGTCCTGATAACTTTGTTTTTTATTTTCACTTTGCGTAGGAATGTAGAATTTTACCAAAAAGAATTATGGGACTTTAAAGTAGGAGTAGAAGTCAAATTCCCGAAGAGTGCATTCTTTTGATTGAATTCAGAGATTGATTCATTAAACGATTTACGTATAGGAATCTTTCAGTAGTGTCTGAGGTTAGTGGTCAATTTTAAGGACTGTCATGTCAGAGCTCTAAATTATATTCCTACTTATATCTTCAAAAACTACAACAGTACAAATTTGAAATAAAATTGTGGGTACCCCAAAATGTTGTAATTACTCGATCAAACAAACGATTAAGAGACAGAATCCAAAAAATTTAAATACAGAACTTGTGAAATTCACCATCCAAATCAATTTTTATTCTTTGCCAAAACTCTCAGTATAAGTTGTTTTATTTTTGGTATTTTTCAAAATCGATTTCAAGAACGAAATCTATTTTTCATGCTAATGGATTTTTTTGTTTGGGGTTTGCTCTATCGCCTTTACGTACCTCAAAGCTCAAACCCCTCTGCAATTCAAATGTAGCCAAAAATTTCCCAAACAGTTCTCAGTACTAGCTACACTCAAACTTTAGTCTTTGTCCTCAATATACGATCTATGAAGTTCCCAGGAGAGTAGGATGAGTGTGACTTAAGCCTCTGTAACGACAAAAGGTGAAGTTAAAGCAAATGGGCAGATTTATACGATTGTAAAGGACATCGTGACTTTGGGGATAATAGGAGATTGTTTCTTGTTTCTCTTCTTGTCGTTACCTACTTTGTTGTAAAAAAAAAGGCAGAGAGGGGGCTTGGACGGAGGGAGGAGAAGTGCTTCAAAACGATTTCTTTACAATAAATAAGTGTTTTTAGGCGTGACGTTTTCATTGGTGGTCGATGTTTCTTTAGAGTGAACTTTTGATTTCAAACTTCTTTATGACTTTCAAGATAGTCTAGTTCCCAGAATTGGCCAAATTTAAATATCAATGATTTGGTTCTATAGATTTTAGAAGGTATATAGTTTCAAATGTAAAGCAGGAACTACAAAAGGACCATTTCAACAATACAATACTTCTTGTGAATTCAAAATCGGATATTTGCACAATTCAATATATATAAGTTTGATCTTTGAACGTTCTCTAATCAAATGTTTTTCCAGAATCCTGCAAATCGACCAAATGTCAAACTGAATAGGAACCAAAAAAAAAAACTGTATAATACTCGTACAACCGTTATGGGTTTTGGCATAATTTTTAAATAAAAATCCCCAAAAACGTAGCATATGGAAGTTATAGAGTTTTGAAAAACATCAGGAAGCTCTTTATAGCGATTTTATCGCTGGATAAATGGGGATGAAAATGGTTGGGGCGGTTGTAAATATGTTGGGGTTGCCTTTGGTTGGCATTGATGGCACATATCTGGGTGGTGGGAGGAGGGAGGACAAACTTTTTTTCTGTCGAATGGTTGATGTTTATATATTCCTCAAATATGCACTCAAATTCAATGAGTGTAATTCCACAGCCCGAACTGATGATGTGGCCGGTTGGAACAATATTGTTGTTTTCGGTTGGTTGGACATTGTGTAGGGGGAGTATAGTAATACCTATACGCATCAAGCCATCATCATCGCAGAGAATCAATTGAAATCTCCATAAAAACGTAAACGAGGTGGACACACCAAAGATGAATTTTTTTTGTTTCTTTTTTTATTGTGAAATTCTTTGTTGATATTTTTCTTTCGGATTTATTTAACGAGTAATAATAATATTAACAAAAGATTTTGAACAGGGGATTTTATAGGTTCTTATTTTTACAAACACAACTTGAAAAGAAATGACGAGAGGAGGCTTGGGATATGAAATAAGGGACAACAGATTGATCCTTTTTGAATATTTGGGATTTAGGAAATTTATAAACAAAGTACTGTAAATGTCTTGACTCTCATACCTTTGGCAGGACAAAATAAAATATTAAAGAGAAAAGCGTTAAGATTAATATCTTTCTCACCTGAAACTTATGTCGCTGATGTATTTAGTCAGCAATTAAGTGTTTTTCTAAAAACAAATATTTTATTGTCCAAATAATACTTTTTATAATTCGATATCTCAGAAACATTTTTTAAAGAAATTTAAATCGAAACAGTATAATTACATTTAACATTTATAACAAATTAATTAAAAAAAAAAAAAATCGCACAGAAAGTTATTGTAATCGGTCCGATTTGTAGAATTGAAAATTTTGACATTTCTCAACGTTTCAAGGTCCCTAGAGTCGAAATAGAAGATCGATATCTGTGCGCCCGTGTGTACGTACGGACTTCGTCGTCCATATCTTAAGAACCAGTAGAGATATGGACTTCAAGTAAATTTTGTTATAATGCAGAAAGGACTCTCAAAAAAATTTAGTGTTGGGTTTTCTTACCATAGCAATTTAAAAAAAAAAGTTACAAATGTTGGCTAACCCAAAATATCTCACGAACCAATAACGCTAACGACTTAAATTAAATTTTAAATTATATATTGTATCGTGATACCAAACTAGTACATATTTGGAAAAAAATCCAATAACGATTGTTTTTGCAAACAAAAAAAAACTGATCAAAAATAATTGACACGTCGAATATTTTTCGAACAAAAAAAGATTATATCTCCAAAAAAATTTCATGCAACGAAAAAAAAACCATTTTTGACAGTTGGTAAAATTTAAGAAAAAGTGTATTAACAGTTTTTTTTTTAGAAAAAATGAATACCTAAAAAAAACAAATTACTAAAAGTTGGTAAAAATTGATTTTCGACTCAAATATCTTTTCAAAAATTGGAGATATTGTCTTCAAACTAATTTTGCCTTTTAAAAAATATTGTTGTCAACATTCAGTCAGATTTTGGAAACAAACAAATTGACAGTTTTTTTACAAAAAAAATTACTAAAAGTTGGTAAAAATTGGATTTCGACACAAATATCTTTCCAAAATTTGAGATATTGGGTTTAATAATTTAAAATTGTATCTTGTAAAAAATATTTTACATTTGGTAAAATTTTGAGTATCGAATTGACAGTTTTTTTACAAATACTAAAAATCTGGAAAAAAAGGAAAGGATCAAAATTTACTTTGGACTAAAATATCTTTTTTAAAATTAAAAATATTATCTTCAAACTAATTTTATCTCACAGAAAATAATGTTTTTGATATTCAGTAATTTTTTTTTAAATCCAACATTCAGTTTTTTCATAAAAAATAGATCTAAAACTAAAATAGGTAAAATTTGGTTAAAAATCTCGATAACAAAAATAGATTCTTAAATATTATTAAAATATTGTTGGTAATTTTAAATTTTTTAAGAATAATTCAACTGACAACTTTTTTAACGAAACACAAAAACCTACAAACCTTTCAAGCAAGACAAATTGACAGGCGGGATGGGAAGATATTAGTGTTGGTCGCATCCCAGCATCTTTTTTTTACGACTGTCAAGTTAGCACTACATTTTTCGAAATTTAAAAAACTGAGTATGCAGTTAATTAAAGCTTTTTTGTTCAAAATTAGCTGTGGAAAGAAAAAAATTCTAAATAATTGCATCGTTAAATTTTGGAATATCCTTGTTTTATGCCTGGACTCACTGTTTTAAGTTAGCACTACGTACCCCCTTTTTTAGAAAAAAAAATTAAGTAAACAACATTTTTGGAATTTATTTTTCTTTCCACAACTAATTTTCAACAAATAATTGTCAACTAATTGCGTACTTAGTTTTAGTAAAATCAAAAAGTGTAAAAATCAGCGAGCTACAATTTTTTTTCTCCACAACTAATTTACAACAAAAAAGTTAAAATTAACTCCATACTCAATTTTTTAAATTTCAAAAAATATAGTGCTAACTTGACAGTCGTCTTTTTTAAGCCTTCTAGATATATAAAACACATTTTCTTAAAGATGATTCTTATGGCATTAATGAACATATTTATGGCCTTGAAAAGTAATAAGTAATTAATCGAAGGTGTTGCTGTTGTTTTTTGTAATATTTTTAAGTATTTTTCTAATTTGGCCCTACTCCCTAAAGAGAGGGAGGTAGAGCCTTTCCCGAAACAAAAGAAGCTTATTTTTTTACTGATACCTTTCCGTCTTACGAAATTCTGCAAAATATAAATAAGAGCTTCTCCTTTTTACAATTATCAAAAGTTTTTTTTAAATATCTTCAGAATTTCATCACTAGAATTTTTGAAGACCAGAACTTTAATAAAAGAACTAAGACCTTATCAAAATTTCAACCCTTATTTCTAGACAAGAATGCTTTGGTAAGTTAATTTTTGCAAACTTTAATCACACATTAATTAGCTTAAATGTATAGGAAAATAGCCTAAGGCCATTTTTAGTTTATTAAGGATATTCAGTTCATAACGAAAGAATTTCATTAGCTCCCTTCCATTATCAACAGAAACAAGAACAACATGTAACCCAATTCGAATCCAAAAACCCGTCAAAATATGTGTACTTTACATTTACATTTCAAGTAAACCCCAACATCAACCCCAATCATCCCCACAAATCCCTTCGAACTATATTCACGATAATCCTTGTTGGATTAAATATAATTCAAAAGCTATTATCTTCTCATCGAAGAAGACTTGAAGAATATTTCGTCATCATGATACCAAACATATAAAAGTAAATTTATACCACATGCTCTTTATACATGACTTATATAAGAGTAAAGTTACTTTCAAAAGAGTTAAAACATTTCAAAACATATAATAACTTTTGCCTCAATCTTTCGTAGGTACCTACCTACCTACCTCCTCTCTACTCGATTGTCTTATAAGTTTTGAAAATTCATTTCATTAGAAACGAATATACACAGATATGTAGATATAGCTTTAATATTGTGTTTTGAAAGAGGCATATAATATTTGTTAAAGTTAAATATACTATATATGTATGTAGGGAGGGGAGGATGATTTTGGTAATATTTAGGGGAGTAACTGGAGCAAGGCTAAAACCTAATGCTGGAAGCTATACTAAAACATATTCATGCATAATTTATAAGGATGAAAAGCAATCCTTGGCTTGATGGAATATTGTATTTTCTCCCTCATCACTGTTTTGCCCGCGAGTTATATAAAACTTGATTGATTACAACCTCATATCTAAACGGAATTGTTTATGTGTCGTCGTTTAAATGCCTTATGCGAAGACGAGAGTCCAAGTGTAATTGAGTTGATTAGAATACACAAAACAAAGAGAGAGATATATTTTGTTATCTTAAATTGATAATGAAATTAATTTCCAACTTCTATATTAGCATAGATAAATAATATATAAAAGTATATAGACATACATACATATGTATATGTTATAAACAACAAACAAAGGATTAACTTTGTAGTAATGAACTAATTTAATAATGTACAAATTTCTTTGAAACCAGTTTAGATGGTACAAAATATTTTGGCATATCAAAAATAATTATAAGTCAGTAGGTCCTGTCACCGGTTCATTTAGAGATGTCTGGACCTTCAGCATATGTGTTTTTTTTTTGAAAAATCTTTCATTTATAATCGGTCCTGAAAACCCATTATTTTAAATTTGGCCTAGAACCGAAAGAGTCTTTAACACTCAATTTTATTTTTACTTAATGTAAGCTTAGTTATGGAACTACTTCTACTATAGCATTTATGGAAGGTACTAAAGGGTGATTTTTTAAAAGCTATAGGAAAGTTTTTCGATAAAAAACACATAAATTCAGAAAAATGCATGAAATCTTTATTAGAATCAATAGTACGTCCATAATATTTAATGTTTGAAGATTATTTTATGCGAATGTTGACCATGACTGCGCCTCAAATATGGTCCATCCATTTAGTCCAATGTTGGCATAGGTACTTTTTCCAACGTTTCGGCCGGTATCTCACAAATAAATGCTTCAAAGTTGTCTTTCAATTGTCAATTAAAGTGAGCTTGCCTGTATAGACGTGAACTTCAACATAAAATGGTCTAAAGGCGTTAAATCGCACAATCTAGACAGCCAATTGACCGGTCCCGAACGTGAAATAAAATATTCACCAAACTCGCCTCTCAATAAGTCCACTGCTGCACGTGCTGTGTGGCATGTGGCACCGTCTTATTGAAATCACATGTCATGCAAGTCAAACTCTTGCATTTTGGGGGAAAAAAAAGTTGGTAACGATTCGCATCATCTTTGAAGAAGTACCGTCCAATAATGCCACCTGCCCACAAACTGAACCAAACTGTGACTTTTTCTGGGTGCATTTGTAGCTCTTGCAATGCTTTAGCTGATATTCACTCCAAAATCGACAATTCCACTTATTTACCGATTGAGCCAAAAATGAGCATCGTCGCTGAACACAATTTTAAATTGTTCTTAAACATTTTAAAATTACCAACAATATTTTTCATATAAAAAATAGTTTAGTTTGAAAATCTAGTTTTGTAAATAGATTTTAATCGGAAACAAATTTTAACCAACTTTTATTCATTTTTATTTTTTGTAAAAAAATGTCAATTCGATTTTTCTCAAAACTTTTCAGAATGTTGAAAACAATATTTTTTTAAGTAAAGTTAGTTGGAAGCCATAATTTTAAATTTTTGAAAAGATATTTGAGTCGAAAATCAATTTTTGCAAACTTTTATTAATTTTTTTTTTTAGGTTTTTATTTTTTTTTATTTAAACTGTTGATTCGATTTTTCTCAAAATATTTCAGAATGATGAAAACAGTATTTCTTATAAATTAAAAATAAAAGTAAACCAAAATCTCAAATTTTTAAAAAGATATTTGAGTCAAAAATCTTTTTTTACCAAATGTTCTTTCTTTTAAGTTTATTTTTTGTAAGAAAACTGTCAATTCGATTCATCTCAGAATTTTACAGAATGATAAAAGTAATTTTAAGCCAATATATTGAGGTTTTGAAAAGATATTTAAATCGAAAATCTATTTTTACCAACTATTATTAATTTTTTTGTTAAGGTTTTTATTTTTTGTAAGAAAACTGTCAATTCGATTTTTTTTTCAAAATTTTACAGAATGTTGAAAACAATATTTCTTATAAGTTAAAATTAGTTAAAAGCCATAATCTCAAAATTTTAAAAAGATTTTTGAGTCGAAATTTAAGTTTCACCAACTTTGCGAAATGTTTTTTTAGGTTTGATTTACAAAAAACACCCTTAATTGAATATTTTCAAAAAAAAAAAATGTATTTTGTTTCACGTTAAAATTTATTATATAAAATTTAATTCAAGTCTCTAGCGTTTTTGGTTCATGAGATATTAAGGGTTAACCAAAATGTTCACCTATTTTTAAACTGCTATGGTAAAAAAAAAATCACCCACGCAATTTTCTCCAGAGCCCTTTCAGCATCTTTCTGCATTATTATCTGTATAACAAAATTTATTTGAAGTTGATATCTCTTCTGGTTCTTGAGATATGGACGACAAAAAAACGTCGCGAACGTACATACACACGCACGCACAGACATCATTCTAAAAATATTTTATTTCGACTCTAGGGACTTTAAAATGTCGAGAAATGTCAAAATTTTTAATTTGACAAATCGGACCCATTGCAATAACTTTCTATGAGAAGTTAATTATAGACCAAATTGAATATGTTTGACAGTCAAAACACGACACGTGCGTCAGCTGTTTGAACCAGTGGTGTTACCAAAAAGATAATAGCTTAAAAATCACCCTTTACATTTGAGCTAAATGAACGAATCAAGGATCTTAACAAAAATAGTGAGACTGTGGCATTCAATTTTGGCCTCTTTCAATTTTCCCGCATGTTGCATTGTAAATGCATAACGTTGTGTTAGTTTTACCTAACTTAAGAATTATATCAGAATAATATTTTTACTCATCACTCAAACTCATACAAAAATTTAAAATCAGACTAGCTTTTAGGAAGTCTATATCTTGGAGTTCTCTAAAAATGTATTATAATGCCTAAGAGTATGCAAGAAAAATATTTACGATCTCAGTTCTTGACGTTAACACCTGTCAGGTAGACAAATTTACGGTATAATGTCAATTATAATATTGCTATACTATGATCGTTAATAGCGCTGTTTTTAAGTAGGTGTTAAAAATTTCACATTAATCTTATTATAAGTGAAGGCTTTTCAATATTTAAGAATGTTCGAAAATGTTTAACAAAGCAAGACAAACATAATAATTATTTAATTTTAAGTTTATGTTAATAGAAATTGAAGATATTCTTTTTTATTCTTTTTGCTTAAATATTACTGGCCAAGTCTTTAAAAATACTGTTTTTGAATGTGTTCGCGTTAATGATGCTTCTGATCGTTGTTGGTAAAGTGTTCCATAATTGAGTGGCATGGACAAAAAACGTACGCTCTGATTGCAGCCAATAAAATCTGGGTTGAATTAGGACCGCGGTTCTAAGTGAACTTCCAAAAACTAATCGGTTGTGCATGTAAATGGAAAAGTGACCTAAACTTTAAGAGATAATCGAAAGTAAGACCCATTATTTGTTTTGAGTAACTAGAAATATGCTCGAAATATCTTATATTGAAGATGTATCTTGCAAGAATGTTGCATTATGACCTTAAGTTTTCGCCTTGTTGAGGAGTCAACACAATAGAAAACTTCGTACAACAAAATGGGTAGCAGGAGTGCTTTGACAAGCAACATCTAAGTTTTGACAGGAACATACTTTTAGGTTGACGTTAATAGGCACAAAGCACCAATTGTAGTAGCTGCATGATCACTCAGTTTCCTTGAGAATTATCCCCAGTTTCCCGGCAGAATGCACATAGTCAATGGTCGATCTACCGAGCAGAACTGGTGGAAAACTTGACGTAACTAAATGCATAGTATCTTTGACTTCCCCGTGTTAAGAGAAAGGTTATGCTTTAGAGCCCACTGCAGAATAATTTCTAGATCTTCATTTATATGGCTGATAGCATTACTTATGCCATATGTATAATTGGACGTGCGTCGTCTGCGAGCGTATGAACGTTGCAGGACTTAACTAGATGAGAAATGTCATTGACATATAGCGAAAATAATAGCGGCCCAAGAATGGAACCCTGTGGCACTCCTGCAGCGACTGCAAGATATAACGACAACTAGCTTCCCACAGACACACATTGCTCACGATTGGTTAAGTATGAGTGCAAAAGTTTTACTGCATAAGAAGAAAAACCGTAATCATCTCTAAGCTTTTTACAAAGTGTAAAGTGATCAACCGTGTCAAACGCTTTGGAAAAGTCCAAAAACGTTAAAAAAAGTAGCACAATTAGTGTCCATCAATCTTCGAATATCATCTACAACTAGTAGAAGAGCAGTTTTGCAACTTCTGCTTTCTCGAAAACCTGATTGGTTTGAGCTTAAAAGGCGGTTTGTATTTAGGTATGCTTGGATTTGTTTTAAAATCGACTTTTCGAAAACTTTTGGAGGTATGATAATATAGCAATACGCTGTTATTAAGGGTTGGCAGAGTTTTTTTGTCTTAGGAATTGGAAGTATCTTGGCATTCTTCCATAGTC
This sequence comes from Eupeodes corollae, assembly GCF_945859685.1. NCBI lineage: Eukaryota > Metazoa > Arthropoda > Insecta > Diptera > Syrphidae > Eupeodes > Eupeodes corollae. Next base: position 114,289,799 of record NC_079149.1, read on the forward strand.
TTGGATACTCACAAGTATCAAGAGTTGAATAAATTTTAGGATTTGAGGCAGAACAATTTTCAAAAATTTTGGACGCGTTCGACTTAATAGATTAAATAGCCTCTATTACACCTTCTTCGGTGAAATGAATAAAGTAAAAACATTGTTCAGAATCATTAGCATTTTCAATCGAACTAAAATGATCTGAGTCATGAGTACTTGATGAATTATTTGTTGAAGGATCGGATACAGACACAAACTGGGCGTTGAGTAGGTTGCAATCTATATTAGAAGGAGTCTCTATGAGTCGTTTACCATTAACTAGTTGCCATAAATTTTTTCCGGATTGGTTATCAGGATCCAATACATTTTCGTAGTACTGTCGTTTGGCTGTTTTGATGCGAAGCACAACTAAATTACGGAGAGAACGTAATTCAGTGATGATTTTGTTGCGCAAACAAAACACAAAATTAAAAGTAAGTAAATTTATGTAAACATTTAAAAAAATTACCGGCAAAATAATATTATCTTTAAAAATATTAAAGCGGTAAGTATTCTCCCCATTGTTCTGAAGAGGTATTCTTTAAAGCTGGCAAAACCACTGCTTAAGCTTTTCCATCCTTCCCACTCTATAGGTCTTTTTCCGAGCGGATTGAAAACAGCATTTGTACAGCCTGTTCCTAATAAGGCGAAATCTCCTCCCTCTTAAAATGGTCCAATAGCAGTCACGTCCCTTCTTCCCATAGAAACGCTAATTAATTATCAGTTTAAGAAATATATCGAAGAATGGAAGCTTCTTAATGACAGGTAGTGTGGCTTTCGTAGTGATCTCATAGTTTATCTCACCGAGCAGTGGAACAAATCTCTACATCGTTTTTGAGAAAATAAGTAAGCATTTGATAGAGTTTGGTACCAAGCTCTCTTATCAAAAATGCGTGCTTATGGTATTGTAGAATCCCTCTTCATGGTTTCAAGTCTGAAATTTGTAAAATAAATGCTGGTGTTCCCCAGGGCTCGATTTTTTCTCCGACTCTATCTATTGTCGCTATCTATGAGTAGCACTTGTATTCTGCAAACTAATCAAATTTCAGTACTGGGTACGTGTATCACAGATCACCTCTTATCATTCCACAAGAGGAATCACATATTTGATATTGCTTAGGATTTCGCCGACGGTGCATGAAACTCGTCAAACCTTCTGACCTGACAGGAGCCCCTAAAACAAGTTTAGGTATTTTGGACAGAATCCAAAAAAGAGATTTAAAAATGATATGTGATAGAACTTTGGCCAAAATAATTATGTCACTCCAATACCACCGCAATGTTTCGTGGCGTTGGTTTTTCTACCGATATTTTTATAAACAGTGTTCTGTCGAATTAGCCATTTGCATTCCCCATCTCTATACTTTCCTTGTCGATTTTAGGGCTGCATTTGACATGATGAATCGAAATGCAATGTTCTACAAGCTGTACAATTTAGGAATATCTACAAAATTCGTACGTGCATTAATAAAACTTTATCAGCAAACAACAGCAAATATAAGCAATGGTAGAGACAGATCAGAAAGACTGATGGCAAACCGAAGTGTCAAACAAGGCTGCAACCTCAGCCCCTTACTGTTCGCACTCGTTCTCGATGACCTTGTGGAGTGGCTTACATGTTGGGTTGGTATTGACAACACAAAGGTAAAGGTTATCATGTACGCGGATGACATAGTCATTCGTGCCGAATCACCATCTTCATTGCAACTGATGATAAATAAGCTCTATCAGTATTGCTTAATATGGGGTCTGGAGGTAAATGTGGAAAAGTCAAAGGTTATGATTTTCCAAAAAGGGTCCGGAAGAATTGCAAGCGGTGAAAATTGGAAATATGGCGAACGTAAGCTAGAAGTAGTAAACAAATACACCTATCTCGGATTGGAATTATCGTCCAATTAAGAAATGGAAAACCACCTAAAAAATAAAGTAGATAAGGCTAAATCAGCAATATGCCAGAATTGGAAAAACATTTTCAGCAACAATTTAATAACTATCAGCACCAAATCAAAAATCAAATGGGGTGGCGCAACAGTCCGTTGTGAACCAGGGCCTAGTGACTTACAACTCTCAACCATTCCTGTGTGCGAGTACTGTTGTCAGGAATGGAAGGGACCTACAATTTAAGGCCGAATCCGAACGGCTAGTTTGAGAAAGCACTTTTTCATGACAAGAATTACTCTTGAAGGATTTGTCAATTCCTCGCAAGAGGCAGTACCCGCGAAAATTAATTTTTTAAATTAAGCTGGCACAGGCAGGGATTGAACCCAAGACCCCTTGCATGACAGTCCAACGCACTAACCATCATGCCACGGGTACTACAGCACCAAATATAGTGTATTTAATGCTACAGCCAAATCTATTATGTTTTATTTTTGCACAAGTTTGGGGGATAGAACGACAGGAGGTAACTGAAAGCCTGCTGCTGTTCTTTCTAAGAAAAATCTTTTACCTGGACGTACTGTCAAGTAAAGAGATTCTTTTCTTAACCGCACATCGAGGATGTGCAATGCTTTACCCAACTCTGTGTTTTCCTGTCATTTTTTATTCAAAACTTTAAGACAAATGTGCATCGGTATCACCTCTTTAATCCTTCCCTATTTTCCTAAAGCTCGCACTGCTTTTAAAATTGCAATATTTTTCACATAGCTCCTATATGGTGCAAGTATGAACATTATGCAGTCTTAAATAATTTTAATTAATTTATTACATTTAAATGATTGTCGATAAAATAATTATTAATCCTTAAATTGAAGTCATAAAATCAATATATTAAAAATATGTAATAAAATTAAATGTATGAATTGTAATGATTACATTCCCAAAAGATTTGCAAGTCTGCTACTCAGATAAATTTACTTCTAAGATTATTTCCAAGAAGACTTGCTTAGATCTACCATATCATCACACTTTTCAAAAAGAAAGATGATGTGAAAGATCCAGTTGGGTTAAAAATACTTTGTAATACAAAAAATACCTTAACATTATTTGTTTGTTTGTTAAACAACAAATCTCTGCAAATTAAGTTTCAAGTTTTTCTCCCTTAAAATTTTACCCTTTACATATTATTGTTGGGAATATGATGCGTACGATTAAACCTCACCTCTATGCTGCGAACCTTTTCAACCAGCATTAGCATATTATAAACATACGTAAAAGGTACGAATGAGGCAAGTTGTTCCGTACATTTAAGGTAAACTCTTTCCTCATATAAACACTCATAACTTTTGTCCATAGACAATTTCTGAAAGTATTAAACAAAGGTAAAAAAAGAATTTAATGTAATTGTTCAACCAGAAGGGATAAACTCTTCTTCTTGTGTGGGGAGAAAAGGAAAGGGTTTAAACCAAAAATAAAAACTTAAAACGGTAAAATGATGATAAAAGCAACATATTCACCAAATGGTCTAAATGTTGGAAAAAAGAACCTCTGTGAAATATTCCTGAACCATCTGGAACCCATTTCTTTTTAATACCTCTACTATACTCGTACATATACTTTAGTACACCTACCTTAGGAAATATAGTTAAGAAGAATAGAAGAAGAACGAAGGATCAGAACAGAAAAAAAATAAGCGTCATGGAGAAATCTGCCGTTGGGGGTAGATTTATGAGGAGATAAGGAGTGTCAAATAATATGTTAGAACTCGAAAATGGATATTTAAACCCTCACCCGAAATCCACTTTTTTTTGTAGGTCTGTTGTTATTCCTTTCTTATATTTTTCGATGAAGAATACTCTCGCTTTGCTTTGCCTTTCCAACATACATCCTCATCCTGGTACCCATAGCTATATTCAGGATATTCAAGGATATTTGGGAGCTTTTAGAAGAGGCGATAATTTTATTTGCATAATGTGAGAAAAAATGCTAGCTCTCCGCACTGCTGAAGCTGATGTGCTCCGTCTCTATGGCATGGTGCTGGGGGTTCTACTTCTTCTACTTTCTACTTTTATACTCCGGTTCAGTGTCGATTGATGGGGATTTTCAGATGGGGATAGGACATGGTAAGCTTAAAGGATTTTTATTGGTAAGAAATAATAATGATAAACGTTCGGCGCGTCGCGTCGTCATCGTCATCGTCGTAGTCGTTTTCGTCGTGCTGTGCTTTTACCTTTTGCGTAAATCCCTTTTGTTTTTTTGTGCTCGGGTGTTATGAGAAAATGGATTTGGATTTTGAAAAGGTGTTCTTTTTTAGTAATTTGAAAATGATGGAACGATATTATCACCTTTGGAATAATAAATGAGGTCAATTTTGATACGAATTATTTCTGTTGGAAGGAGTGATCAAATTCATTGCATCTTAGACAAAAGATTTTTGTGACAGTTAGAATATTTTTGAAATTCAATATCAAATTCAAAAAACTCGCGTATAGTGTTTTCGATGACTACTCTAGATTTTCTTTACTTATCTATCTATGGATATGTTTAAAATTAAAACAAAATTAAGAATAAAGGATCTTCAAAGGGAAACAAAGGTTTAAGATTTCAAGCCTTCGATTTGTATGTTTGGGAGGTATGATAAATAAAGTAAGGTATCCACAAATGGCGGTCACAAGAAGAAATCGCTATGTATTCCAATTTGCGATGAAGTACACCAGACCTATTTAGAAAACATGTCAACAAAACGCTTAAGCTATTGTAACTTTTACTTCTCTAAAAACTATGCTGGAGAGAATGTTACAGTCAATGGTGACCACTATAGAGAAATGAGTCCGTTCATCAATTGAACAACCGAGCTCTTTAAAACAGTTGGAGATAATTTGGTTAGGAGCATGCACCAACTTATCTGTAAGATAAGTTCAGAAGAAAGTATGCCCGATAAATGGAACCTTAGTATTGTTTGCCCGATTCTTTGAAAAAGGAGACCCACTAAACTGCACCAACTATAGAGGAATCAGTACCCTCGCTTACAAAATCTACTCTGCCGTAATATTTAAATGTCTTAAGCCCATCGTCAACAACCTGATAGGACCTTATCAGCATGGTTTTAGACCAAGAAAGTCCAAAGTTGATCAAATATTCACATTATGGCAGATCCTGGAAAAAACCCAAGAACATCAAATCGACACCTACCATCTTTTTATCGATTTCAAGGCCATATAAGACAGCATCTAAAGGGACGAGCTATAAAGAGCCATGTGTAGTTTTGACGTCCTTGCCAATTCACGCTGCTCCATAAAGGTTGGAAACAACTTAACACAACCTTTCGATGTCAAAAAAGGTGGCGCTGTCATGCGATTTTTTTAACGTCGTGCTTGAAAGAATAGTGCAGAGCTTCCATGTCAACACTAGAGGCACTATCTTTTTAAAATCTGCCCAATTACTAGCATATGCTGATGACATTGACATAATAGGAAGAACTCAGCGTGATGTCAATGGGGCTTTTGTGAGTATTGAGGCAGAGGCGGCAAAAATGGGTTTAACGGTTAATGAGAGCAAAACAAAGTACATGCTGTAGTCTAGAAAGGACATACAACACCGACGTAACTTTGAGCTAGTCAAGGACTTCGTTTACATAGGCTCCGCTGTAAACGCAGAAAACAACACCAGCGCTGAAATCAAACGAAGAATAACTCTTGCTAACCGATGTTTCTTTGGGCTAAGAAAGCAATTGAGTGACAAAGCCCTCTCTCGAGGGACCACAGTGTCGCTATATAAGACCCTCATCATCCCCGTCCTGCTATACGGTGCAAAAGTTTGGACTATGACAAAAGCGGACGTTTCGAGAGAGAAAAGTCCTTCATGTGATCTACGGTCTCGAATGCATAGAAGGGGATGTGGACGAGAAGATGGAACGATGAGCTCTACGGGCTGTGCGGGCTGTAAAGCGACGTATACTTAGCCAGAAGAGTAAAAGTTCAACGACTAAGATGTCTGGATCACGTAGAGCGTATGGAAAAATAGGACTGCGAATCAGGTGGCGCGCACAAGTGGAAAGTGACCCATCTCGGAGTGCGAAACTGAAGACATATAGCTAGGGACCGAGCTAGATGGAGAAGTTTGTTGGGTGAAACCCTAGTTCACACAGGACTGTAGCGCCACCTTAAGTAAATAAGTAATTGAACAACCATGATGTTCAAGAGCCGTACTTTCAACAAGGCATCGGGCGTAATATGTCCCACAGCTTGTGCAAAAATTTATTGAAGGAAACGTTTAGTTTCACGTTACGACCCGTGAATTGGTCTTCAAGAAAATTGGCTACTTGCAGTTCAACGTTTGCTGCATTATTACCGATATACTGTCGCAAATGTCAGAAAAAAGTCATCGAAAATTGGACCTTCAGATTAAACTACGTACGAACCAGCCGTGGTGGTCATATGACAGAAATCATATTTGAATTAAAAAGCCAAAAAATTACATTTCGAACACAGCCAATTTCATGTCAGTTGAATAAAATCGTCTTTGTTTTGTTCCCTTTCAAAATTACACCTAAAAGAAATACGACCTTTGTATGCGCGGATAGATTTTGTCGTCTAGTAGCGGCCATTTTGTTTTGATGACATCTGTCAAATTTTTTGTTGATTATTCAATTGTTTATGACACACGTTCGCACGTTCAAGTGATAAAACTTTATTATCAAAAACATACACCCGTACGTTCAAGGAACTCCAGATCGGCCGTGAACATCACCGTGGTCCATGAAAGTGTACATCAGAATCCGAGGAAGTCTATTCCTCACCGTGCTCAAGAACTCGGCCTTTCGCAGAATTCTACTTAACGAATTTTGCGTCGGGACCTGGACCTACACCGGTACAAGATCTTACTGAATCAGTAGCTCAAAGTTCATAACCATAGACATTTCCGTTTGTTCGCTCACTTGGCTTCGAATCGTTTGGAAGAAGACCCCAATTTTGGCCGAAAATCATCTTTAGTGACGAGGCGTATTTTTGGATGAATGGCTGTGTTAAAAAGCAAACCAGGTGATAATACACCTGAAAAAGTTACCGTTTGGTGTGGACTTTGAGCCGGGCGGCGTAATTGATCCGTACTTTTTTGAAATCTACGTTAGTGAGGCAGTCATAGTCAACAGCGAACCCTACATTACGATGAAAACTAATTTATTGTGGCCTAAATTGAACCATATGGACGACATGTGGTTCCAACAGGAAGGTTCTACGTGCCACATAACAAACTCCAAGTCATCTACCCGCTTTTATTGAAAAACCCTACAGTAGTAAATTGTGTCATGTAGAGGATTAGGTTAGGTTAACTTAATTAACAAGTGTTAAAGATAGCGTTTCTGCAGGATGCAGGTAAAGTTAGAAATTAATCTAAAGCTACCAACTTCATTGGCAAAACCTGTCAAAAATCTGTTATTGCAGGGCGTTAATATTTCGAAATATTTTGACCTACACAACCTCTTATGTAGGGTACGCTATTCTATTAAACATACAACAAATTTCTTAAGTTCTTCACTCTTCAAACATTAAAAAATATGCAAAAACACACCTAAAGAATTTGTTTACAAAAATTAAACAGAAAAATTTAAAACATCTGAATTCAGGAAACATTAAGAAACAATGTTAGGTAAAGCAAAAGATATGAATTGCACCCTAAAACTTAATGTTTCCTTAAATCTCAAAAAGTATACTTTCTTCCCATTCTATTTAAATAAACTTTTACAAAACAGTTGCTAATGTCTTGAAATTTGAATATCTACTGCAACACCTTACCTCCCTCCGTTTTAACAATTTATTCTTCTCATTAGCATTTAAAGCTTTACGACTCTATATAGTCAAATGAAACAAAAGTCTTGTCGTCAATGTCCACACCTCTATCAGCCATTTCAACAATTTCATAACTTTTCAAGCACTGACTGTTTCAAATGCAGATGTCTCATTAGTTCTTAGAGAACGATAATAGACTTTGCAGACAAGAGAAGTTAATGTCTTCAAAAAAAACCTGCATAATGTCTTTTCCAGGTTGAATTGTATTTTCTTTAAATAGGCATAGCACAGAATGAAACTATATGTATATAAAGTTACATGAAGAAACCTTCTATTGTCACAACCCTTTAACCAACAAATTGTCAAATATATGAGGCTATTTGAAATATACGTCGCTTGTCGCCATCGACACTGAAGCTAACCATTTGTATTTCGTCATTTTGTGTGCCATCTATATGTAGAAAAAAGCCTCTTTTCTGTCAAAAAAAATATCTATGCCACCACCAACAAATTGGCTAAAACAACACTCACTAACGGTTTTCATGTCTAGACGAAATGGGAACTTTCATAGGTTCGGTTCGTAGGTATAGATATAGGCGCTCTTTCCGTTCCCATATGTCAACCTTATACGTGGATTTTCTCGCAAGGACTTCACCTGCCTTGTACCTTTGCAGCACCATCATACGAAACAAACGACATTGGCTAGAACGTTGACTGGCGGAATTAAAGTGCAATTTCACCGGTCATAAATTTTGCAACGAATTTATCACCCTATTAGTTTTAACGGTGGTGTAACTACGATGATGGTAAGTTGAATCGGTTATAGTTTTGGCTTTTGGTTGTCTGCATGCGGAAACCCCACGAATTGGGTGTGGCACAGGACATGAGCTATGGATAGCAGCGCGAAGACAAATCTGAACATTTATGTATATGAATATGATGGTTATAATTTAATTGGCACGGCTAAGTTACGGTGTCAATATGCTGGTTACACGGGCTAGTTAATATTGATTATAATACCAAAAGATCAATTTATATACGAACGTAAAACTTTAATCAGATTGAATATTTGTATATGTCATTGAAGTGTCTCAAAATAATTTTTGAAGCACGAACTGTTGTCAACCTTAATTTAAATAAAATTTGACAAATGTCACTTCCCGAAATTTCAAATTTGACTAAACTTAATCAATATTGTTACATTTTTAATTTTTTTCATTTTTTATTACTTTTTAAATTTCAAGTCAAACTGTTTTCACCCTTAACTGACAACTGTCAAAATTTGTGTTGAGGTTGTCCTCTCTGTTGTTGCTTTATCAATAACTGTACGATAAATTCTTGCATTTCAATTGGGAAACCAAACTATTTGGAAAACATTTTGGAAATAGGGCAGAATTGTAAGAAAGTGATTTATTCTACGATACATTTGAGTTTTCATAAAGTCCTTACTTTGAATTTTATAGAATTTTCAACATAAACAATTTTTCAAAATATTATAGTGAATTTTATTAAAGCGAAAAAAGACTTACCCATTTGAATTAACAATTTTACGATTATACCATTAATCAATCGCATCAAAAATGCAATCATTTCATAACACTACCGATGCGATGGATGTATGGAACATATTCAATTAAATTTAGATTTAACTTTTTTTCTAAAAACGCAACAAACTTGGGACTTCTTTTAAACTTACTTTAAAACACTTATTTTTTCACTTCACCTTCATACTACACAATGAAAATTGATACATTTAGAACAAATGTTCTTTTATGACGACACAAACTAATCACTAATTGAACTAAATTTAAATTTTCAAATAAAACCGCGAACACAAATTACCGACCAACTAACACTACCGAACCGACCAACCATCAACCGGACCGATGAATGAAAGTAAAAATTAATTCCAATTTTTGTTTTACTAAAAAAGCACTTATTTCCAGAATTTACTGATATTTTTTTGCATAAACATAAACTTTAACACTTACTTAACATTTTCCATGAATTTGTTTAGCTGCACACTGCAAGTAAATATTTTAATTAACTTTTTACTTTTTAATTCGAAACGATCGCCGGCACACAAATTTCACAAAAACACAAATAACTGTCTGCTGCCAATTTACAATAGGAAAAAGATAAAGAAGAATGAATATTTAATGGCGGCGGCGACTCATCCGGTCGCGTTTAGTATACCTACATTTTTGGGTTGAAATGGATGGATTCCAAACTGTGCGAATTATGGTGAATTAATACCATGGTTACAAGAGTGGGTTGAGAAATCGAATCTGAATTAGGTTTAAGATACGCCGGATCGAAAGATGAATGAAGTGTTGAATTCGAATTATATAAAATAGAAAAACATTAAGATAATTATGTTCGATTGACTTATTTATTTAGCCTATACTTAAGAGTAAGAACTTAATTCGAAGATTTGTTTAAACAAGGAAACAATACATTTTAAGTTCTGTACATGAAAATAGTTTAAATATTATTCGATCTTTTATTGACTGTAAGTATTAAATATAACTTATATCATATAAAATACTTTATATGTTAAATTACAAGTATGTTTTTAAGCTTTTCTTTAATAATACAGAAATTGTTAATGCGGGGTATAATTTCTTTAATCAGCGTTCCATTGATATGATATGTTTATTATTATGTTAAGGTCTAATTGTTATAGATGAAGTCCCTTTCAAATAACTATTTTTTGTCATTTAATTAACTTTGAAAAGTGTGCAACCAGTAGTTAAATTTTAATCGGTGTTAAAAGATATATTCGCTACTTCAAAAAAAATCAAGTTTGACAGTTTTGTTGGAATCTAATTAACTTCCCATAGGAAGTTATTGTAATGGGTCCGATTTGTCAAATTGAAAATTTTGACATTTCTCGACGTTTCAAGGTACCTAAAGTCAAAATAAAAGATTTTTAGAAAGATGTCTGTGCGTGCGTGTGTACGTACGTTTTTTTGTCTTCCATAGCTCAAGAACCAGAAGAGATATCAACTTCAAATAAATTTAGTTGTACAGATAATAAAGCAGAAACATGCAGAAAGGGCTCTCAAGGAAATTCCGTGCGTGGTTTTTTTACCATAGCAGTTTGAAAAAAGGTGAACATTTTGGTTAACCCTAAATATCTTACGAACCAAAAACGCTAGAGACTTGAATTAAATTTTATATTATATATTGTAACGTGATATCAAAAAAATATATTTTTTGAAAAAAATCCAAGTAACGTTTTTTTTATGAAAAATTTGTCACCTCCAAAATGTTACGACTTAAATATGATTTCATCTCCAAAACAATTTTGTGCAACGAAGAATAATAATTTTGACATCTGATAAAATTTTGAGAAACATCGAATTGACAGTTTTTTTTATAAAAAATAAAAATGTAAAAAAAACATTACTCAAAGTTCGAAAAAATTTAATATCGATTCAAATATCTTTTCAAAAACTTGAAATTTAGGCTTCAAACTTATTTTATCTTATAAGAAATATTGTTATTATTATCTTATATTATATTGAAACTTATTTTATCTTATTGAAAAATCGAATTGACAGTTTTTTTTACAAAAAAATAAAAACCTTATAAAATTTATAAAATTTATAAAATTTATAAAAGTTGTTAAAAATTGATTTTCGACTCAAATATCTTTCCAAAAATTTCAGATATTGGCTTTAATTTACTTTTATCTTTCAAAAAAACCTTGTTGTAAACATTCAGTTAAAGTTTGAAAAAAATGGAATTGACAGTTTTTGTACAAAAAATTAAAAACCGAAAAAAATTTAAAAAAGTTGGTAAAAAATGATTTTCGACTCAAATATCTTTTAAAAACTTTAAGATAATAGCTTCTAACTAATTTGTTCCTATAAGAAATATTGTTTTCAACATTAGGATAAATTTTGAGAAAAATCGGATTGACAGTTTTTTTACAAAAAATAAAAATATTGGCTTCAAACTAATTTTGTCTTATAAGAAATATTTTTTTTCCAACATTTGGTAAAATTTTTAAAAAATTCGAATTGACAGTTTTCTTACAAAAAATAAAACTCTTAAAAAAAATGCAAGACTAAAACTTGGTAAAAATTTACTTTGGTTCAAAAAGCTTTTCAAAAATTAAAAATATTTGCTTCAAACTTATTTTATTTCACAGAAAATATTGTTTTCAATATTCACTAATTTTTATATAAAAATCCAACAGTCCGTTTTTTCATAAAAAATAAAATCTACAAAAAATAGTACGCAAATTTGGTAAAAAATGATACGAGTACATATAGACAAATTTTTAAGGAAGACAAATCGACAGACGGGATGGGAAGTTATCAGTGTGGGTCGCACCCAGCCTTTTTATATTTGTAAATAAACTGTCAATTGAATTTTTTTCTTGAACCAAAAATTAACAACAATATTTTGTGTGTGTTGGAGTAAGTATGAAGTATGATTTCCTGTCAATACTATATTCGATATAACCAACTATTGAGAACAATGCTTTTTAAAAGATGAAATGAGTTTCATGTCAATAAATTGATTTGTTATCGAGATAATTAAGTTGTGAGTCAAAGTTAAATAACTTAAAGGTTTTTCTGTTGTAAAAAAAAAAAACAATTAATTCGATTTCTTAAACTACACCAGATGTTATAAACCTTACTCTTTGTTTAAAAAAATACGTTTGGTGGTATTGTCGTTAATCTTATTTATTCGGGAGAATAAAATAAATTTTTCACTTTTTTTTTAATTACTCCTGTTAAAAAAAATATACACAGGATTCTTGTAAAAGTCTTTTTTGGATATCCTAAAGCGCAAAATTTTAAACTACCTATTTTTAAGAGTTTATTAATACATAAGTTAGCAATTTGCTAAATATTGAGCAATTTACTAAGGGAGTCCAAAATTTCAAACCTTTCTTCTTGTTTTGCTATCTAGTAAATTGTTAATTGCCTATTATTAAGAAACGAGCATCCAAACATGTCTAAAAAGTTACAGTTCGTGAAAATAAACGAAGTAAATACATTTAAACGGAGCTATTAAGTGGATTTCCAAACTGTTGACTCAGCTATTTCATCCACTTCTCTTATAAAAATTATTATACAGATGTCATAACGATTTATCTGTTTCAATTAACGATTTTAACTTTAGCAAGTTCTAAAGAGATGGTAAGATGTTAAAACCTTTTAAAATTAGGTAAATCATATTTAAAACCTAATACATGCAATTATCTTTAGAACAAAACCTATTTAATAATGTACTTTCTACGGATTTTAAGATGTGGCTGACGTTCACACCCGCAAAAATATCTCTCTAAAAAGCAATGACTTAGATTTTAGAATCTTGACATCACGATATGTTAAAATCGGACCGATTACAATAACTTTGTTACTAAAAACAGTTTCAAAAGCTGACGTTATGTCATTTCGCCTAAAACTCTAACGACCACATCCTAAAATGTCATTAAGTCCAAAAATGTCATAACGCCCAAATAAATATTAAATAAGAGAACACCCAAACTATTAGCTGTCATTTTGCCCAAAAGAATTTTAAATTTAAGTTTTATGACACAAGAGTTGTGTTTTTTGACATTTATTTTGGACATTACGACGATTATGATTTGTTCCGTTTCTTATGTCTTATCATCCCATGACATATAACCCAGATTTATATTTCGCTGTTGATACGCACTGTGAGCATGCAAATGATTTCGTTTCATGTCACTTAAAAAATTGGACTTATGTACTTTTCTTTCTTTAAGTGAAGAAAAATCAAACAACACTTTCTTGGCGTTCTGAGTTTTTGAACGATCTGACATATTTGTTTGTTTAATATTTGCGTTTGGGCGATACAATTAAAGACTCAAAATGTCGTAGTGCCCAAAATAAACAAACAATTATGTCAGAATGCCCAAATTTTGAAACACAGGACATCTATTGGGCGATATATGTATCAATTTGTAGTTTGGGGACTACGATATTTAAAAATTGATTTTGGCGGCATTTTCCTGGGAGTTCTTGAGCAATAGAGCCATTTTTGGGCAATGAGACATTTTTAATATTTTGGCGTTATTTTATTGAGCAATAAAACCTAACTTTTCTTTTTATTTGGAATGTTATAAAACCCAACAAAAGTTATAACGCCCAAAGGTTCGGTAATAGCTATTGCCCAAATCGTAGAGCAACAAAATGTTAATAAACATTTTTAATTTGAGCGATATAGGCGAAAATACCTTACGCCTCAAAATCTTTATGAAAAAGGGTTTCAACGTGTCAAGATTTATAGTTAACATTCTTATTTCACATACGTTTTTATATGTCTTCTGAAAAAAAAATTGTCTCATCATAACTTCACATACTGGAACGGAAATTAAAAACTAAAAATAAATAATACCGTGAACACCATGAAATTACACCTCTGAACTGGAATTCCCCCATCAGCATCATTGCCATCACCATCGATTTATTGGTCCACGAGGAAGGAGCGTTTACACATATATGTACATAGTATTGAAAAGTCGCTTTTTCGTCGTTTTAACTCTCGGCAAAGGACATTTAACAGAAGGGGTCCTGCCACGTCCCATTCTTCAATTCATTCCATATGTGTAAAACTTTGCTCTCAATATACAAGAGTCCCGTCAACCCCCTCCGAACGAATCTTTATATGGGTGTCGTGCCGAGAAGCGGAAATTGCTTATAAACGAAGGAAGCAATATGTTTCCACGCCAGTACACGCCCACCACGATCCTATATCTACTCGTACTTCCAATACTAGGTCAAAAAATGTCGCAAAAAAATTGCTACGCATAATTCAGGAAAAATATTTATATTTTTTTTTCTTATTTTGGGAAGGACTCATGTGTTAGGAAGAACCTTTATACACGACCCGACGAATATTGGGATTGAATTCTTTCACTTGTTTCCTTTTTCCCGTTTTTGTAAGTTCAAAAATATACGAACGTATTTATGATTGTTTGGATGTGTTGTATAGAGGCAAGGTATAGTAGGAATATGTATTATGACAGGACAAAGTAATGATATTAAATTGACAAATTGCTTTTTTAATTGGGGACCAGGTGAACTTTCTATCCGATTCATTACTTTTGCTGAAAGTCCGTGACAGACGTGTTAATTGGAAGCAATTTTAGATATTTTCTTTTTTTAGATCCGTTTCGTCGTTGTCGTCCTCGTTCGTATAACCTTGTTTTGTGTTTGTGTTTGGGTTCAGTTTAGTGGGAGTTGGTTATTGAAAAATTGTTGTGATTGCAGATTAGTTCGTCGTTTATATTTTTGATTGAGACAGTAATTAATTGTATGTATAGAATGTTGAAGAATTTAAAAGGGTGGTTAGTTGACGAAGAAATAGAGGATGGGTGGACATATTTGAATGAAGCCTGTTCCATACGCAATGTCAAAAATATAGAAATATGGAACGTCTTAGAACAATCAACTGTCATAAAACAAGGGTTTAAGACTTAAGGACTGTGGGTTTAGAAATTTTAACAATATTTGTATGTGACTCATCGACTACGTTTTTCACCAGTTTTTGAAATATGTATTCATGTTTTTGTCAACAAAGTAAGCTTATAAATGAGCTTCTAAAATCCAAAAATTAGCATTAGTTATAATTTTTGTTTTTAAAATGAGCTTTATCTCGATTAGTACAAAACATATGGGAAAAATTGATGTATTGAAGTACAACAAACTAAAAACTTCAAATTGATCTTAAATATTAGGACATTCAAAACAGCCTGTGTTAGACCAGTCAAAATGTACAAAAACAAGTGCTCAAATAGAAAATATTAGTCACTTTTTACTTCCATCATTGAGTGATTTCAAAAGGAAACTAAGAACAAGTTTTGCTACTTTAAGCCCTTTCTCCTTTGGCCACTATATTGAATTTTAGGTCGTTTGGTTTTTATCAATTGACTCGTTTATTTTAAATCTCAAGTCGTTCAAAATTCACTTATCTAAAACATTGGTTTTGAAAACCTAAGCCAAACAATTTAAGTTTTCCTATACACTATTTTTTGTAAGTTACAAGTTTTCGTAAACCACATGTTTAATATGAAACCTGTCGAACACTGGTATAAATTCAAGAATGAACAAAACTAACAAACCTTTCAAAACATTCAGCGCTCAATTAAATGTTAACCAAATAGCTGATGGCTACTATCAAAAGAAATATTTCACCTTAAAAATTTGTAAGTTTGATCCACAGTGGTTTAAATTTAAATAAAATAGTGTAGTTTAATAAACTTACAATTTTGTCGTATTAAAGTAATATTATTTATGCAGATTTCTACAAAATTAATTATTGTTTATTTTACTTATTACTTACAGAACATGAAAGAGAAAAGAAAAACTGTGGCCAAAACACCTTACATAACGAACGGAAACTAATCTGTCATTCTGGTCTGCCTACAAGTTAATATCAATGCCGCACTGCTTAAATTAATTCAACATTGCCTTAGTCAATTCACCACTACAAAAGTCAATTCACCACGAATTGATGACAAAATACCAAGAAAGAATCGTATAGTGCTTACCTGACCTTAAATGGACAATTTTGTTGCAACATTATTCGATAATGAAAAACTTATTAAATCTAATGATAATAAATTAAATCGGATAGGCTGAAAAGTGTGTTGGATTTTGTGTTATTGTTTCCTATATGTATGTTATTGTAGGTAATAAACTTAAAAAGAAAACTGATGTAATGCAAATAAAAACAAATTGGTAACTAAAATATCATGTTTTTAAATTCTTTCAAAATCTATAATGTTAACTTATAAAACTAAATAATTTGCCTTTCCTATTCTTTATAATTTGTTTAAATTTATATGTTAAAAGAAGAATGAAGTAATATTGGCTAAGTATTTCGGACGTGTTATAGATACCATAAGTTTTTAAAAAACTTCTTTCTGAAACAAAAATGCTTGTTGGGACTAAGAAACAAGAGATGGCGTTTTAAAATTAAATACAATTTGTTCCACCAAACCAAACATACAAACTTTAGCAGGTGGAATCTTGGATATAAAACCTATAATATAATTTTCGTGATATAGGATAGGCACCTAATGGCCTAGAGATCTTTTTGATTGAAAGTGTCAAGAAATTGTTAATTTGTAACTTCACTGCATTTGAAAGTTTGTACTAAATATAATACACTTTTCGATTCAATAAAAAGTTATAATTGTCTGAACAAGACATTTGCTAATTATAAAAAAGTGAACAAGTTTTAATAATTTCAATATAATTTAAGTTTCTCGAACTAAAAAAAAAACATAAAAGTGTGACATCACCTCAACTAAGATCTGAAATCCTCACCACACAACTTAATAAAAAAACAACAACTTCTGTCAAAACAAGTAAATACATCGCATCGAATTTTTGTTGGACTTCTATTATTCATGGACCTAATGTCAAAATTACAAATACAACAATTTAAACAAATGGGTGTTGGAGGGTGAAACGTACGAAAGATTTCAGTCTTTATATGGAGTTTCTTTGAACTGTGGAGTAGGGAAGACGAAGAGTACCTGCTGGAACTATGGGATGAAAAGAGGACATGAACTGCGTGGCAACAGAAAACTTGACCATATTTATAAGGAGTTATTCGCCGCATTTGGTGAGCAAGTGGTCCAGTGCACTCCAAAAGAATTAAAAGTGCAAATACACAGAACAAAATTAAAACTTTTTGCAGAAGAAAACGACGTTTTTTCTATAATGACAGCTGAACGAAGTTTAACAAAATCTTCATATGTAATTCGTTCAGTTTTCTTTGTATATATTAAAACCTATTTCCAATTGGTCAGAGTGCACTCTATTCATATTCACAAATATTAATTGAAGGTCTAAACTTTTACTTAAAAACACAAAATTTGACAGTCGATGCTACAAAGTTGAAATGTCAAACAAAAACGTGTAAATGCTCAGTGTAAATGATTTTCGGGTTTTTGAAAACTTTTTGACGAAAACTATATATTTTTTAAAATAAAGTCTGAATTTTTAATCAAAAGAAAACCCTGTCAAATATCCATATTGAATTCAATGACAACTATAACTGGCCCCTTAGTACTTAAATGTCAAATTTAACAGTTTTAAGTTTTTGTATGCTATAATTCTGTGATGTGATTTCTGAAATGCAGTTAAAATCACACCAAAATTCACAATCTTCAGAGCCAATCAAGTATTCAGTTAGGATTTCTGATTGGTAAGAGATTTCAGAATGTCAAAACCCAAACGACATATTACACATCCTTCGTCGTATAGATCGAGATAGGTTTTTCTTGAACATTTTACTGCTCCACTTGCTTACCCCCAAAATTTCTTACTTAATTGTTTGATCATGATTTCAGCATGACTTGATTTATTTTATCTAAAAATAAACAAAGACAAATGAAGAACTAATCGTGATGGCTCTGGGGTATGTCTTCAATCACATCAAACATGTAAAGTCTTTATGCCTATATGTCTTATCAAAAAATAATATAGGCACATAATTAATGCATAGAAGAAGTTGAAAACATTTATATACATATCTCCGACAACATATCCATCACTTATCCCTGAATCTACTACATCACACAAAGGTTGCACCCATCAATCCTATATGGTAGACTAATCATTTTATTTATCATCTTATAGAACTTCCAGCTCCATCAGCCAAAACCATTTCCATTTCCATCGCACATCATAAAGATTATATTTACCTACAGGTAAAATAAACTTAACCTTATGTTTTTCTTTATTCATTTGGAAGACAAAAGACAGACCAGGCGTTATTATTTTGGCACACACAAAAATATATCTCAAATACCGGAAATAGCAAAAATATAAAGGATGTTGTGTTGTTTCGAGGAATGGCAATGGCAATGGTAATGGCGCATTCCCTAAAGGCGATGGGTGTTGGGAAAAAATAAGGAAATGTCAAATATTAAATGAATGATGATAACACAAAAATGTGATTTTCATCATCGTCTTCGTACCTTCCTTCACACACAAACTTGAATCAACCTTTTTCCTGTCTCTCGTTTTACTCAAATCTAATTAATTTATTTTCAGGATATTTTTGCTTTCTTTTTTTTGGATGTATAAAGATGTACGTACATTTTCAAAAAGGAATTCCCATTCCATGTGGAAATGTATTTGTATGCCTTTACTAATATGAACTACCACCCTCTGTGAAGGAAATGACGAAAAAAAATATTATTATTATTCTGAATTCAAGCAGTTATTCCAATGTCAGACAAAGGAATACGGAAAACTTTGAAGGCATTTTCATTCATTTTCTTGATTTAGATTTGGTCTTTTACCTAAAAAGGAACAGACAAAAAAACGTTAATAAAATTGGAATAAAAGTTTATTGGATTTGCAGTCCGAAAAAAATAACAGGCTTATGAGTAGGTGTTAGTGTTGTGAAGTTTGGTATGGATATGTATATATAATCTTACTGTTTTTATTTGATAAAAAAACACTCTTTGAAAAAACAACATTATAAAATTAGTTCACCAAATCTTGTATTATTTTAATAAAGAAAAATACTCGAGTTTTGTTGGAAAATGTATCAATAGTATAGTAGGATTTTGCACGAATAACAAAAATAATATCCGCAGTATAAATACTACCGATAAAAGTTAAAGTAGAATCTTACTACGGATGGGTTTTTGACATTTATGCGAGTCTCAAATGGATCTTTTGTGATTTCGTTCTCAAATGTTGGTACGATTGATATTGCATTTGTATCTCGATGTCTGTGTTCATTGAGCCGTGTGCATTTTTAATTATGGGTTTCCATTGAGGAAAAAAATCAATCTGTTACTGTTGATATTATTTACTCTTGTTAATGAAAAACTGGGCTTATTTGCAAAATAAAATAATAGAAAAGATAATTAAGTTTTACATTGCTTCCACCAAAGGTTTATATCAGTTTAGATTAGATAAATCTTTTTGGTGTTTCCATCGCACAAGAAGATAGTACAATGATTAAGTTTGACAGCACTTTCTAAAATGCAACCGACCGGAATCGAGTCAAATCAAGTTTATTTCAACTCGATTCAGGTGTTTAAAGAATTGAGGCGAGCTTCAAGTCTACGAACAAACCCCCTGCTTGAAGCAATTGTTAAATGATCTTTTTTTTAAATACAATCTCAATTTCTAGATGTTTTCTTACAATTTCTTCTTGAAAATTTTAACTTTTGATTTTCACAAAACTTTCTTCTAGTTGTGTGTTTTTGTATTATTATTCTGACAGATCTTCTTTCAGTTGTACCAATTTTTAAATACAAAAATCAGGTTACTGCCGAACCGTTTTTTTGAGAATTTTTACTATACTGTTAATAGAATGACAAAAAAACGGGTATTGACATCTGAGGGCAATTTCGTTCAATAATAGTTGACCCTAACTTAAGGATTTTTATCTTCAATTGTGAATTTGTTTTTTACTAACCCAAATTTGACGCTTTCAACTTCGATTTGCTACGGACCTTGACATCTTATTTACAGCACTTAGATTACGCGGACGATGTTTGCTTACTCTCTCATAGGATCATGGATCTCTATTAAATTACAAGAAGTGTGGAGAGAGAAGCAGTAGTCGAGGGGCTGAAAATTAATTCCGGCAAAACAAAAATGATCAGCCTCGAAACACGAAAATCCTCTCAAATAAATATTTCTTCTCTACCGGCAGAAAAAGTAGAATGCTTTCAATCCCTTGGAAGTGTAGTCTCCATCGAAGGCGAAACCGAACGGGACGTCATCTACGGCGTCGGCAAAACAAAAGCGTATTTCGGTATTCTGTGGAAAATTTGGAGCTTAGCTGTTTCGCACAAATGTGGAATCTGTGCCTCTTTATGGGGGAGGCGTGCATCATCTGTAAGGTAACTTCAGCCATTACAAGAAAGCTACAAACCTTTTTGAATAGATGTCTTCGCAACATCCTAAGGATTTTCTCGCCAAACGGAATATCCAATTAGGTCCTTCATAGAATGACAGGTCAGGAACTTATAGACTCTATTATATGAAGGCGTAAGTGGCAATGGTTTAGACATACTCTTCGAAAAGGTAACGACTGTATTGCAGACCAAGCAATGCAGTGGAATCCACTCATAGAAGAAGGATGAAGAACTGGACGACCGAAAAGCACATGGCGCAGGACAGTCGAGATGGAATCAGCGTCACAGGACAAGAGTCGAGATGGAATCAGCGTCACAGGACAAGAGTTGGAGGGAGCTGAAACACATCCCCGGAAACCTCACACGATGGCGAGTAGGCGTAGTAGAGGCCCTATGACTTAACAGATCTAAGTAAGGACCAAATTAAGGATTATCGCGACTTTATCTACCGCTCTCGTATCAGGCATTGAACAGCAATGATGGTACTCGAATTGATAAAAGACTAGTTACCATTTGAGAAGAGAAGGTACTGTACTGAAGTGAAAAATACTCCAATACTATTATCACCAACCAATCTTCTTCTTTTTTTCTTTATTTTATTTTTTCATTTTTATTTCACTGTTTTTAAGAAAATAACTTTTTTTTTTCAAACGTATCGAACAGAATTTGAATAAATAAAAAATATCTGTATTCAAAAATGTCAAATCTGCTAGGTTCTTAAATAAAAAAAGTTTTCAAACTTGACGATAAAATTTCGAGTTGAAACCAACTCCATATTTGTTCAAATTTGGATTTTCCCGCAAGTTGAACAATAGTGAACAAAATCGCCTTAAGATCTTCTTCTATAGAAACATTTTGAAAACTATGCTTTCACTCTCTCAAAATGAAGAAGATTGGCGTAATAGGTATCTATAGTAAGCTATAGCGATCCATTGTACTAATTGTCAATTATTCAACTAATAATTTGACAATTTCAATGACAGCTGAGTTTAACAGGTTTTAAATTCAAACTTAAAACCACGGAATTAATGACCCTCAAAATAAAGCTTTCATTGTTTATTTACAACATTTAGTAAAATATGTAAAACAAACACATCACTCTTTAATAAATTGTACCTGCCTCTATGGCAAGAGCAATATGTTAAGTCTTTCTATTTCGTAGACTGATCTCAAAACAACGAAGCAAAAACGTTCACACTTTGTATTGTTCATCAATTTACACTAACAATTATTTTCGCATTTCCGTATTTCGTCAGAATATAACATAACATTAATGATTCTAACATATTGTTAAAACATGCCCCATTGGACCTACACCTAGAGCTTAGCCCAGTCTCGACCCACTTATACGCATCACGCAGTAAACTTTAACAACTTCCTGCCTGCCATATGAGCACCATCTTTCAGCAAATCTAACGTTTATTTAAGTAGGAACATAAGAATAAAATGAATACATTCTAGGTAAGTAGGTATATAGTGTACATATGCTGAAACCTGCAGCCTGAACCTGAAGGAACTGAAAACAAAGATGGAGATGGAAATGAAGAATAGTCCTGATGGAATGGGTTGGGTTGGGTTTGGGTCTATATAGAAATGCCAGTTACACATTTAACTCTCATTTCACACTTGTTTCTTCAGTTCTTTTTGTTTTTCTTAACTTTTTCTTATATATTTTATTTCAGTTTGTGTCCTTAGTCCTGAGCTTTTTTTTTTTGTTGAGATTCTAGAATCATCTGCTTGTGATGCCTGTGCTGGGGGTAACAAGAACAACGTTTCTTACAACTGATGTAAGTTCGTAAGCTGTGAATGGAGAACAACACCAACAAAAAAAATTCTAGCAATGTGTATAAAAACAAAGTAAAACCCTCTGACATTGTAGTCAACGAAGCTTTTGCTCGGAAGAAAAATCGACAACAACTGGTGCCAATAACGTGCTGCCAGGATAATCGCATTCGCATGCTTTGGGCAGGGATGATGGTGATGGCGATGGCAATGGTGATGGCGATGGCGATGACGATGGCAGAGAAAAGGAGAATCCCTTTATAAATGATTTATTCTTATAGTGCACGTAAAACTTAACAGACTGCTTTTTCTACTAGAACCTCAAGTTTATTTTTTCTTTGTTCTATTTTGTTCTTATTGTTGTTGTTGTTGTAAATGGGAATGGGAATGGAGGAGGTATAGAAATAAAGAATGAATGGTTAGTGAGTTATGTGAACTCGTTTACGCAAATAACTTTGTTACAATTTCAGTTTCTTTCTAAATCGAAAAAAAAGAAAAGAAATTGAAGAAAACAGCTGAAATATTTATATGAATTTTTGAAGCCACACTAAATTGACGAAACATTTTAAAAATGGTTCCGAAAATAAATCTGACTAAAGCAATTGGTAGTGTAAAGTGTTTTATTGCAATGGAAACGTGAAATCTTTCAAAAAAAGGTGACCCAAAAACTGCCAAGGTAAAAATGACATTTGCCGCCATTTGTAAATAAATGATGACAGGAGACTTTTGAGTGACTGAACATTTTTAAATCATTTTAAAATTTGGATAAAGAACAAAATACCTCGAATTTTTAGACTTATATTGAATAAGTTAATTTTTTAACGGATGTCATTAAACGGGATGAATGAATGAGAATGAGAATGAGTTGTCTTTTAACAACTCACAGTAAAATATAAATGAAAAATATTAAGAGTATTCAAGAAAATTAGATACCTACTTCGAAAAATGTCGACCAGTGGAGAACTGAATTTCACTTTAAAATTTTCTCAAAAATTTCCAAAATTTGAAGAAGAGTTACAAATTTATAGAAGGGCAATTTTATTAATACAATTCGAGAAAAATAGACGTAAGCATTTAGCACATTTAGTCAATACATCAATAAAAATTTATCAAAATAATGTATTTATATTATTATATACGTCTATTTATGTTCTTGGAATAGTTTCTGTTTAACAACATAGTAATAAAGTCGTACTGGAAAGGAAATGCCGTTTGAAATATCTTTGTATTCTAATTTAATAAATGTTATATCATCAGTCAACATTAAAGGACAATTCACATGAGAGAGACCAATGAACTACGAATAAATGTGGTTTCAACCAATTTATAAACCATAATTTTGCGCAAATTGTAAACGAAAAGGTTAAAATAAAGCTTAAGTCAATCTTAAGATTTAATAATAATAAAATTAGGATTTTAAATTTTAAAATAAAAGAAATTTAAGAAAATAAATTGGTCGTCCCGAATTTAAATCTGATTGTAATGAACTTTCATTTTGCGTTGCACATACGATTCACACTTCAAAGAATAAATGGTTTGACTCGTCTTAACCTACAAATTTAATTCTAGTCTCTGTTGTGCATCTGTAATGGCGAATAAAAACAAGTCATGCGAAAGAAATGTCATAATGGACGAATAATCGTTCATTCGTTGGTCGCTGTCATGTAAATATTCCTTAAGGCCTCTTGCACATGAACTACGAACTGCGAACTGTGGGTGTTCACATATTTTGACTTTTCTTTCACAAGAGCTTTATTTCTATTTTCCTCTGCCATGACCTTTCACACAAAAAACAAAACAAGAGTGTTATAATTTTGAGGTTAAGTTTCGCGCAAACAATTTATTCGTTGCAGTGTGGATGGTATGTGGAACGCGAATAAAGTTTGACAGTTCGTAGCAACCACACTGCAATTCGTTATTACCAAATTGTTTTTACAAAATTTTCTTGTTTTAAAAAACAAAATGCAAAATTGTATTGTCCAACATTAGTGTCAATTGGTTTCTTAAAAATTAAATGTGTTTTTGTTTGAAATTGTGTAAAATCACGTTTGTTCTTAAGCATATAAGTTTATCTGAAAATTGTAGATGTACTCGTACTTTTATTTTCTAGGGAACCTCAAATTTAATGTTACTATAACAACCATTAAAATTAGCCCTGTATCATGAATACCAGAGAAAGTATCACTTAATTCTAAAAAATCACAGAATCCCTATACAAATTGTGTGAAAGTGAAATCAAACAAAAATTAGTCACATTTTTTCCGAAATTCATAGTTTGAAAGATTCTGAAAAGGATTACATAAAATTATGAGAAAAATTCACAAAGAAATTTAAAATTGCATAAAAACTTCTAAGCCTTTCATCAATTCCTACTTTGACTAAAAACTTTATTTTTGACTGCTTTAATTTATGAACATTATAGATGTGTCAGGTGGAAGATAATTAAATTTTCATACTGCCCCAAGATGTTTATTTTTAATAAGTTGGAGCACTCTCTAAGGGTTTTGAATACATTTAAGATGAAAGAGGAAGGATAAACTGATCATAGCCTTTCCCACATTGCCCAGGAGGAAGATCTTCTATGCGTGTTTTTTTTATTGAGGTATCCCCAGATCATCAAAGTCTGAAGAATTTAATAATTCCTTTTCAATGGATATTATAGATAAGCCTACCAATCTCTCTTGAGTCATGGTTGTCTTAAGATAATTTTTAATAATTATAAGTTTTAAAAAAAACTAAGTTCTCCTGAAGCTACCGTGACCGGGATTGTATAAAAGATTTGGAAAGAAATTACTAAATTCGGAACTAAATCCTCAAGGTTTGAACTAAAAATTAAATTGAACACATCTAAACTTGAGTTTTTTGGTGTAACAAGCGGGGATATTTCGGTTAAACTCATGAAACAATTCTTCTCCATCTAAATATTTAAAAGTACCTAATGTTAAAACATTCTGCAAGTTAAGGCATGAAGCACGTAAATTTTTATTTTTTAAACATTCGCTTATGTTAGGAATTAAGCTTTTCATACCTTTCTGTAATTGATTGAATGGCTTTATCAAGTACTTTGAAAAAAAAATACTTAAAATTTTTGTTTCGGGTCTAATATAGTTTCAGGACATTCATCCGCATAAATTTTTGGTATTTGAATTTCTAGTAGAGACACAATGTGGGCATTAGGTTTTGAAATATTGAACATTGCAATGACTTGAAAAGACAGTGTTTGGTAAATTCTTTATTCACGTAGTACAGCCAAAGATCGAATATCGTACTAGATCTTATTAAAGAAAATACAAATAACTTATTTTTTTTAAGTTGGGGACATGATACTTCTAGTACCACTCTGAGATGGCGGAAAACAAAAATTGCACAAGCTATAAACGCATAAAGAATTTGTAATCCAACTCAATTGGGAAAAATCAATTTCGTGAAAAATTGTACAAAATGATGCATATAATTAAAGTATGGAATCTTGACCCAATTTATTAAAAAAAATATTAACTTATGGCCCAGTTCCTTCTAGACTGTTGGCTCACTTGAGCGGTTTCAAGCACAAAATGCATTCATGGTCTTTTAACCAACCAAAATGAGCTTAAAGTACATAATGGACTTTTGAAACTTGTTTCATACAAATCTTTCGTTTTAACATAGCCCATCCAAAAGAATTCCCCTCACCCAAAACTATAACACTTATTTCCAAATCTATAAACCGTACTAAAAATAAAGTATTATAAACCCACTAACTGTTAAGTTTTCCTTTTATTAATAAAAAAAAGGGTAAAACGACCTTCTTCCTGTCCCCCCAAAATTTGTGTACCGTTCAAAATAAGAGTACTTAAAAAAAAACTTTAGAAAATATAAATGATACCTTCTACCAAGTGTCAGGTCTCTTGGAATTTTTTTGAACTAGGGCCATTTTTTCTCAACTATACATTTTTACTGAATGTTACTTAATAGCTGCCAAGTCTCTACTTTCTATACTTCAAAATATACTCTCTTAAAGTTACTCAATATAAACTATCCTTATAGATTGTTATACTTACTATTAGCTTCTAAAGTGTCATTCGATAAAATTGACTATATTTATAGATTATAAATATCCCTTTTTACCCCCAAAAAGGAAGGATTAACAAGGTGAAATTATTTAGTATAAGGTTAATATTTTAATAAAATTCCTTTGTTTTATAAATTTTATCCATTTTCATGATGTTGGGCTTATATTAAAAATAACTTCCGAAATCAAGCAGAACTGTCCAATTTTCATGTTCAATAAATAATTCAATCTCATTTATTAAAATTATGTAGATTTTAGATACACTACATAGATTATTATCGATATATGAAATTAAAAATAATAAAATGTAGATAAGGTACTTATATGATTTAATTACAAATAATGCTTTTTTTGTTTTGTATATCAAACAATATTATGTATTCAATTTCTATTGTATTTTTAGATTTATTTAAATATACCGCACACTCATTAAATATGAGATTGACCGTTGTTTTATTGATACTCCGGAGGTAATGATTTGCCGGATACTAATGGTATTTTTATTTTAAATATATATTTTACTATCTATATATGTACAAATGTGTATTTTATACAATATGGGATGTAAAAACTCGTACTCTTGTAACATTTTCAAACAATGAGATAATTTTGTAATGAAATTATGGCCGGAAATTAAATACTCTTGTGCATAAACAAATTTTCAGGCTTTTGCAAATAGTACATCATCAGTGAGGGAAGCCGAAATGCGGTGAATAAATGTGATTACACAGCTCATGTTGTACGAGTGCCGAGCACGGGTCTGTCTGTTGAATAGGGTTTCATATTCCTTATTTGGTCTTTTTTGAATAAACCGCACCATCAGGATTCAGGTATACAAAAAGTAGGAATATCTACTCCATGCAGGCGAGTATACACATCTATCTATATAATTTAGGTATTAAACATTCAGTCAGAGTAAGAGCCAGAGTGTCAGTTATTTTATCCTTGTTAAAAGCATTTTTATTTGTATCCTACAGGAGAGAAATGTTTGATCGATCGACAACTACAACAACAACAGCAACGACGCGACGGTATGCTATTATTATGGCAACCAATGGAAATGGAACCTAATTGAAATCGAATTTCATGTTGGCGGCGGCGGCGGTGACGGTGGTGACGGCGGTCGTCATTTGGTTCGCTTTGAGTTGGTGGAAATAGATGATATGAAATCGGCTTACATTTTGTATTTTTCTGCTTCGATTTTGGTTAAGACCAAAGAGAAGATATATGATTCAAAGTTAATAATTATGATGGATGTGAATAATTGTTGGAGACTTACAACAAGGCCCTAATTAGATGGGCTATAATAAGTTGGCAGTTGGATTAATTTTTATATATTATTAAAAAATATTTCTTATACTAGCATTAAATAAAAAACATTTAAAGAAAGGAGAACTGTTAGACTTTAAATGAATTTTAAAAAGAGGCTGGTGATAACTTCAAATTCCGGCTATCGACTTGTCTTGGTTTGTAGGTTTTCGTGTTTTGTTAAAAAATTTGTCAGTTGAATTATTATAAAAAAAAAATTAATTTACAATAGTTTAATTCCAAAATCTATTTTTGCTAACGAGATTTTTAGTCGAAAACCAATTTTTACCAATTTTTGTACATAAACAAATACAAATTGGACCAATGAAATTAATTTAAAGTCAATGTCTTCTATTATTCACGAGATATCGAAAACCGAACATCACCAATTTTTACCAATTTTGCATACTATTTTTTGTAGATTTTATTAAAAAAGCGGACAGGACAAAGTTTACTGAATATCGAAAACTATATTTCCTGTGAGATAAAATTAGTTTGAAGCCAATATTTTTTATTTTTTGAAAAGAAATTTGGGAACATTTTTATCAAGTTTTAATATTGTATTTTTAGGTTTTTATGTTTTGTAAGAAAACTGTCAGTTCGTGCGTGCGTGTGTGCGTACGTTCGCTACGTTTTTTTGTCATCCAAAGCTCAAGAACTAGAAGAGATAGAGATACCGACTTTAAATTAATTTTGTTATACAGATAATAATGCAGAAAGGACTTTCAAGAAATTGCGTGGGTAGTTTTTTTACCATAGAAGTTTAAAAAAAAGGTGAACATCTTGGTTAACCCTAAATATCATACGAACCAATGACGCTAGAGACTTGAATTAAATTGTATATAATATATTGTAACGTGATAACAAACAGGTATATTTTTTGAAAAAAAAAATCCAACTAACGGTTTTTTTTTATAGATCAAAAAAAAAACTGAAAACAAAATTAGTCACCTCGAAAATTTTACGAATACAAAATGATTTTATCTCCAAAACAATAATGTGCAACGAAAAATAACGTTTTTAACATGTGGTAAAATTTTGAGAAAAATCAAATTGACCCTTTCTTATAAAAAATAAAAACCTAAAAAAACATTACTAAAAGTTGCTTAAAATTGAATTTCAACTCAAATATCTTTTCAAAAACTTGAGATTATGGATTAAGACTTATTGTATCTTATAAGAAATATTTCTTTCAACATTTTGAAAAATTTTGAGAAAAACTAAATAGATAGTTTTTTTTACAAAAAATAAAAAAGTAAATAAAACAATTAGTAAAAGTTTGTACAAATTGGTTTTCGACTCAAATATCTTTTCAAAACTTTGAGATATTAGCTTAATACTACTTTTATCTTTTAAAAAATATTGTTGTCGAACTGGAACTAATAGTTTTTTTACAAAAAATAAAACCTTTCGTAAAAATTGATTTTTCACTCAAATATCTTTTCAAAACTTTGAGATTCTGCCTTCGGACTAATTTTAACTTATAAGAAATATAGTTTTCAACATTCGGAAATTTGTTTGAGAAAAATCGAATTAACAGTTTTTAAAAAAAAAAAATAAAAACCTAAACAAAAAAAATTAATAAAAGTTGGTAAAAATTAACTTTCGACTCAAATAGCTTTTCAAAATGAAAAATATTGTCTTCAAACTTTTTTATTTCACAGAAAATATTGTTTTCGATATTCAGTAGTTTTTTTTATAAAATTCCAACATTCCGTTTTTTTATAAAAAATAAAATCTACAAGAAATAGTATCCAAATTTGGTAAAAATTGATGTTCGGTTCCTGATATCTCTCAAATTAATTTCAGTCATCCAATTTGTAAAAATTGAAGAAATGCTACTGAGATTGGTAAAAATTTGTTTTCAGCTAAAAATCTACTGTTTTTGGTACATAAATATTGTTGGTCATTTTAAAATTTTTAAGAATAATTCAACTGACAACTTTTTTTTTAAATATTTTTGGACAATAGGTCTTCGCATTCATACAATTAGAAGATTGTTGTTATAAGCATCTTGTACAAAGTTAAGAAAATTTCATTTGACATTTAATTTCATAGCAAAATATCACAAACAAAAATACTACTCCTAATTGTCAACATAATATTTGAAGTAAAAATTTTTTAGAAAAAATAAAGATATTACCATAAAACTTTTTTTTAACCTTAGAATTGTTAATATTTGATGAAAAAAAATTTAAAAATGTATTGACAGTTTTTTTTACAAAAAATACAAATATATTAAAATTACAACCATAAAGTGGTTAATAATGATTTCGAACTGAATAATTGAATATCTTGAGAAAAAACAATGATATTGTCCATTTATTCACTCTTTTATATTCGACAATACAGGTCTCTGCATCAAAAAATTAAAGCAATTTTTAAAGAACATTTAAGAATTTAGTTTTTAAGCTGAGGATTTTTAATTTTAAAATAAATAGTATAACACACAAAACTAAGCTCAATTTTAGAGTTCAGAAAGCCCATAGAAATGATTTTGATTTGGAAACATGTTGTAAAATTTCGTTTTGATTTATTACTTTTTTTCTGCAATAGCAGATAGAAACTATGCATATATAGCGTATAACATCCATATATGCTTGCTATCTCTGGATATTTCAACATTTGTTTCACATAGTGATAAATTAATCATTCCTGTGATTGATTTACGCTACAAAACGTTAATCTCTTTCACATCCAAAGTTCCTAGTAAAATAGTACATCCATTTTGTCTGTTCAAAAAAAAAATCTTAAAACTTTTGTCTGTCCGAAAAGCCTTCTCTATATTTGTTTAACACCCCATCTGTTTCCCATAAACACAGTTAAGCCCTCGTAGAAAAATTCTTTTACATTTTTGTTTTCCGTTCTAGCATATATGGTTATCCTGACAAAGGTCTATTTTAATTCCCAGCTTCAGAAATAAAACAAAAACAATATATTTACACGTATGTATGTGTATTGGGAACTGAATTAAATTCTATTTCCAAATATAGTATTTGAGAGAACTCTCGTTGGAGAAAATTTTATCTAGAGTTATATTGACCTATCAAGTCCTGGAAAATACCTATGTTTTATATTGGTTTTTGGATCAAAATATTTGAAGCCACTCACAGCAGCAACCATCAAAAATGTTCCTGACTATAAGCACTTTTAATCCAAATTTATATTGTTGACTGACAACGAGTGTATAGACGGAAAATTCGGCGTTATTTTTCCTAGAATCACAAAAAAAGGTGACACTTGTAGAAAAGGCTCACAAAAAGTAGAGATTATAGAAGTAGATAGTTTTTCATGGAACAAAATACATTTTTAGAAGTTTAAATTATTCAGAAACTCATCTAGTCAAAAAGTGCAATCACTCGATTTCCAATGATATGAAGCGCTTTCTGATAAAAGCTGGATAAGGAATAAGTCAATAGTTTTCATATTTTCCGTTTTGGCCTTTTATACAGACGTACATTCTGTCAAGTATTTAAATGTAGAGTTTTAAAATAAGAGGTTTAATTTTGATGCACAAAAAAATCAATCAATCCCCAATCTTCGAAAACGTCACAAATTCCATCATTTATATCCTCAATTGGTTAGCACAAACCTTTCGTTTTAAGTGGCCTCGAAGGTCAAAATCTAAAGGTGTTAAATCATAAGATTCACCAGCCAAATTTAAATAAGGCCTTGAAGCTTTCAATACAAAACTGCCAACTCTGAACTATCAAGTAAATTTTAATAATTTCAATGATTTGTTGTTCTATTTTTAGGAATGACGTAGTTTTTACTTCTAAAATGTCAAAAGATGAAATCATACAAATTTGAGTTGGGTAAAAATTAAAACAATAACTTAGTTAACTTTATTTACGAAAGTAAAGGGAAACAAATTACGGAACATAATTTTAGTTTGGAATTTTTAGCCCTCAATTTAAGATCGTTAAAAAAAAAATAAGTTTTAAAACGACATACTGTACACTAATTTTGAAAGTAGCTAATGCACATTTGTTTGTATCTTTTAACTTGTTGAGGTCCCATTAATATTTATTAACTTCCCATAGGAAGATATTGTAATTGGTCCGATTTGTCGCATTGAAAATGTTGACATTTCTCGACGTTTAAAGGTCCCTAGAGTCGAAATAAAAGATTTTTAGGAAGATGTCTGTGCGTGCGTGTGTACGTACGTTCACGACAATTCTTCGTCGTTCATAGCTTAAGACCAAGAAGTGATACTGACTTCAAATAAATTTTGATAATAATACAGAAAGGGCTCTCAAGAAAATTGGTGGGTGTTTTTTTACCATAGCAGTTTAAAAAAAGGTGAATATTTTGGTTAACCCTAAATATCTCACGAACCTGTATTGCCAGAGACTTGAATTAAATTTATATTATATATTGTAACGTGATACCAAATTTTACGAAAGTTGGTAAAAATTGATTTTCGACTTAAATATCTTTTCAAAGCTTTAATATATTGGCTTTAAACTACTTTTATTTTTTAAAATATATTGTTGTCAATATTCAGTAAAATTTCGAGGAAAATCTAATTGTCAGTTTTTTAAAAAGAAAAAATAAAAACCCTTATACTAAAACTTGGTAAAAATTTACTTTCGACTCAAATAGCTTTTCAAAAATTAAAAATATTGTCTTCTAATTTTTTTTATTTCACAGAAAATATTGTTTTCGATATTCAGTAGTTTTTTTAAATCCAACAACCTAACACAAAAACCTACAAACTTTTAAGCAAGACAAATCAGCTGACAGGATGGGTCGCATTCCAGCCTCTTTTTAAATTATTAGTGCTACCAGTTTATAGTGAGATATTAAACTTTAAATCAAAAAGATTTCTGTCCTTACAAACATTAAAATAGACTAAACAAAAAATGACGTTTTAAGCAATTCAAAAAATTTCATTAAAATCCAATTGACAACTTTTTATCAAAAATAAAATACTTAAAAATAACATTTGAACTTGTCAACAGATTTTTTTTAAAGAATGTTGGAATCAAAAATGACAACTACTTAAAACCTATTTCTTCTTAAAAGAAATATTTTTGAAAATTTTGTAGCCTTTTTTTTTACGAAAAAAAAGTTAGGTACTGCCAAAAATACTATTTAACTGGTTGGTTATCTCAAATATTTCTACAAAAACCCAGATTAGTCTTAAATTATTCTTGATTTTTAACAATTTACCTTATTTATAAAATTATAATTTTAAAACTGCTTAAACTCAGCAATTGGAAGTTAGAAGTTTGTAGGGTCTCAGCTCTTTTTTTATTTAAAATTTAATTTTTGTATCAATATTTTCATAACTAAAGGGCTTCAAAATGCCGTTTTTAAAACTGCATTCGAGGATTTTTCAATGATATGCTGTTTTTTGATGTCCTTATCTAAATTAAAAGGAGCTAATTATACCTTAAATTATTTCTTTAAATTATAAATTTTGTCCAGGTTTCAATAAAGAGTCTTCTAAAAAGACTTCTAACTGTTATTTATAGCCCTGTTGTTGAAGCTACTTTGATCAAACGTGTTCTGTTCTACAAATGCTTCGTGTCTGCTTTGTGACTCGGGTCAAACGACTTAACAGCTGCAAGTAAAGGAAACAGTTTAGAAACTGTTGGAAACTAAGATTAATATTCATTAAAAATCATCTTTATTTATGAGACTTCTTTTTGGATGAATTTAAAGGTACATACAAAAAATAGAATGTTCGAATTCAGGACGATCCACACGATCCAATTGAGATCAACAGTCACTCTTTCACATAGATGTGTTGTGAAGCAGACACCCAGATGCTGCGAGATTTGTAAAATTCAGCCTGATTTATGCCCCGGTCTGATTTTAACATCACAGAAACCCGCTGTAAACATTAGAACCATCTTTCTTTCCTTTCAAACGAATAGAGAATGTCTATGCTATCTCACACTCTTAATAAAACACCCTGTATACCTTAAAAGCTACCTTACAGTGACTATATTTAAACGACTCGATCTCAGGTGGTACAATTTTAAGCATGAATGTTAATAATTTTTGACGCTTATAATAAATCATCAACAATTCTAGGTCTTCAGTCACATAATACTCTTAATTGAAAGTAAGCGGAACAACTCGAGTAGGACATTTATTTGTTGGCGCATATTCAATTGTCCCTACTTGTAGTCATACATATGTGTCGTAACTCATAAAAAATAATAAATATTTCTAAAGTTATCATCTGATGTTGCCTACAATCCAACATGTCATAAGTCCATACCTCTGCCTCATATACTGAGCTGTATAAGAATAAAACTCACCATTTTTCATTCATTCATTCATTCACTCTCCTTCACAGTTGGGCATAATAATGTATCACTTCTTCTGTTTTTTTTTTTATTTTTGAAAAGGACAACGACATAAAACGGACAGATTGGGAACACTATGGATCTGACAAAACTGCAATTAAAGCCGAGCTAAATATGAAAAATGAAATATGGAACTTCATATTCAAAAATGATTTATTTTCCATATCCGAGTTGAGGCCTACAGTAGCTGATGGTATATAGCCTCCTTTGCCTATACAACTATATCCTATAGCCTATATTTTATGAGGTTTTATACTTTATTCAGTGCATAACTTTTTTACAATAAGTACTTGGATGATGTAAGTGTGATTACATATTGCTTGGTCATGGATTCAAATGCACAACCAACGTTCTCCTGATGTTTAGATACATTTTCATTTACTTAGTGTTTAGTTGGCATAAGTATGTAGAACAGGAAGAATGAACGTTTTAACATACATATAATAAAGAATGTGTGCAAATTAAAAAAACAGTAACAATTTAACTGTTTTCTAAAATAGATAGAAGTTTTTATTTAAACAAACTTTCACTCTTTTCGTTTATAAACAAGGACACAATGTAAAGGGTGGGCTTAATACAAGTTTCTTTTTAATGGAAGCAATAAAATAGGGGCTGGGATACGACCCACAATTATAATTTCCTATCACTGCCCGTCTGTCAATTTTTCAAAATCTTAATAACAATATTTTTGTATAAGGTAAGGAAATTGGAAATGGAGTCGAAAATCATTTCATATCACTTTTGTGTTATTTCTGCAGGTTTTAGAATAGAATAGAAAATTAATATACATATTTGGCAAATGACAAAATTAATTTTGATTTCCGTTTTCGAAGTATATGTTTTTGTTGCTGCCATTTTTATTTTTTATCTATTTAAAATCTGTAGGCGAGAACAATTTTTTACCAATTTTAGTAGCATTTCTTAAATTCTTACAAATTGGATGAATGAAATTAATTTAAGAGATATCAAGGACCGAACATCAACACAAAAATATTTGAAGACAAATTTTTAATTTTTGAAAAGATATTTTACAATTTGTATTAGTTGTTTTTTAGGTTTTTATTTTTTATAAAAAAAACTATCGATTGGATTTCTTTCAAAATATTAAATGATGTTAAAAACGTTATTTTTCGTTGCACGAAATTGTTTTCGATATGAAATCGTTTTTTATTCGTAAAATTTTAGAGGTGACACATTTTTTTTGATTTATAAAAAAAAAACTTTTATTGGATTTTTTTCCAAAAATATACTTATTTAATATTACGTTACAATACATAATATAAAATTTAGTTCGAATCTCTAGCGTTTTTGGAGATATTTAGGGTTAACCAACATTTTTACCTTTTTTTTAAACTGCTATGGTAAAAAAACCACTAACACAATTTTCTTGAGAGCCCTTTTTGCATCTTTCTGCCTTATTATCTGTATAACAAAATTCATTTGAATCGCTTGTTCAAGCCCAGCTCGGGCAAAAGTTCTTCAAAAATTAAATTGAACAAAAAGCGATTAAGCACCACTAAAGGAGTCTGATGATCGGGTTGGCCCCCGTGAAATAGCTATAACTCCAGCCTATGAACTTGGTGGTAGCACACACAAGTTGTTGTTGTTTCATTCTTATATTCTATGAAACTTTACGTGATAAGGTGATTTTACACTTTAATTTGAAAAGCGCCAGGAACAGAAAACTGTCTGTACCACACGAACGAGACAATGAGTATTGTCCTCTAGCATACCAGTCTCATCAAAACTGTTGCATCAACTAACATACAGTAGGCGCGATGGTAGCTCATTCCGGCCAGAACTTCTTTTTAAATAACCGTCAAGGTTACACGGAACACAACTTTTTAATTTAAATAAAAAGACACAAGATGGGCCACCCTGTACTCGTATACGTCTATAATTTAAAAAAATGTGTGGAAGTTAAAAAATAAAACGTTTTTTTGAAGTCCTTGCAGTTGCTATTTCAACAAATTTTCACTATTGTCATTACAATAAACAAGGACATTAATTATTATCTTTGTAGTCCTTGTATAAGAACAAAACAATGACTCATTCGACTTTATTAACTTCAATCTATCCAAAAACAATAAACTTTTATATTTTACATTTTGGTTTACAATCAACCATATTTTATTCTCCATATATACCCAAGTAATAAATCACAAAATGATTGTATTAAAAATTTCAACACAAAATAATCACTTTCGTTAGGATATGTTTCGAAATAAAACCTAAAAATACATAAACATAAATTGAAATGCCTTTTTCTTAAACGATATGCTTTGAAAGTTTATATGACCATTTGTCGGTTGTTGTCTGCGTTGTCGATTAAAAAGTCCACCCTAACCTAACAAAACCTAACTATGGCTAACTGCAGCTATACAGCTTGATAGCCAAGCGTATAATATAGCTCTAAGATAATTGAATTTGAACGAAGCAGACTTAATCGTTGATTTGTGAAGTGTAGCAGAGTTTATAGAATCAATTGATGGTGTATAGACGTTAGAATAAAAAATATTGTAGGTATTAAAATTGGAAACGACTAATCGAACGCCATCACAGCCTTTTTAGCCCCGTTAACGACGACGAACACCACCATCACGCCATCACCGTCATGTTCTTTTTGTTGCTGTCGGTCTTTGGTCGTCTGGGATCAGGAATTAACATTGCGCCGGATATGTATTTCGAATAGACGATATACTCCTATATGTGGTGTATAAAAATATAAACTGAAACGATTTACGATAATTGGCTGTTTTTGAATTCGATTTATTTTGCTTAATTTAATCAGTACTTAATCTTTGTAATTAGATTTTCGATCTTTTCCGGGTTGATTTTGTTTTGCAGAGCTGCTATATATTTTTTTAAGGTATCTGATGCGAAGTTTCTTTAACGTGCTGGAATAGATATTTTTATTTTTGTTTTTATTTTTAAGACTAAATTTAGGGTGTTCATTGCATAAACGGCAGTTTTATATTTTTCTTTTGTAAATTGATTAGAGTTTATAGAGAATGAGGATACACGCAAAACGTAGAGCACCATTGATATCCCCATTAATGGAGATTAAGAAAACTCAAGCCCCCCACAGCCAAGTGTTTTCTAAATTTGAAGTTATTTCTTATTTAAATACTCGAAGTAATTCGTTTATTTAGGAATTAAGAAAAAGAGGCTGAGATGCGACCCACACTCATAACTTCCCATCCTGTCTGTCAATTTGTCTTGCTTAAAAGTTTGTAAGTTATCGTGTTTTTTTAAAAAAGTTGTCATTCAATTTTTCAAGAAAAATAATTACCAATTATCAACAACATTTTCCATATGAAATCATTTATTCCATAAATCCAAAGAAAAACAATTTTTACCAATTTCAGTAGCATTTCTCAAAAGTTTTTTATTTCTTATATAAACAAATACAAATTGGACGTGATATCGAGAACCGAACATCATTTTTACCAAATGTTCGTACTGTTTTTTGCAGATTTTTTTTGTATATAAAAAACTGACTGTTGGATTTTTATCAAAAATTCACTGAATGTCGAACAATATTTTATGTGAGATAAAATAACTTTGAAACTAATATTTTTAATTTTGAAAACATATTTGTGTCGAAAATAAATTTTTAGAAACTTTTAGAAATGCTTTTTTAGGTTTTTATTTTTTGTTAAAAAACTTTAAATTTTTTTGGTAAAGCAATTTTACCGAATCTTCAAAACAATATTTCTCATAAGATACAATTATATTCAAGCTAAAATCTCAAAGTTTTGAAAAGCTATTTGAGTCGAAAATCAATTTTTACTAACTTTTATAATTTTTTTTGTAGGTTTATATTTTTAATAAAAAAAAGTCAATTCGATTTTTCTTAAGATCTTACCATATGTTAAAAACGTTATTTTTCGTTGCACAAAATTGTTTTAGAGATGAAATCATTATTATTCCTAAAATTTTCGAGGTGAAAATTTTTGGTTCCTTTTTTTGATTTATAAAAAAAAACGTTAATTGGATTTTTTCAAAAAATGAACTTGTTTGGGACCACGTTAAAATATATTATATACATTTTAATTCAAGTCTCAAGCGTTTTTGGCTCGTGAGATATTTAGGGTTAACCAAAATGTTCACCTTTTTTTTAAACTCCTATGGTAAAAAACCCACCCACGCAATTTTCTTGAGAGCCCTTTCTGTATTATTATTATCTGTATAACAACATTTTTTTGAATACGAGATCTCTACTGGTTCTTGAGCTATGGACGATGAAAAAACGTCGCGAACCTACGGACGTGCGCATATACGTACACACGCACATACATCTTTCTAAAAATCTTTTATTTCGATTCTAGGAACCTTTAAACGTCGAGAAATATCAAAATTTTCAAATACAAAATGGGTGTAGGATATCACCGACATGTTTTACAATTTTGGAACGCCTATCAAATCGATGCCTTTTTTGGATGGCAGTTTGCCTTGACAAGTTCGCATTGCCCTTACATTAGAGGACTGTGTCGTCAAACCTCTAGTACATAATTTTCATTGCGGCCTGCGTTTTAACTAAAAAACAACGAATTTTTAACAATTTTAGTGTTTTTGAATGCTATAAGCATTGTCAAAAAGAAGTGGTCCATAAAGAAAGAATTTAAAAATACTAGCTGAACAAAAAGTCTTTGCTCTGGATTTTACTGTCAAACATACGGTTTGATAAAATCAATACAAAAATTATATAATCATGTGCTAATCCGAATTGAAAAAGAAAGTTTTAACTTAACCAAACAGGAAAGTAGTTACTTTGTATGCAATTTCTGGGTTGAAAAGATTTAAGAAATCCAAAGCTTGAACACCATTCACCATTAATTTCTATGAACACGACCAGTATTCAAATTAGACCTTTTAAAAGTAATTAATAATAGCAACATTGATCTGTTCATGTATATACCCTTGAGCCCAAATTCGGTTTGTAATATCAAGTATAGAGATTTGTTCTATAGCCGTACTGCGCGAATTTGATAAGCCTTATCAAAGCCATAATTAAAATAAAATAATATGTAAAACCAACCATTTTGAAACATATTTGTCTCACTAAATAGTCCCTAAATATTTATTTTATTACACACAAAATTGTATCTAGTTTTTTAGACTTCGAATATTTTTCGAAAATGTTATTTATGTAAATCTCTTGTAAAACTATCATTTTTAAGCTTTTTTGTAATGTCAGATAGATACGAATATAATCATTCAGACGTTTTTTAGATCACACAACTAACTTTTTTCTTAAATATAACAATATCTTCAATAGATACAGCTTTTCTTAATTCTTATGGAAATAAACCAAAAAAACCGTATTCATGATTAAAAACAGTTATTTTTGTTTAAAATGGTCTCATCTTTAATTAAAAAGTTATCTTTTCAGAAAAAAATATATTACCACACATTTTTTATGAATTCATAAAAACAGATATTCTTTAACATTATTTTATGTTTTTAATGTATGTATAGTCATAGAAATGTCTTAAATTAATTTTGTTAGTGAATATTTGTATAAATTATTACATCAAAAAATTTAACCTACAAATTAAATATATGCATTTTATTTGGATTTCTCAGGGTCTCCACTCATAAGCAGTGAAAGGTTCTCTGTTATTTGGCCAATATCTGATGTTTTAACTGAAGGCTCCTCCAACATTTCTCTTAATTTATTTACATTTAGACTTTCAAGAACTAAGTCAGCTTGTTCTCTAATTTCATTCCATGCAAATTCTACATCTTTTTCTTCGGTCTTGTAACCACAAATGACGAACCTCAAGAAATGAGTATCTCTGTATTTGGCTTGAATTAGATAAACTTTTTTGCGGTCCATCAAACGATCCAGGAGACTGGTTGTTAAATTATTATCCCCTTTCAACCGGAAACAAACCAAACCAAGAGCACGCTTAGCGACAATTTCAAAGCGTTCATCATTGAGGACAAACTCTTCGAACTGCTTCGCCAATTCAATATGTTTACGAACGTGAGCTCTTAAGCCTTCGGCTCCAATTGATCGACATGTAATCCAAACTTTCAACGCCCTAAAGCGTCTTCCAAGTGAAATCTGCCAATGTCTGTAGTCGGGTATTTGAGACTTCCCTTCATATTTGTGCTTCAAGTAAATTCGATCCACATTGAAGCTATCACTCACATTGTTTGCATCACGAAGCCACATTGCACAACAATCAAAGTTCACCAAAAGGAACTTATGCAGATTAAAGTTTAAAGAATCCACAAATTCAAGTCCTCGAAGTAGTTCACTGTACTCGGAAAGAGCAAATGCAGCTCCTGCATATGCAGCATCAACATGAAGCCAGATATTTTCGCTCTTACAAACTTTTCCCAAACCTTCAACATCATCGTAAGCACATGTTCCAGTAGTTCCCAATGTTGCAATACAAATGATGGGAAATAGACCTTTAGCTTTGTCTTCGTTGACAGCTTGTTGCAGAGCATCCCCATGAAGTACCAAATCATCACCGGCTGGCAAAAGGCGGTAAGGGACAGCTGCTAAAACACAAGCCTTCTCAATGCAGCTATTACTTTGGTCACCTGAATAAGCCATCAAACGACCACGTATCTCACTTTCTGAAAGATCGGGGTGTGTAGCTTGGATTCGTTTAACAGCTTGTTCCCGAGCCGCTAAGACTGCAACCAAAACAGATTCACTTGCGGAGCCTTGAATAACCCCACCGCCAGGTCCCTCAGAAGAGTGTAAGAATTCGGTAGGAAGATTCAGGAATTTTGCAAGCCAATCCATAACCACGACTTCTAGTTCAGTACATGCTGGGCTACAAATCTGAAATGGAAAAATTTCATTATATAGAGAGACTTGTAAAATTATAGTCGGAACTTCAATATTTAAATTTCTCTTCAATTGACTTATACGAAACTATGCCGTTAAGTGGCTTAAAAACTTAATCTGACAGTTTTGTATAACCATTGTTTTATGTTGATTTTAAGCCACATAAAGGGCATTCGACTACTTCATATCTTAAAAAGTTGCATCATACATCAAATTTTGGTCTTTCTTATTGAATAATACCAATCCAACTTAATCTCTCCAACCAGTTTGGGTTTAAGAGAAAGTTCAAAACCAACAAAAAAAATTGATTTGGCCAAAAGTAAACAAATAAATATTGGCTGTTGTGTACTTAACCTATACCAACCAGAGGCATGGTTAAGATCTTGACATACCCAACTAAATCCAATTACTCCAAGTCCACTTGAAATCATTTCTCCGACAATTGATGGAAATGAAGTTGCTGTTGGATAATAGGCGTGCATATTTGGTGATTGCCAATGTGTAAGTCCGGGCATTATAGTTCGACTGATGTCAGCTAGTATGTCTTCCCATTTTTCAGGTGACTCTGGAATTTGGTTCGGTAGTAGGTCAAATAAATATCCGGGAGTAACTGATGGCAAAACATCGCTTAAAAAATAAATAAAAAAAGAAGAGATTAAAATTAAATAGTGCATATTTTTATTTTATTTTATTACCGTTCACGAATGTTGTCAATGTAGTCGGCAATAAAATCAACAGCTGCCTTTCCAAATTCACGGAACTCTTTTGAATCCATACTTATTTATATTAATATCTGAAAAAAAATCATTGATGGTAAATTAAATAAGGTTTTTTTTTAAAAGAACTTTATTTATTATACAATTTTAAAATCCCGTAAGGCAAATATTAGAGATATCTTCTCAGTAATGAAATACAAAAATCAAGTCAAATTTATAGAAAAAGTGTCAAACTTAAAGTCTTTTGTTTTCCTTCACAAATTGATTTTTTTCGTAGCGTTGGAAAACCATTCGATCCGTTTTTTGTGTTTGTATGTGCTATAGAGTGCGGTAGAGCTGTCAAACTCCCAGCTAAACACTTTTTATTGGTATTGGTTCAAAGAGAAGCAGATTTTCCGAAAAATCCAGATCTGTAGATTTGATCATAAATCAATTTATTTTGCCCAATGGAATGCAAAAAATAGTTGAAATTTAAGTTTTGACAGATCTAGATCAAGAATAAATTGATTGTTTTTGCCCATAGAAACCAGGTAATACTCCATGATTTTTATTTTTTTTGGATTTAAAACCGAGTTCTACTTTTTATTTCTTTACAAAACTTCGATACAAATTTTGACCAAAGTTGTAGCTCAAATTCAAATATTTACAAAATTTATTTTTGGGAAAGGTTAAATAAGAAAATTCCAAACAGTTTGAGAAGTTTGTTGAAATTTTAATTTCTTGCCTTTGGTAACTATATTTTGAAACAAAAGCCGAAAGTAGAAGACGCAGTTTTTGTTATACCTATGTTAGTTTTAATAATTGAAGTTC
Source organism: Eupeodes corollae (assembly GCF_945859685.1). Lineage (NCBI taxonomy): Eukaryota > Metazoa > Arthropoda > Insecta > Diptera > Syrphidae > Eupeodes > Eupeodes corollae. The sequence continues at coordinate 114,332,174 of NC_079149.1, forward strand.
ATATAAATGATTTTATTTCTTTTAAATCATAAAAATTGTTCTGTCAATCATTGAAAAAGTACCGTTACCGTCACGTAAATGCCATAGAATAGTTTTGTTTTTTAATCAATTTTCATATCAAATATTTTTTTTGTAAGTCAACAATGTAATTTTAATTCTAAACGACACATTTCTATGGGTTGACATTTTACTCATTAGCAATTTTCTAAATTTTAAGTAATTATGGGTTTTCAAAAATGTTAAAACTTCGCTGTTATAAACTATCAAAAATGTAACACTCCTAAAAATGAATTGATGCACACTCATCGAACTTATTACAATCTACTACAAATATGACAGAGTTCAGAAAGGTAAAACAGTATTGGATTCTCCTAAAGCACCTTTTCAGCTGACAATACTGAAAATGGTGGACAAAATTAAGATATTGGAATTAAATTGTGATGTGCATGTGAAGAAATAAAACCATGACGTGCACCTTTTAACAATAACTTAGAATACTGCTACTGTAGCCATCAGCATTGAAGATTTCTTGCCAAACATTTTGAAATTAGACATTACACCTTTTTTTCCTTCTGACTTAAGTCGTAAGGCTTTTAAAGCTCTATTAATACAAAAACTCATCTTCATTTAAGAGGCTCATTTTCAACCTGGAGGCTAAAAAGTAGTAAAATAAGATTTTAGCTATCTGTTTTTACCTAAAATAATTTTCCTAAAGAAATAATATTACTTTCTACTTCGGTATTGTGATAGCTTTCAGATTCATTAATTTTTCTTCAATATAAAAAGAAAACGTAAATATTATTTTCTATAGCCAACATTTCTCAATAGTCTTAAAGAAAAACGATAATAATTCTCTTGGAAAAGCTGTGTTTCAATGAAACTGTATGATATTTGCAGGATGTTTTCTTGTTCAGCAAGGAAATGGAAAGTTATTTTTGAAAATCTGAAATGTTGAGGTTTTTTCAATTGAGATAAGTATTAAGTTCAAAATGCCTGGTAGATGTTGTTAATCTTTTGATCTTGTTTTACTCACAAAGCACTATTACAGCAATTAAAAACACATGCTTTACACAGTTTTATAAAATATAAGATATTCATTTCCAATTTTATGGAATGTTAACTTACACTTTTTTGATTTTTTAATTTATAGATAACTCTCAAAATAACTCACTTAAATTTACTAACAAAGTTAAAAACAATTATGTTAATAACATATTCCTATCTTTACCTGTTGTTATCACTTAAAATTGTATATATTCCTTGTTATTTCAATTCTCAATCGTTTGTTATATTGGAAATTTTGATTTAATTCTTTCACATCAATTTATTCACACATAATCACATTTTATTAATTCAAGTTCGAAAAAATCATCACTTTCATTTTCACTCGTGATGGTATTATGTACTATAATAGCTGTCACTGACACTGCCTCTAACCAAATGGTCTGCAACATTCCATGGTAATATGGTTTTATAAACTTGAAAGTGAATAGCCACAGCAACAAAAAACTGTTGTTTTTGCCGCCATCAACAATCATTACAACAACAACAACTAAAAACCATAAGACGAACGGACGACCGGACAACGACGGATGTATCTCAAGTCGAAAGTTATGCATTCTGTATCTTTTCTTTTTTTATGTTTCATTATTGGGTGTTCTGGAGGGGCTAGCATCATTATCATCATCATCATCATCATCTGACAACAACTTGCACGAACATACATATAATTAAAGGTTTTCGAATTTGATGAAGGTGAAGCGCAGCGCATCACATCAAATGAGGTCGCAAAATACTTCGGATAAAAAGTATGCAAAGTTAATAGTTAAGGTACTTGCAAACTTATAGAACATAGATGTGATAAGATAATTTAATTTTTATGTGCTAATAATGCAAAATGTTAACTTAGAAAAAAGGCACGGTTTGCAGATTGTAATAGAAACAAAAAAAAAGATCTCTCAATGAAACACAATTAAATTGAACAATGGATTTTTTGTGACTTGTAAGTTTAAATAATGGTACTTTAAGTACTTAATATCTTTGGTATTTAAATATATAATGAAAAAAGTATATATGTTTCCAATTAATTTAAATAAATACCAATATATATTCAAGTTCATTTAAATAGTTGTGAGAATTTTACAACCTTGTTTAATTTCACTAAGAATTTAAATTTGTTCTTAGATTTATATTGTTGTGCTGACAGCAACTTAACTTTACAATCAATAATAATTCCAAATTTTCCTATTAAAGTGATTTAATTTAACACAGTTTAAAGTTTTTTTTTTCAAAAAAATGATGAGTGATCAAAAATGATGAAGGTAAAAATAAAGTATTTGAAAATTTCAAATGTCAAAATCTTGAGCAAAAATTTGTATTTTTTGTCGGGTTTTGAAAAATTGTCAATTCATTTTCATAACATATACAAATATAACAAACAAAGAGTTTTTGAAACTAGATAAAATGATACTGTATTGGTTGATTTGTTAAGCTTTTGTAAATAAATAAACCAAATATTTTCGGCAAAAACTTAAAGTCAAATTGCTTGTAAATCGCAGAAAAAGCGTTAATTTTTTACATTGAAATGTCACTTTTTAAAAGAAAAAAAAAGCTCACGATTATATTTTATAAACACACAAAACGGTATAATATTGATTGGAATTTACTCCTATATTTCCTTTATCAGATTATTGTATTTATTTTTACTTTTTTGAGTTGCCAGATATTTTATTTATTAAAACATAATTTTTTTTTTAAAGTTTCTTATTTTACTAACTTAAAATTCCCTTGGCAACAATTAAAATTTTTACTTACCATATTTTATCAGTTATACAAACGTAAAAACATGTTAACATTTGTAGTAATATGCAGAAATCAAATAATTCTTTTCGAAGGGGTGGAGTTTGAAATATAGCACTTTAGAAATCTTTAAAAAAAATCCATAATAATTTTTTAAGGCTAAAGTTAGGCAAAACATAGTTGTAAAAAGCTAATTGTATGATAATTTCTCAAAGTACAAATGTTTATTTTCTAAATACAGTCCAAATCTTTTTGGTATCTTACTTAGTTACATGAAATTCTTAAAAGTTATTAATTATTAGTATTCTTTGGACTCCAAACGTGTAGAAAAACCTTGAATCTTAAATTTTTCTGGTTTTAAAAAAGGTGTATAACGTGTTACTTTTTGGTGCTAATTTTGAATCTGAACTACGATTTCAGGTTCTTGCTTCTTGCTGACCTTGTTTGGAAAACTGATTTGTTTTGTTGTCAATTACTTTTAAACCCTTTTTTGTCAAGAATCTCTTAAGCTAAAAAGGTTTAGTGTTACTTTTAGTACTTCATATTACTAAAAATATTTAATATACTGGAAAGTCCCCATTCATTAAAACCCAAAGAAAGTGGTATTGAAATTACACTTATTAAAAAAAAACTTATATGACGTATTTTTTCGAATTTAAAAAGGTTATATCCAAGACTTTGACAGAATAAAGTTATTCGGACTAAGTCCACCAAAGATTGTTTTATAAAAGTGTAATTTGTTTGTCAGTTGTTGTCAGTTAAAAAAAAAACCTTGTTGACCAGTGAAAATCAATTAAAAGTTTAAGAACACAACAAATTAGGATTATTTTGACACATGACTACATGTAGGACCAAAAAAGTAAGTTTACCTAAGTAACACTAGTATTTATACCAACAATTTTCATTCTAACGGAATACCAAAAGCTTATCAAAATAAATGTTTGATTATTTTATACTTAAATTTAATTAAAATTGTTTCGATTATTTCAACTATTGATCGAAGCTTGTGTCACAAATTGTTCCCTTATTTCAATGTATAAAATCTATATTTTTGTAGCTGATATTCGTTAATTTTTTATCACAGAATATAAAAAAACAGCAGTAACATATTAGAAAAAAGCAATTTTTGAATAATAAAGAAAAGATTTGAATGAAACAAAGTAAGTTCTACCAAAATAAAAAAAAATATATAGACCTTTTGTTTTTAATATTATTTATATTTAGAAAAATAACACATTTTATATTAAAACAACACTGAGAAAATATGTATTCAGGTGAACAATTTTTCTGGACTAATATTCGTTACTTGAAAGCACTTAATTTTAAAATTTCAAAAACTGTTTCCAATTTTTTCCAAACAAAATTCTTATTAAAATGATTTAAAAAATGAGTTGAACTTTTTACTTGCCTTATTTTTACTTAAATTTCCACAAAACAAATAAATTTCTGTTGTTTCTCAATGGTTTCGGATTTAAGACTGTCTATATTCATTATGAAATAATTATTCACTAAGTGAAATTAAAAAAAAATATTGATACCACAAAACAAAAATAAATGCAAAGCACAACAATAAAAACTATGCCATGCATATGCCGTGTTATTATAGGTCAGTTCAAAATTTGATGACAATGTTGAATTAAAACCTCACAGAGCCGGTAAATTAAAGAGTAACATATAAAATATATATACAAAAAAAAAACATGGATCGAGGAGTGACGTAAAATGTACATATTTTTTATTTTTAAGTCTCTGATTTCAGTTGTTTTTTTTGGAAAAAACTGAACTTTGTTCGGAATACTTAACTAGTTGAACTTCACAAAAATATTTAAGTTTAAAAAATTCTCAGTTTTTGTATTTTTCAACACTAATGAGTTGATGTTTCCTATCTTCTTTTCCAAATCATCTAATGCATCTTCTTCAAAAATACTCTCCTAAATTCCAGTGATTGATGATTCTATATAATACCTGCATTAGAGGAAACTAATTAGAAAAGTCTAAAAAGTTCTTTAACGAAAGCGTATGTTGTAACCATTTGTGTTGTCACAAAACATTTTCTTGTTCAACAATTCGTTACATTTAGTTCATCGTTATTTTTTGTTTTTTTTCTTATGTCATGTCTGTTCGATTTTAAACTTTTTTTGGGTGCCTCAACTTATAATCCAACCAGACAGAGTCATCTATAGAAAAATATGTGTAAGTCTAAGTCTGTGTAGTATTTTGGTTTAGAAAACAGCAAACCAAACATCATCAATCAATAAAAATCTCACACTGCTTTTTGTGTGTCCTCCTTTTTTTTTTTGTGTATGTCTCCGACAAGTTCCTTAAGTTTTTCTCAATTAGTTTTGGATGATTTAACATGTTTTTGAAGACTTGTGGAACAAAATTAAAAACTTTCGAGGTTAGGAAAAGTTATTGGAGCTCTAAAGAAGATAAATGGATTTATTTTCCAAAATCTATAAAGATTTTTTTGTGTGTAAATATTTTTGGTTCGTGCACAAATCTTGTAACATTACGTGTATCTTGTATCTTTTTTCGGTACTTAAGCTTTTCTTAGTGATCCTTAAGAAATAATGTTCTTATGAGATTGATTCTGGATGATGGGCGTCAAATTTAATTTCGTATCTAGTGGGTAAGGATTTTGACATTGTCACACCTTTAAAGTCTTAACAAATTAAGACATTTAATTTTTAAAGACAATTTTATTTCTAAAAAGTTCATTAATTGAAGGCAGTTAATCAAAGAAAGGTTCACAAGGCTAAATTAGTTTCTTTAAAAATTTGTATGTCTCGGTTAGTGAAATTACGTTTAAAAAAAAGTTCATCTCATTTATTAGATGTCCCAAAAGCTTCCCACAATGTGCAAATTTACTTATGTTAGCGCTCTGTTTTTTTTTTTTTTTACTGTCCTTTGTTATAGTGCTTTACAGATAAATTGATGCTATACTTAAGCCATGAAATCCTTGTTAATGCATTTGAAAAAGAATAATAAATCTCTTAGAGTATATAAGGATTACAAGAGGATTAATGAGTGATTTTTCCAAAAAAAAAACACTTTTTGAACTGGTGACAAATGTGTAGATGAATTCCTTGAAAGAGAATATTTATTAGGTAAAATTAAGCACTGTTTTTGGTGCAATTTCAACTGTTTATTCTCAATATTACTTTTAGTTTTTTAAGCCCCATAAGAGGAATAAAATATCAATAGGTTTATACTGTTCTAAATAGCGAAGATTTTTGTACTTCATTAAAAATGGGGTACGCAAAAGAAAACAAAGTTAAAAAATAAAAGTAGGCACGTAAAGTTTCATTCGATTTAGTAAAATTTTAAAAATATTTTAGGTACAAAAGATAATTTGTAGTTTTAAACAATTTGGTGAAGTTAAAATCATAAAACAACTGCATTAACTTTAAGCATGTATCAAAATCGGTTTGACTTCTGAGTCTTGGGCAGTTGCAAATCTTTTAACTAAAGGAAATAAGTAGTTTACAAGTTAGCAACTGATTCGCATTGGCAGTAGCCAGATTTTTGTATTTAAAAATTGGTACAACTGAAAGAAGATCTGTCAGAACAATAATAAATACAAAAAACACACAATTAGAAGAAAGTTTTGTGAAAATCAAATGTTTAAATTAACTTAATACAAAAAAATAACTAAAACTAATAACATGGACAATTTTCAAGAAGAAATTGTAAGAAAACATCTGGAAATTGAGATTTTATTACAAAAAAAAAGCTCATTTAACAATGGCTTCAAGGAGGGGGTTTGTTCGTAGACTCCTACATTATCATGTGGTGTTGAAGCTAGCTTGAAGCTCGCCTTAATTCTTTATACACCTGAATCGAGTTGAAATAAACTTGATTCAAATCGATTCCCATCAGGGTTTTCAGTTGAGTCAACATTTATGAAGAAAAACCTGTGTTGAAAAGTCTTTAAAATGCAAAAGACACAGTGTGAGCATTAGGAAAAGAGGGAAGGGTTAGATAGGAGGTGTTGCTGTATATTGATTTTGAATTCAGAGTGGCAAGGCATTCCACATTCGCATAGTACGGCTAACAAATGAATCTCTGTACTTCATAGTACGACAGAGGTTGTGCTCAAGGATAAACTGATGGGCATTTTTAGAAGCACGGGTATTATGGTTAAATTGTTTAAAGGAAGGAATGCAAAAAAGGGTGAGACAAAAAACTTTACGACGATGCACGAGTGACGTTATCGAGTTGATGATTTTAATGTCACCAATCATTTTAAAAGCTCTTCTTCGAATAATGTTCATGAGGCTTAAATATGTTATGAGTTATGAAATGAGAGTTATACTCAAGTTTCAGACGAATATAGGTTTTGATTGTACCCAGATCTGACGGAGAGAAAAAATTCTTGCAACGTCTCAAAAAAACCTCGACATCATCGCTCCACAAAAGGCGGTTGCTGATGCACATTCCGAGGATGACGAGATTTTCAATTTGGATGATGCAAGTGCCACTCATAGATGGAGTGAAAGAGGGTTAACCTCGCCTTAACGATACAAGACAGCATTGTATTTTCAAAGCATTAAAGCATTACTATGCTTAAAAGATGATTAAGCTAATTTTAAACGATGGTATAACAAATAATTATCTCTTAACATTTTGTTTAAGTTAAAACCACGGAATTTCCACTTTAACTTTTAGCAATTTTCTAAATCCATATGACATTTTTACAATTTGGACTTTGCAATAAATAGATAAGTTTCAGAGTGTTTGCTTTGTTTAATTTCACGAACTATCACTGTTTAGATATCCTCGGATGTCCATTTTTTGTGACAGTAAGTAGTTTTCTTTTAAAAGAGAAAAAAAAATACTTTAACTTAAATAGTGCGATTACAATTAAGTTTTCTTTGTAAATAGGAGGCTACAAAAAAAATAAGATTTTTAGAAATTGGCCAAAACCTTTGTAAGAAGCCTCTTCGTGCTCAACGGATCACTGTTTGGAGAGGTATTTGGTGTGATTAGACCTGATTAAAAATGAGATTCGTGTAACTGTTACGGTGAATAGCGCTACCAAGCTATGATAAATGATTTGTATGGTCACAATTGGAAGGTGTAAGTGTTGCAGCCACGTGAAACATATGGTTTATGCTAGAATTCCAAAATTGATTCAAAACCTTAAAGATGGTGAAGATATCGAGAATAAACAGTACTAAATTTATGAATTGTTAATTATTTTTAAAATGTCATGAAAAGGATGTGGTGCATGCGTTTTTCTGATATCATTTTTCACTACTTATACGACAACCCTCTTTACAATGAAATAAACGTCCATTTAGATCTATTAAAAAGTATTATTTTATTTAAATATCATAACTCAACCTCTTATTGGAAAACCCTGTATTTATTTTGTATCCATTGTAATGCTCAAAAGTTATCATATTCTACTTCAAAATACTTAAAATATCTTAAAAACATGAGCTTACCCTCGTTGTTTGTTATTCAATATAATCAGTCATGTAAATACCAATGTTTTCAAAACTCGTTCAAAAATGTCGCTTTGACAAAAATTTAGATAAAGTGACGTTAAACTTTTCCGTCGCACTTAGAAGATTTTAAAAACACCCATAAACAAGACATAACCCTGTGCTACAAAAAGAAAAAAGAAAAAAAAGAGTAAACCAAGTCCAAAGATTATAATCTGCCTTAAATTGAGATGAACTTTTTTTCTCAAAATTTGTTTGTAAATTTTATTTTTATTTTTTTATTCACAAACAAGTTATCCTATTGTCATTTGCATATTATTCCCTGATATCGAAACACTCCCGCAGAACAAAGAGTGCACAAAGTGAGCAATAAGAATGCTTTTGCACAAAACTTTTGTACTTTATACTTCTAGTTTTCAGGGAACAAAAGGATTTATACATAGATAGTATATTTTAAAATGTAGGGCAATATTTGCATTCCATTGGGCGACATGGCATAGTGATACTTTTTCTTATAAAGTTTTCCTGTTATCGCACTGAATTACTTGATTTTTCTTTTAGATTTTTTTTTAATAGAAAATGCAAAATAAAACAAACAAATAGGAAGAAAAAAAAACACCAAGAAACAACAAAGACCAAGAGTACAGAATCGAAAGAAGTTTTTCCAAAGTGAAAACAACAAAAAACAAAATATGCAAACTTAGAAAAACTATTTTTTATTTTTTTATTTATTCACAGGTTGTTTATCTTGCCAAATAGGTTTGAAAAAAGTAACTTGTTTAAAAAACACTTCCAGTTATTTTTAATTTAAATGGCATTTTTGTGGAAATGAGATAGTAAGTTTTGAAATGTTTTTTTTTTCAAGGGTATATCAGATATAAATGACGTTACTTTTTGTCTGTGTAAAAACAAACAAAATAAGTTTAAATACTCAGGTCCAGTAAAGGAAGTTTTTTTTACCTCGAGCTTTTAATGTGCTATGCAACTCAAAAAAGTTAAAATACACTCTCCCATATTTTTACATAAATGAATCATACATTATATATAATTGTAATTTATTCCAATGCTTAATAGCAACATTTTTAGAATTATAGAATTGTACTTTATTTTGATGGTTTTATCAATTTCGGATCAATATATTTCTTCTGAAAAAGGTACAGATTCTTAGGTGAATATTTTTAAAAATGCGTGTATAAACAGCTTATGAAGCTATTTCATTATATATACTTAGGAGTAGTTCTAAACGCTTAAAATTCAGAGCACAATGCGGTTTTTGCTCCGAAACTTTTTCCTAAAATATAAATACAGTGCTTTCCAACAAGAGGTTTCATATTGATATATAAAGAGTATTTTTTCCATTACCAATCCTTTAAACATGTTTGGTTGTGTGTCGTTGATAACTTCACGAATCAGGCCATAAAAGAAATGATATTGGTCTTCCCTTTCACGTCAATCCAAAGAAATAAGCCTTAAAGCTTTGTATTGCAAGATATTCTTGGCCAATTGCGATTCCTATTGCGAAAAATAACAGCTTGAAATTACGTCTATAAAAATCATTTATCCTAGTTTTAAACAATCTCGTTTTTGAAAAATAGCATCAAACAATTTCAAGTTGAGGATGGATTTTCTGAGCTTTTAATTCGTGAAAATAGGCATCATCATTATAGATGATTTCTGTGAAAATCCGTTTCATTTTGATGCATTTCGACACAGGCACAATTTACATGATATATGGTTGCTGGTGAGCAACTGACTTGAGTTCTTCTTTTAACTGAACTTTAAAAGCCTTAAGACTTAAGGCCTTATGCTAGATTCTAGGTCTCAATTTTAATCGAGCGAAAACACGGTTTCAATTCTTTAAATCACTAACTTATACCAGCAGTTTAAATTTCTGTACCAATTTCTCCCAGAAAAAACTTTAGTTTTCCGAACCGTAACAGCAAAATGAAATTCATTTATAGCATTCAGTTGTTGAAGAGTGTATCGTTTTATTTTTAGTAATGGAGTAGTTCTTGCTTGTCGAATGTCGTAAAGTGGTAGCTTTAAAAGTGACAACTCCCCAAAATTTTGGATACTTAAAAGGATTCCTCTTATAAAGATTCAAGAGGTATTTTTTTATTTACAAAGTGATGCAAAAATTACTACTAACGCAAAAAAACACTTAAGAGTAAATGTTTTCCAACTTCAAGTGCCATCATTTGCGAAATTTTAGAGTATTTAGATCTTCGGGTAATCACTTTTGGGATACGTGCAAATGTGTTCATTTGACATTCCATCATTTTATCTTGCTCGCTAAAAGAATCAAAAATATCTCTAGAATTTATTGTTCCTTCTAAACTAGAAAGTGAAAGACAGATGGTATTATAAGACGTGAAAATGATTCTTAATTTTGTAACAACTTTCACAAAAACCAGCAATTCCAACTGTCAAACAAATAAGGGGTTAGCTTCCAACCTTTTATTTCAATTATGAGTTGTTTGATTTTTATTGGCTTGCAGTTATGGATACTGAATTTCATGTTTACCTAAACACTATTTGTTTTTCAGAAAAGTTAAAAATAAATAGTTTAAATACGAGTAACTAAAGTTTTCACCCCCTATTCTATTTATACTTAGCACAACTTTATCTTGCAATAACAGTTCATGAGAAATTGAAATAGCGCTTTTCATTTTCGTCACTAAGAAGTTACCGGAATCAACTGATAAATTCACAATAATTTCAACAAGTTATCTGATGCTTTAACATGAAATCAAACCACTTTAACATTTTGTCACGAAAAAGGCTTGAGACATTCAAAATGGCATTTGACAAGAAAACAAAGAACTAATATTATAGTTGATTACTTCTCACAAAACGCAATCGCCTGATTGACGTCAAAAACAAACACCACCGGTGGAAAAGTTTGATCAATAAAATTGAAAAAAAAAAAATAAACAGATTCTAGATACTCGTTGTTTGGTTGTCAATTTTAGAATTGTCTACAATAGTTGTATTTGAACAATGGTCCGAGTAACTCAAACGGAGGACGAAATTAAAATCGTAATCGAATTGAATCGTTTACTTAGCAGAAAACCGGACATAGTTTTGTTGCCGAAATATTTGAAATTCAATAATCCTCCAATATTCTTTGAACGCCATCTGACGGATGAAATCGATGAAGCTGAAAGCTTTTGCAAAATATTCAAAAACGAAGCTCGTATCGTGTTGATTAAAAAATCCAAAGGACTTTGGCCAGAAATATTTCAGAAACTCACCAAAGAAGAACTCACTCGCAAACGCATTGAAATCTCCGACATTATAATCGAAAGGAATAAAGAAAAGGACAAACAGGCAATCGAAAGATATGAACAGAAAAAACGTGCTGAAATAGACAGAGAAGTTAGGAGGGATTCTGAAATAAGAGAACGTGTTAAAAACTTTGAAACTCAAGAATGCAAACAGGCAGTGATGTTGGGTGTGAAAAAGGAAACATTTGCAAAGCCACAGGATGAGAAAAAAGTCGAAAGACAAAGAGTGTTAAGTGCAAATATTGTGAATTCAAGGCCGAAAATAAAGCAACCAGTGGAATTACGTGCTACGGGAAAGATTAGTTTTAATTTTTCGCAATTTACTCCGAAGACACCGAAGAGGGAATCACAGGATGAACAGAATCGTCCGCAAACTGCAAACTCCAATTAAATGATAATTTTCTTATATTAGCATTCAATTACTAACATAATATTTTTTAATAAATTTTAAAACCTTTTATAAGTCATCCAGTGTTTCGTTTTTATTTAGTTTTGACTTTAATTTTAATTGCAGTATAGATAGTCTTCAAAAAACAAAGTTTTTTCACAGTTTGTTTGTGAATAAATAGGGAATGATTGTCGGATTTTTTAAAATCTATATAAAAATCGACTAATAAAACATCGATTATGGAATTTTAATTTTTTTAGAAGTGAAAGTGATTAAATGATCAAACTACAAAATCTCGCAAGTGAGGAAATTTCAAAATTATGGATTTGAAAGTAAATTTTGAATATGTATATGGCAACACTATTCTTGACAAATAATTGTATTCTAAAGCATGACAGGAAGTGTTCTCCATTGACACACCTTTTAATACTGTGAGATCTGTCAGTGAAATAACGTGCTTACATTATTTAAGAACGTAACGTCTTATAATTAACTGTCAAAAAATGTGTGTAACATTTAATTGTACGAGCATTCCCTGACAATTAGTTTAAAAAGAAATTATAAAAAATCTTAGATATATTTTCACGCTAGCTGACAACTTTGATATTTTGATGTAATGATCAAAAATGTATCTAGCAGTTAAGTGTAAGAATATTAATTTAAGGGAACTCTATTATATAGTTCCCACACAAGTTATTTTTAGGCCTCCCAGTTTGTATTGATGTGTGGCATTTCTGACAATGCAGAATATGTCAGATGTTCTTTTTTATCATCAGACATTTTTTTCATTGTCAGACAATAATATACCTGCCAATACGCTGACAGTTAGGTTGTGTTTACATAGTTGCAACAGGTTGGTAGAGAATTTACCAATCTATTACGATTTAGTGGCCAAATTTCTGACAGTCAGTTGTCAGTTATTTTCTGATGGTAAATTTAAAGTATTAAAGCACTCAAAAATTTATATCCAATTATATTTTATGTTAAACTTGAAATAAACATTAAATTTAATTGCATGTTAATTTTTGTGTTGGAAATATTTACAAATAAAATAATTACAAATCTGCTTCTGACATTTCCTGGTTTACATATTTATATTCTCAACCCACATCCACTTTAACTTTGACAACCAATACTTTCTTATTTTTGGGTTGAGAACAAGGATTACAGATTTAGTACCAATCGAAAATGTCATTACACCCCTTTCACATGAGGAAACTGATTTTCGTGAAAGGAAGCTTAAACAGATAAATATTGAAAGAATATGTCAGAGGCTTAAATTAGAATTTATTACACAAGAGCGAACAGCTCATTTATGTCATGATTTAGCATTTACAAACCTGCGAGAAGAGAAATTGATACGTTACGCAATACTTTAAAAAGAACATCTGTGAATTTGCATCTTCATGTAAAAAGGAGGTTCAAAAGATTTAAATATTAAACTGAGAGGAAATGTCAAAAAATCAGAGTTCACTCGTATATCAGATTCAGACAAAATGAAGAACTTGAAAGTAAGCCAGTTATTCAATTATAGCAACTTTATTGGAAAGTTGAATGGAAAGTTAGGCAAGAAAGATCTCTCTTACTATTAAGTCAAATTTTCTTATGTCAAAATGACAGCTGATTTGTTTTTAATTCAGCAGAAAACTGAACTTTATAACACTGTGATTTATTTATTAAGTACACAAGTTTTTTGCAAGCGGTTTCTTGTCATTTAGGAAAAGGTATAAGGACTTATGATGGACTTGTAAGCTCTGTAAAGAGTTCTTTCTTGTAGATAGTAATGTTGTAGGTACTTTGCAAAAGATAGTCAAGTAAAGTTCCAAGCTTGAAATTATTGACAAGTTTGGTTTTATTTTGCTTTCAAAGAATGCAGTTGGCTGTAAATGTATTCCTTTATGTTATCCCAAACCCATATGATATTTTTCTTCACTCAATCTGACGTTTTATAAGTCATCATTTGACAAATGTCAAAGTTTGGAAACGGTGTGCAAAGCTATTTTTTAAATCTTATGTGGAAATAAAAAGGTAATCCAGAATTCTATAATTTTGCCAATTAGTGAAAAAGGATTCAAAAGTCATGTAGTATAAGCTGTAGTTTAAATTATGTTTACGTCTTTTACAATGGAGAAAAATGATTTTAGTGTCCGAATTTGTGCATTGTTTGCCTTGCTGCTTTGTTTTAAAATGTATATGCTCATTAACAAAAGTTTTTTTAAGCAAAATAAAATACAAAAAGTTTTCATAATGATTTTTTGTTTTAAATTTATTTAACAATATTAACATCAAAATTAACTTAAAGTTATTTTTATTTTTCTTAAATTTGTATTTCAACAACAAACTTTTTATTTATTATACTTTAACAATGACTATTATTTTAAATAGCCGACAGCTTTTCAACTCTCTTCAACAGAGGTGAATCTTCATGGTATTCAAGTTTATTAACAGCAAAATCTCCGGGATAGCTGCACAAACATTTCACAGTCGAGATGCTAAAATTTCTAAATGGAAAATTAAAATATGTAAAATATTTTCCATTCACAGCAACAATAAAAGCCTTATCGCCCTGGCCAAAGGCGATTTTAAATGAATTTCCACGAACAAATGGAAAATCACCGTCAGTTTCCTCATCGGCAGCATTAAAACTTAGGGAGAGAAATATTTTCAATATTAGAATATTTTCGATATAAATCACACGCTCTCGCCGCTGCCGGTTCCGCGCTGGTCGAGCTGTTATTGATTGCCCAACAGAACACCCACTCTTACCTGTTATCCTCTCGTTGGAAGGATCTAACCACTGTCCTTGTTTCGAAATTTACATGAAATTTAAAAACTACTCGACTGGTTTCGTTGCATTGGAAACAAATGGAAAATTCGGTAGAACGAGGGCCGCGAGCTATGCACTCCATAGCAACTACAGTACCTGTAGAATATACATCGATATGAGTATAAAGTGAATTTTCTACACTGTTGGTGGTATAAAATATTGGTAGTATATCTATGTAAAATGTTTTGTATCCTCTCGCAGAATACACGAGCAGCCAATACCTGTTTCATATTTCTTTGGAACATCACTTTGGAAGGCAAGTTTCTCGCAGGATAATAGATTCCGTGGAAATACCAGAGGGAAAAGCATACGATGATGGAATTGTGTAATTTTTTCAAAGTCACCATAAACCATCACATAGTTTATCTTCTTTGGACATTGCAGATATTCAAAGGTGCCATAGAGGTTATCGTTGACATAGATTTCGAAACATTTTTGTAAAACTGCCACACGGAAGTTGAAGGTTTGTCCTGTGTTGAAATACAAAAAAAAAGAAGTTGTAGTTATTGATAAACTTCCATCGGTCGTAGCACATGTTAGAAAAATTCTTTTAGTTAAGATAAAGTTCAATATTTTGGATGACAAATTTTCTACGGTAAAAAAAAGTCATGGAAATTTGCTGGTTTTATATTCATCTAAGACTTTACGAATAGAACAAGAATTTTTTGTTTGACTTGAAAACGATGCGTTCAATAAATTTCTTGGATCATTTCCATATTAAAATTATTCTTTCTTTCTTTCAAAACTTAAAAAAAAAAACATTTTTATACATCATCTCATTAGAGGGGTGAAAGGTTTTATACGCTAAAGGGTGAAAGAGGCTCAAAAACACATCTTTGAAAATTATTTGAAAACTATAGTTTTTGTTGAAAAAAAATTTAATAACACTTTTAAGCTTATCTGATTCTTAGCAATAAGTGGGTATTTTGGTATTCCATGTACAGCACAGTTAGAAATTGCCAACAATACGATCCGAAGAAGCCAGATTTTAGTATTTAAAATTTGATACAACAGAAAGAAGATCTGTCAGAATAATAATTAAAAAAAAAAACACACAAATAGAAGAAAGTTTTGTGAAAATCAAAAGTTAAAATTAACTTCAGCAAAAAAAAACTAACTAAAACCAATAAAAAATAAATTGCACATGGACTAGGTAGCATATTCTTATAGAGTGCTGTACTGTTCAGTTCTTCATTGCTTAACACGAATCAAGCTATCTCACTTGCACTTCATAAGAAACATCAAAACACCATTTTCATTTTAGAAAGTGCTGTCAAATCTTCTTGTGTGGTGGAAACACGAAAAATATTTGTTTTATCTAAACAGAGATAAACCTTTGGTGGAAACATAGCTAAACTTAATTTTCTTTTTCATAGTCTATTTCATTTCCATAAACAAAACTAAATAATATCAACAGTAACATATTTATTTTTTCGCCAATGGAAAACACATGATTTCAAATTCACAACTATTCAACTAACACAGCCATCAATCAATGCAATATCAATCGTACCAATATTTGAGAACAAAATAACATAAGATCCATTCGAGACTTATATAAATGTCAAAAACCCATCCCTAGTAAGATTCTACTCTAACTTTTATCGCTAGTATTCATACTATGGATATTGTTTTTTTTATTCGTGTAAAATCCTTCTATACTATGGATAGATTTTCCAACAAAACACGAGTAATAATATTGTCACACTTTTGACATCCTAAAATATCGGGATGTGCTGGCGTTTTATGAGTGGGCCATTATTTGTAGTTGAGTTATGTTGGAAAACACGTTTTTATTTGAAAAATATGTTTCAAAATGGTATCACCAGGGAAAGAACGCCATTTCAAAAAAAAAAAAGGTTTTGAATTGTGTTTAATAACTACCAAGAACTTTATTTTTTCCCAAAAGTATTTTAAAAATAACCAGCAGACAGGATTCTCTCTGTAGTCACTCAAATACATCTACCCTATATTTTGAATCTTTATAATCTACGAATTTGATCTGAAATAAAAAATAAGAGAAGCATTAAAATTCAAAAGTATATTGATCTGTTCTTCCAAAAGAAATCCGTGTTAACCTCCATCTATATAGCCTCAATGAAAGCTGCTGAACGACTTTTCTTAAACTTCGAAACTTAAGATTTTTCAGTGGAAGCGAAATTTTACTTTTAAAATTAAGTTTTCAAAAAGATTATCTAAACAACATTAAAAACGGACTTAAAAATAAAATAAAACTTCACTATTTTTATTGCATGATTCTGACTTCGACAAATACCAGTTCCAAAATAAAGCTTGTTAATGATATTCAGCTGAATCGTTTGTTTAAAAAAACAGCTTTTTCCTTTAAATATCTTAATGACCAACACAATTTTGACTTAAACTAAATTTTGGTCGATTAAAAAAGGCGTTTTCAATACTTTCTAATGTTTTTCTAAAAACCCAACCATTTACACTTAGATAGTTAACAAATTTTCAACACGAATAACTTTTTCTATATTTATTGTATTAAATAAACAATAAGTAAAACATAAAAAAAAAACAATGCAAATATTTTTTGGTTCTCGAAAATACAGACACAATTTTTTGAAGTTCCTTAAATGACAATTTGTCCATTATAAAAAAAATAAAAAATCTTTCGTGTACCTACTTGAAAATATAATATTTTAGACATTTTTTAGTGGTGAGACATCCACAAATTGAAACTAATAATTGAAAATTATCCTTACCACACATACTAAAGGGACCAATAGCATTTCATCGAACTTATTCTAGTCATAAAATTGGCTTACACCACAGACTAAATACAAAATGCAAAACTTCATAAATCCATTCAAAAACGTAAATATCTTCATTCATTAATTCCGGATATCATTGAAATATTTATCTATTTTATTTTTCTATGCAATGGAGTATACTCGTATGTACTTGCCTGGAATCAAAGGATTCTTCGGAACATGACTTTTCCAATTCTTTGAAATCTCTTCTTGTTGCCATCCCTCGCCTGGCTGGAACATACTACGAATTATTTGATTTTCCTTGAAGTTTGCTTCAATTTTCAAGAAAATCGTTTCACTCTCATTAGAATCTTTAATGTTATCCGTTAGGTCCAGACAAATCCTTTTTGAATGGTTGCACATAAAATTGAAATAGAAATCGAAGTTTGAATTAAAAAAAAAGAAGAAAACTTTCACCACATTTTCTATTAAGAAAATATTAAAAAAAAAAAAAAAAAACACTTTTCATACTTATTAGGATTCGGTTTGATTTTACCGGCAATGACCAAAACATGTCCGAATGGTACTTCCGAGAGAACTTTTCCTTTCCAGATGTTCATATTGTGATTTTCTTAATGCAACTGAAACTGAGCATTTATTTCACAACCCATTCGACTTATAAGTTAGTTTACTGCCATCATCTATGCTTGACTTCAACTCCAATAATAATCCTTCCAAACTCCAAAAACTAGAACATCATGTGGTGCTGGTGGTGGCTCCACCTTCAAGTATATTTATCATGACTGCCATGAATTGGAGCTGAGAAACTTCTAAGTTAGTGTATATTATTTTGTATTGTACCTGCATTTTGTATAAATAGAGGAAGAATTTGATTGTTGTTGCATATTTAACTCCTACTATATACGATACGACATCCTTTAAGGTACATATACTTATACATATTTGCTTTGCGTGTCTTTTAAGGACACAAAACTAAAATTGATTTGATGTCTAGCGAGGTTTCTCATTTGATGTTGCATGTTTTTCCAATTCGAAAGTCCGGATCTGACGGTGCCAGAGTTCAACTTACTGTAGACAGTATAGAAGAAGAAGGGTTAAAACTTGTTTCTCAATCATATAAAAATAGAAATGGAAATCACTAAAGTTCGAAGGAATTTTTCTTCTCCGGATTAACTGCCTTGACTTGTTTCTTATAGGCATTTTGTATATTTCTGTACCTAAAAGGTTAGATTACCTTACCTATGTATACATAACTTTTATTGAAGTGAAGGAGTACTCTTCCGTATAAGCGTATAAGTTTCAACATTCCAATACAGAATTGAATACTCATTTCAAGAGTTTAATGGGAAATAAATATGCAAATTTGAGAACTATGAATTCTTAGCAAGGGTAATGGCAATGAATTTTATATTCTTTTGCGTACGATCAATTTTTGTTTTCTTCAGAATTACCTACAAGTACATATTGTTGTTAGACATTGAGTAGAGTGATAAAACAATCCAAAATTATGTATTACAAACATTTTGTGTGTTTGAAAACTTTCATGACCTTCATGAAAATATAAATAGGTATACTAATTAATGCCAATTATTGGCCCGAAAACTGGCGAAAACTTTTAAGTCACAAAACTCAATTATTTTCTTTGCTTCTATGCATTTTTCAAAAAATAAAAATAAAGTAAATAACATTGCACCCTTCACATATAATGTGTAAATATTTTGTTTTGTGTCAAATAGTTAAAAAGTATAAATTTTTACTTTCGTCATATTGAACCTATATGGCAAGTTTTGCATTCGTAAGAAAATTAGAGCTCTAGATTTGAATCAATTTTTGAGTTGATTCGCGTAAGACTAAAAATTACAGTAGTCCCCATACCAATTTTTCTAAAAACAAATCGATAGAACCGTTATTTTGTTTTTTTAAATTTTCTCAAGAACGAATCAACCGATTTCAATAACTTTTTTCCGCACTACTCTTACACTTCTTCAATAATATTTGATGATTAAAAATATCATTGTTTTTATTTTTGAAGCTATCAAAATTCGATGTTTTGAAAATGGGTCGTTATTTGATTACGGAATTGAAATGTAAAACGTGCGGGTATCGAACTTAATTTGTAAAATCTGTGTTCCTTATTTTTAGCAACACTAATAACAATCAAACTTTTTAATAGATTATACTTTATACTTTTTTTAAACAATTAAAATCAATCTGGAATCGCAATCGAAAGGTGACGGATACAAACGTCACAACTGTCCACATAATATGCTATTCAAAATTATAATATATCTACAGAATTTAAAAAATATGGAAATATGGAGTTTGAAGAAAATTAGTTGAAGTTAACATTTGAGCAACACACGAGACAAGCTTGTTCCATTTTCCACGAAAAAGGTCAATTTTTTTAAATTCTTATTGAGTTTTCCATGGGGAAATTCAGATTTCCGTCAACAATTGATTTTTTTTCGTGGCACATGGAACACGGTTGGAATTATTTTTTTGTTTTCATCTACACTTCGTGTACGTGTTAACGAGTCCGGTATAGCTGTCATGTTATTCCCATCCAAACATTTATAATTATGTTAGCATTAGTGCAAAGAGGGTACTTCTGCCAAAAAAAATCAGATCTGCGAATTCGTACTTAAATCAAATACTAATCAATTTATGTTACCCCATGGAATGCACAAACAGGTGGAATTTGTGTTTTGATAGATCTATATCAAAAGTAAATTGATTTATTTTAACATTCTAACACTTTTAAAAAAATAAATGTGTAGCACAAGGTATAAATATAATACTTATAGCTCCATGTTTTGAGTTTTGTTGTTTCAGTTGCTGATTTTTCATCCAAAAACTGTAGATAGCAATTTCTAGTGTCGCTGTATGTAAGTATTAAGTAAGGCTCTTGGTATAATATAGCCCATTGATACTTATTGACAGTCAAACCAAAAGAAATTGATTTTTGCAGTTATTATGTTTAGTTTATACCAATTACCACAAGTACATTAAGTACCAAAAGATGATAGTTGATTAAAAGTCGTTCATGTTAATTTTTGAAGGAGGTATATAAGAATAAGGCACATGTTGCAACTTTAAGACTTTGGTAAATTTCTTTATTAAATAATCTTTGTCCAGCACATACATATCTACAATACATTATTTGGTTCATAATTTGTTTGGTAAATTTCACCATTGTACATAATATTTCGAAATTCAAATATCTACCATTGAAATACGACAAAATTTAAATTATCAAAAACAAACCAACTGTATAGAACATTGAACAACTAATTGAAGGATAATTAACTCCAAATTATAAGCCCGTAAAGTATTCAATGTAGAAAAAGATTTTACAAAATCGTTTCCTATGTTTTTAAGACATTGATGACTCCGTTCTGTCTCCTTTCAAATCATTGAACAAATCTTTGCGTCCCTAAGTTGTTTCTTTTGAGCCTTTAAGTTGAGCAGATGTCAAAATGAGTTACCGTTTTAAATAAGCTTTCACATTACCCCTGGATCTTTGGTATTAAATTTATGCATTGGTTTTCCTCATCTAAAATTTGTCGTAGAGGCAATTCAATAAAAAAGTTGTAAGCCACGTGCACCTCTATTTCAGTTTTATGGCTTCGGTTGTTGAACCAAACAAAAATCGTATTTCCTTTATTTAAAAAAGTAGTTCTTTTATTTATTTATGAAATTCACCTTTTTGTATATGTTTACTTATCTATCTTGACCAACTGTCTAACAGAATTAAATTCCTGCATCCATCGCATATCACTGGACTTCGTTAAATATCTCTTCCTCCATAATTGTATGTTTAGGTTCATCTACCTGCATCAAAAGCTAGACGGATTGTCAACGTTTCTATCATAGAGTGTCCTATGTCATTGTCGCCATCGGCATCCTATATGTGTGCTCTATTTACATATGTCCTGTCCATATAGAAGCTTAGCCGCCTGGTTAACTCTGTACCTACCATAAAGCCATCAAATTTAAATCTTCTAGACTGAACTGATGGTATTTAGTAACTGGTCATACTGATACGGCCAAAAAACTGAGAATGAGAAAGGATTATTATTTTCGATTTCATATACAAAATATGTGTATGATGAACCTTTTGCCAAAGTTAAATTAACTCTCTCTCGTACTCTCTGTTCCTGATGCGAAAGCGTTAAGCCAGCCGCCTATATAGACTCGGTTTTCCATTTTCTGATGATGAGCATGAATAAAGGGACATATTCTTCGTAAAAGGTTTTTGTTCGAAAAATAATTTTAATTATGTTATAGATGCATACAATATAGACGAGGGATTATTGGAATGAAATGTAAGAGTATACATAGACAGAAGATAAGTTTTGAATGGAACTAAAATGGCTTCTTCAAATTTCCTATATTACGATCATACCCGCATGAAATTTAATTAATTATAGTGGAAAATTGAAAATAGATGAGTGAAATAAATTTTAGGATGATAAGAAGGATCTTCTATAGGTTTGTTCAATTATAAATTAATCAATACTCGTAGTGCGTTGGTTATGGAAAGCTACAGTTTCTTATTTAGTTAATTTTACCGATTTCTTTAAAGATTGGTTATAGATTCACTTAACTAGACCATTGGTTCAACGTTGCCCCGTAAAAACACTTGGAATATTAAATCAGATGATCGAAGCGACTTAAACACAAAACGATTTTTAGCTACCAGATATGTTTTCAGTGAGTCCAACGTCGCATTCGATGCTTTGTGACTTAAGGCATCTTATCGTTGAAAGCACTTAATTAATAATATCTAGTTCATTAAATTTACTTAGGATATAACGGTTTAATATTATTTTGTTAAATTAAAGTTAAAGCTAAAGTTAGTACTCTAAGAGTACCCTTAACTAGTCTTTAATTTCAATGATTGATGTTATTGTATGTATTTGTAAACATTTTTATTTGACTAAATTCAGTAATTTCCTTAAATTATCCAACGCGTTTTCTATGTTTATAAACGAACTTTTTAGATACTTGTGCTTATGTAGAAAACAGCTACACTCTTCACACAATTTAAAGAAAACATTTTATCAGTTGTTTTTAATGTTTTTTTTGAAGAGCTAGATGTTTTTAAAAATTATTTTGCATCAAAAAGTATTTAATCTGTCACAAAAATGTAATTATTATCCGGTTTTGTACTATTCATAGCCTTACGTGTTCAGAAGTACCTCGCACAGCTTTAGTGAAATTATTGCTACGGTGTATACTTGCTAAAATACCTTCGTTGTCTAAGTTCAAACTAAATTTGTCTCCCTAAACATTTTTTTTTATTTTGAATTCCCAGTAACTGGAAAAAATAATAAATGACGGAAACATTTTTGAAGTACCATAATATTGCATTTAAAGCGTTGTTAAAAGTGTGTAATTTTTACCAATTGTTTATTGTTACAAAATTTATTTATTGAATTGGTTAAACATACTAACGTTAGTACTTAAGACTAATATTACATTTATTCTTGGATTTATATATTAACAATGCTTTAAGCAATTTGCAAGAAAAAGCTAAAATGAAGTATATTCGCTTACGGAATATACCAAAAAGTTATACTTGTTGTAAACTGAAATCAATTGGTTGAGGGGACTGTTTTTACCATAGTTCGATCTGCTTGATTTAAATGTGTCTATGTTTAGTAAAAGCTTATTTATAAAACTCCATTCGCGAAAACTATTTAGATCATCTTGTAGGAGTATACAGTCGTCAAATGAGTCAATACGTTTGAAAATTTTAATGTCATCAGCGTAAATTCAAACATATGAGTGTTTTATAATAGAAGGTAAGTCGTTAACGTACAAAATAAACAGTAAAGGTCCCAAGTGGCTACCTTGTGGTACGCCAGAATTGGTATAAAAATATGGTGCCGCTCATTCCTACGACGAAACCCAACTAACAAATTTATCGTTAAAGCCTTGGGATTTAAGTTTGGAAGTTAATGTTTTATGGCACAATTTATCAAAGGCCTTACTTGAAATCTGTGAAGACACAGTCAACTTGTTTCCATTTTTCAAACGAATCTTAACAAAGAGAAGTGAAATGAAAGAGAAATTACAGTTAAAAGATATGACAAAAAATGGACTCAAATAACTTAGGGATGATGGAAAGTTTTGCAATGGGACCATCTGAACCAGATCTATAACAAACGTCAAGTTCTGAAACTTTGCGAACGATTTCATCTTCAGGGATCCATAGACTAATTGAATTCAAATGAGGGACATTTTTTTAGATGAATCAGACCAATGATTCAGGCATTTTACAGGAGTTCGCTTCTTCGAAAGCATCTTTGAAAAAATTTGCAAACATATTTGAAATTTTTTCAGAGTTATGGCTATGTTCGTTGTTGAAAGACATGCAGTTTGGATACCCGTCAGTATATCTCTTGCTATTAACATACGAGTAGCTCTAAAAGTTTTTTGGGTTGCTTTTTATGTCGATTTCAGTATTTAAAATAAAGTCATTATAAAGAATATCTGAATAGTCAATAAACATATTTCTTAGCTCATTGTATATTACCAAGACATTATCAGCTTGTTTCTTTTATTTTTTAAGTTTTTTTAAAAGTTACAAGTTCAACTTGTTCGTTCAATTGAATTTTTTAAACTTTTGTTTTTCAAAATTTACATACGCTTTGATATTTTATTTTTCTATAAAACTCTATACTGAAATATTGTTTCCAATTAATATCTACATACCTAGTGGAAAATTAAGACATAAAGATGTTTTTACAATTTAAAATCGATTTGTTTTGCTTAAAATTTTAACAAAAAATTCATAATAATATTTTTGTGAGATAAATCTTTTGAAGTTAATATATTTCTTTGTTCTCCTTGAGTTGAAAACCATTTTTATTAGTTTCGTGATGTTTTTGTAGTTTTTTTTCCGTGTTTTGTTAAAAGATTGTCAGTTCTAAAAAAAATAACTGAAAATTCCCAACAATATTTTGAATATGATGAAACAGTTTCATTTTAAAATCTATTTTTGATACCGAGATTTTTAATCGGAAACCAATTGTATCAATTTTAGTAGCATTTCTTAAAATTGTTTACTTCTAATTTAAACAAACACAGATTAGATTTTCTTAAGAACAATATCTTAAGTTAAAAACAAAATTAAGCACTGAATGGAATCATTTATCCACGAGACATCGAGAATCGAATATTAATTTTCACTATAATCTTACGTACTATTTTTTGTAAATTTATATTTTTGTAAAAAAAAAACTGTCGATTCGAGCTTTACCAACATTTACATGAATGTTAAAACTTTATTTTTTACAAGATGTAATTAGTTTGAAGCCAATATCTCAAGTTTTTAAAAAGATATTTAATTCGAAAATCAATTTTTACCAAGTAAAGTTTTTATTTTTTGTAAAAAAACTATGTTTTCGATCTTTCCCAAAATTTTACTGAATGTTTAAAACTTTATTTTTTATAAAATAAAATAAGATTGAAACCAATATCTTAATGGGTTCAAAAGATATTTGAACTGAAAATAAATGTTTGCCAAGCTTTATTAATTTTTTTTAGGTTTTTATTTTTTGTAAGAAAATAACAGTCAATTTGATTTTTAAAAAACTTTTTCCAGGTGTCAAAAATGTTCGTCTTCGTTCCATTTAATTATTTTGGAGATAAAATAATTATTTCTTCGTAAAATGTTCGAAGCGTCAATTATATTTTTTTTAGTTTTTTTTGTATTTAAAAAAACATTGATCGATTTTTTTTAATTTTTAAGCTTGGTATTAAAACATATGAAATTTAATTCAAATCGCTAACGTTATTGGTTCATGCGATATTTTGGATTACCCAAAATCTTTATTTTTTTAATATTGCTTTCGTAAAGTCAATATTTCTACGAGTTCTTGAGATGTGGACGAAGAAAAAAGTTCCCGAACATACGTACTCACGCACGCACAGACATCTCTCTTAAAATCTTGTATTAAGATTCTAGGGACCTTGAAATTCGAGAAATGTCAAAAATTTTAATGCGACAAATAGGACCGAATACAATAACTTCTTAAAAAAAGAAATAAACAAAATTACAAAATTTTCTTTCAAAAATTTTAACCAAGTTTTCAAATTTTGATCTTAAACATTTTTTTTTGTAAATGTGTTCTTAATTTTATTTATAAATTTTGTAACCACTGACAATAAAATTAGTAGATTAATAAAGACCAAATAAATAAAAGCTAATTTATCGACCATAACCAACATTATTTAAACACACTCAAAAAAATTGATTATTCAAAAAATTGTAATGTCTAGCCCGTAGTCTGTTTGAAATTTTTTAATAATAAACTAATTGAAAAAAAATATTCAAATGCTTTTGTTTAATCTCAATACGTCAATTTTAACAACTAACAGCTGTCTGAAAACTTTAAATGTTCAAATACTAAATGCATAATTTTAAAAGAAAACTGAAACATTAAGAAAATGCCACACTACATTATCGGCGAATTTACAACGTGGTTAAGCTACCAACAATAAAAGATACCCCTACATAAAACTGATGATGTGCTGCCTCTTATTTTACTCTTTAATAATAATGTTATCAGAACAAACTAGTTAAATTTTGAATAATTTGTATAGATATACAAAAACATCATTTGAAAAACTTATCTTCATTTAAAATTCAAAATACCATATGCTTTATTTAAAAGAAATATTTACTTAAAAAAACTTAAGATCATAAAAAGTCTTAATTGTTTGCCACATCATAATTATTGACGTTGGCAGAGCCTAACATTTTTGTTAGGTTGGCATATACATATGTACTCGTATGTACGAGTTATAGTACCACACAAAAGTCTTATTTCATTTTCAAAAAGTATTCTATTTTAATTTTAATTATTTACTTAGTTTTTTTTTAATAAACACACGTCACAAGTAATAATTGTTCTGTTGTTTGGTATTTTCATAATTATTTATTTTTTAACACATATTTCATATCAGTTACAAATAAAAAGGCAGATATTCGTCATTTTGATAAGAATGATAATAGAATTTGGTTTAATCCATTTTCAATCATTTATTTAGACATTTTATGATTTATGATTGCACGAGAACTGTAGAGTTATAAATAACTAATTCGAATATTTTAAACCCCAAAATACCTTTTTTAAACATTAGTTTTCACATAAATATATGCAGATTTATCACCTGGTGGTTATCTTTAGAAATATGTCGGTTTTTTGACGGTTTTTGTTCGTTAATTTTAAATCACTCAATCACTCAAAAACAAAAATGACAATTTTTCCCTTGACTGATATCCATCGTTGACAATTAAGTACGAAAATAACTTAAGCCAAACGAACAAACTCTTATCAATGCATTTCCCAGCGGATAGTTTATATTCACTTGGCTTAAGTAATTTGCTACTTAGGTGTGATGTATGATGATGAAGTGTTGATAAACTTTAAAGTGCCTCATTTTAGGCATTTAAAAAAATAATAGTATGTCTTTAAACTTAATCGAGACAGCCTCCGCATTCACCTGACGCGTATTGAAATAGAACTGAATTGAAAATTTGGTTAAATCAAAAAAGTTATGAAAACAATATTCACTTTAAAAAAAAATTGAAGTAAAAACACAAACAAAAAAATAAGAATTCGGAGACATTTGAATGTTTGTTATCGGAGCCTCTCTATCAAGAGGCAGTTAGGTACATATTTTAATGATAAATAGCTCAGAATGAAGTAAAGTGAAGGTGGAAAAAAGGTGTTAAAGCGATAGACTACCCATAGTACCTTAGCTACATAGCGGCCACCAACCGCCACGGACGCGACGCACAGAACTGTAGGTTTTTAGATGACGTAGATACCTTGCCTACATAGGTTATCTATTTGGTGCTGGAACTGATGGTGTCTCTTCAAACACACATCAAGTGCACACGTCGACGACTGCGGCGGACGACCACGCCGACGACGACGACAACGACAGTGACATGCTTTAATTTGTTCTTTTTTTTTCTTCAATTTTCATCTATCAATATTTTCTCACCTGGTTTGATTGTTCCGCCATCATTGATAACAAACATGTGGGGTTGGTTTTATACAAGATACCTTTATTTTGATATTTGCCTTTGTTTCCTATTTTTCATTATTTTCACAAAATGAAAAAGAACCTTTTTTGATTGGGGAGTTGGTTTTTCCTATATCAAAAATAAATATGACTTATTTTGTCTTTTATTTAATTTGCACTAACTGCCCATTAGTTGATTTAAAATAAGATAGCTGGACAGAAAGTTTATAATGAGCATAAAAATCAGTACAATCACATGGATTTAATAATAAATTATTATCTGTTATCAGACATAGGTGTGATACATGAAATGTTTTGAGTTTTTTTTTTAAATTTTTTAATTTGTAAACTTGATAATGTGATATTAATGTGTGTGGAATAATATTGTTTTTTTTTTAAGATAAGATATTTTTCGTAAGTGTTCTTACCTTTTAGTCATTTGGATAAAAAAAATAGTATCGTACAGGTACACGTATGTAGGTACATATATATTCATAAACATCTGGGTCACACTTCAGGAAGATAAACAAAAATTTATCATTGACAGCAGAAAAAGATATCACTTGCTCTTAGATAGGTATAAGGTACTTTACCTGTATCCTATCTATAGTGATGCACGACAAGGTTTTTCAATCAAAATGATTGTTGTGAGAACAGTGACCTTATTTAAACTTAAACACTTGATTTCATTTACTATTTTTATGGCTTTATTTGAAGTCATATTTTTATAACAATAGAATATGCTGTCGAAATATATAATTTTAGTGGATTGACTTGTTTAGGAGGGTATAGCAATCTAAATAATTTCCAAGAAGCCAAGCAACCTTAGCCTGCTTTATTGACACAAGGAATAACAGACTTCTAATCAGGGGGGAGGGGGAGGTGGGTCACACACTTAGATTAGTGTTTACTCCCGCTTAAAAATGTTCTTTAATGTTTTGTTTAAACAACATAATGTGTATGTTAACTTTACATTTAAAGATTTCAAAATAGTTTAAAACACTACTGTTGTCCATCCATATGAAAACATTCCAAGATTCCAACAGTTTTCTAAATATGCCATATTAAGAGCCTTAACACAATAGTTAAGAGGTTTTTGTTGCATTTCACGTTGAAACGCAGCTTTTTCGAATTCTATTAATGCGAATAACGCTACAACAATTTAAAAGAGAAGATCTGATATGAAGAACTGTCGGGCTTTTTTTTGACGTAGTTTTTTCGGAATCAATTTTCGGGAGTCTATTATCATTATTTGACCTTATAAAGGAGTCAACAAAACTAGAAAATTGTAGAGAAAAAAATGCTTGGTTCTTGAATTTGAGCATATATAATTTCTCTAACAAATTAAATTAAAAAAAAAAATAATGTAAACAAATAAGTTAGGAAGAAACTTTTGTGTTGCAATCATAAATTACACATTTCAGAATGTCAATTCTTTCAATGTGAATGTCAAAAATTCAAATCTTTTATATCAATAAATATGAAACGTTTCTTATGTTTTTCAATTAGCCATTTTAATAACAAAAGTGTTACTTTTGCTGTTTTTGGGACATTTATATTATTGAAAATCTTGTTTAAATCTCAGTTCTAGAGCATTCAAAGCAAATTAACTTCAAAAGTAGAATTATTTATTTTTTTAAGATCTTTTGTATTCAACAAAAAATCAATTTTGAAAGAAATAAAATGCATGACTTGCGGTCGCTAGACCTTCTTATGTCTTCCAAAAAGTATGTTTAAACATATTTTTCATATTTTCAGATTTAAGAATGTAACTTATTTTTTTTTCGAAGATCATTTTAAAATTTGTCTTAAAAATATTTTTGGTAAGCACTAAATAAAGTGCTTATAGATATATGTATATATTTTACGCTTAAATTTCGTTTACGAGTCTTATAAACAAAATTAATATTTTTTTTAAATAAAAAAAAACACCATTTAGATCATTTGCTCATCAACAAGAGCTTGTACAGAAAAAGAAAATTATTGAATCGGTTTCTTGAGCAACCTTAAAAAAATAAAGGTTTTATGAGGGGTACCCTTCTGGAGCAATACCAAAATATGTTTTTCTTGTAGAAAGAAGCCAAATAAGAATACAAAATTTAGAGACAGTTTAAAAAAAAATATTTTTAAATTGACTATTTCTTATTCACAGCGAACTGCTTTTTGGTGAATGTCGTTAAATTACTAACAAACCTTAAAATAAAATCTTTACTTAAAAAATTGACTGTAACTCCTCTGGAAGGTCCATTGATCAAAAGTTGATGAATTTGTGGTGTGTGTTTGGTGTAGGTCCATTAACGCAATACGATAAGTTTAACTAAAGCTGAAGAGTTTGTTCGTTTGAACGCGCTAATCTGAAAAACTTATAGTCTTTCAGTGTTAGATAGCCTATTTATTGATGAAGGCTTTAAGCTATATAACATTACGCTAAGACTAAAACGAACGTATGACCAATAAAAATTGTTTCAAAATTGGGAATTCTCTTCCCTTTTTAAAGCTTTTACTCCTTGATCTACAGAAACGGTTAAAGTTTTGTTAAAATAATGTACCTAAAACAAAATTATTCCCTTTAATAGTGCTAAAACTTAGCTCATTATAACCTTTTTCGTGCTTACTTAATTTGTTTTTAAATAAAGCAAGCGAGTAAAGCTATAATACATTTATAACTTCTCTTTACAAATTGATATGAATTTAAAACTTCAACTATAATCGAAGATGTTGAAAAAAAAGCTTAACCACCTTTAAAATAATTATTTTACTAAAAATGGCGTTTCCGATATCTGGTAAAATTTTAAAAAAATTCAATACTTAACAGTTTTTTTTACATTGACATTTAGAAAAAAATACTTCTTAAAATTGGAAACAAATTTTTCGAATGTTACACTTAACATTAAGCAAATGAATTAGGCTTGAAAATCATAAAAATATTTGGAATTGAAGCAATACTTTTGTAATAATAATTGAAGCAATACTTTCCAAATCTTTACTTGTTATAAAATTTGTACTTGCCACGATTCCAATATATTGAGTTAACAGGCATTTAAGAAATGGAGGATGAGGATTTGTATACCACTCACTTGGAATTTGAACTTATTATATTTGCTTTAATTAAATATGTTTTATAAAAAATAAACATACAATTCTTGAAAAATAATAGTTTTTTTAACAAATTCAGATCGCTGTTAACTAAAAGCCTCAAAATTGTAAAATCTGTTTAGACCATTTTGACATTTCAAATAAGCGATCTCAAACTGCTCAAATGTTTCATAAATCATAACCATCTTACTTGTGCAAAAAAATAAATGATTTCTATTTTTTTGTTGATGTCAGTGGTTTCATTTAAAATAAAAATAATATCGACCATTGAAATTTAATAAAATAATAGGTGGTGTGAACCCGCCTTTAAAATTTCGTATATTGTTTTCTATGGGTAAACTAAATTAATTTATTCTTGATCCATATTTATCGAAACAAAAATTTCCCCGGTTTTTGCATTGCATGGGGCAAAATAAATTGATTTATTTCTGATTTAAGATCAAACCTGTAGATCTGGATATTTCGGCAGATTTACCACTATTTGCACCATTACTAATACGATAAAAAAATAACAATCGTGTTCCATGCGCCACAAAAAAAAAAATTCGTTCTCTCCTTGAAAATATTATGCTATTGGAATACTAAAATAAGTGTAATTTTATTGAATAGAACACAAAAATTGTACTTTTTTGAAATCTCATTCATTTTAAGTATCTTAAATTTTAATTTTTGTTTGGTTCTAAGTTAATTTTTTATCATTTATCAAAATCGGATAGAAATTGTTCGAAAAATCGCCGTCCACTTCCTGTTGTTTAAGCTCCCACTAGCCGTGTCTTTGACTCTGTGTATGGTCAGCTTTCTTAAGTTGGTGTGTAAGCTAGAATTAATATGGATAAAGATGTAGATCCAAATTCAAAATACACCATAATGTGCCGTAAGACAGTCCTAATTCCTGAGAACGACAAGGAATCGACATATTCGGGAGATATTTTCAGTGGGACGAGCGAAGCGATGATACACACGCCTTACAATATCTGTAACCAATCCAGTCTATTAAAATGTCTTTACAATTTTTCCAATTGCTTGCATAAAGCACGATAGTAGTAGGTTTTAACAACTGTTATGCGTTGTGCAATGGTTAAGCGATCCATTTTCGTAAATGTCAGACTTTCAATTGGCTTAACAACTTAGTTTGACAGATGTCGAATTCCAACCCTACACTTTTGAAACCGCAAAATTTATAACCCGGTTTTATTTATTATACATTTTTATACATGGGATGTTGAGCAATATAATCACTAATTCTCTTCAGGATATGAAGCAAAGTTTTAAAAAGAGTTTAAGTCAAAATTTCAATTTTTCTTCTGCAAAAAATATGCATTACATAACAAATTGAAGATGATAAAGCTAAATTAATTAAACTTCTAAAATAACGTGAATAAAAGCAACCCAAAGTTTTGTTTTATTCCTTGCGTAATTGCTGTTCATTATAAACTTCCAGTCAAAAGGACTTCAAGGTTGCCTACAATAGTATAGATTGTGTAAAACTATACACTGATTAAATTGTACATTGATCATGACCAATATAACAACCGAAGTTACGAGTAAAATAGCAGGATTGATATTCGGAAAAATCAACATCTTGCTAAGGTTTTCATTAATTAGGAGAAGATAATATTCTATGTTGAGTTGCACAACCTCATAAATGAGATTTATTGTTTAAGAACTTTAAAAAAATATGGAGCTACTCGCATGATAATTTTCTTTAAATTTTAATTCTTATTCCTTAGCAGTAATTTTATGAGAGATATGTTTTTGAATGTTTTCTAGGTATATTTTTGTATCTGCAAACTCATCACAATATATTATTGATAACACACTTGCATAACTAAAAACAATTAGACGCAGCCCTCGCCGCACATGATAAAGATGAATGTTGACTTTTATTTTCTGTCGAAACGAACATTCGATGAAATCATATTCCTATCAGACGCCATTGGTTGAAGGTATATTCATTATGTACATAAGATACATTAATGTCATGTTCTGTTAAACAATTTTTGATAGACTTTTTTGTCTTCTAATACATATCTTATAAACGTTATGAAAGTTAAGACATGACAAATGAAAAGTAACAAAATATTGAAACAAATGTTTTACCTTAGAGAAAAAATTGATATTATGTTGTTTGTTCATTTATTTTAAATTTAGGTCGAAATGTTATAGGTACTTAAACTTGCTGGAGTGTTATTAATTAGTTATTTAAAAAATATAACGTACATATGCATACAATTTTGAATATTTGGTTTCTTTTCCTCTTGGTAACACAAAGGAGTTGAGTAAAAGATAAAACAAATAGTATTTTTGAGAAAAAAAAAAGTTAAATTTAAATGTATTTAACAGAATTCATGCCACCTTTTATATGTGCCTGGCTGGCTTGGATTTGATATTTTAGTATTAAGTGATTATGAAATATATGTACATAGGTAATAATATTTCTTGATAAACTGATTTGTTGTTTAAATTTAAATTTTATACAAAATTGTATAATACACATTTCATTAAATTGATCTCTTTTCCTGAGTAAACGTAATTCAACATTGTTCTTATCGAACGCTAAGTACAAAATTGGAAAAATTATAAAAGAAACTATATTAAATACAAAATGGACTTCAAAATTTATACAAAGCACACTTTTCACATGACATAATTTATTCTCATTAAACAAATATAAAACACTCTTTAAATATAATTTAAGTATGTATCAAAAAACTAAAATAAGGTGTTATAAGACCAAATGAGTAAATTTATTTTATTAAAATTGTTTATTGGCTTGAATTGCATTGAAGTGCGGGATTCTTCCGATAGTTTTCAATTGCTTGTTGAAGAATTTGTTCAACTGGTGAGAATGTCGATCTAGATCTTAGACGTGCCTTAGAAATTTCCAATGACTGCAAAAATAATTAGTTTTTAATTAAACTTATTCTTATTGAAATTTGTGTTTCAAATTTGTTTATATTATTCTATACGTACCTTGATTAAATTCGAATTTCTTATCTTCGCTTCTTCTAAATTAAGAAGTTTGTATGGTTCCTGTGAAGACTTATCATTGTCCTCATCGTGTAGTATTTTCGATTTCAACTCTTCCTGCTTCCTAAAAATTAGTTGATGCAGTGTTTATATTACGTAGATTTAGAATAACCTAATAATTTTGTTTTAAAAAACATATCCAAATTACTACTTAATGCAAAACCCAAAAGCAACCACAAACATTTTGAAGTAGAGACTTTTTTAAACAGTTCCCTGTTTTGATTTTATTCAAAAAAAGTCTTATAGCCAATTTCATAAAGAAATTTCAAATACTAAGTTTTTAAAAATCTTTAAATGATATTTTGTCCATAGAAGAAACACATATTGAAAGTCTTTTTTTAAATGTTTGCGGAACCGGCGATTTTTTTTAA
The DNA here is from genome assembly GCF_945859685.1 of Eupeodes corollae. NCBI lineage: Eukaryota > Metazoa > Arthropoda > Insecta > Diptera > Syrphidae > Eupeodes > Eupeodes corollae. The sequence continues at coordinate 114,366,201 of NC_079149.1, forward strand.
ATTTGAGTGACTACCTGCAAAAATTACTTTAAACATTACCAGAGAATTTGGAAGAAGATTCCATTCTGTATATGTGCCAGGAGATTGAATAAGCTGGTTCTTAAAATTGAGGAAAAAGTAAAATACAGAAATAAAAATTTTTAAAAAGCTCCTAGGAAGAAAATTTTAACAACAATAAATAGGAAATGGAAAAACACTATTGAGTCATATTCACAAGCGACAACCGATTAGCGCCCCCTATGCTTCCTTGTCTTTGGAGCATAATATCAGCCAATCAAATAAAACATTTGAAATTAACTTTTTGCCAACAAAGTTTGTAACATTATCCTCGAAAAGAAATGAGAGTTTAGGTACGATCTCAACAAATAACATTTTAACAGAGTTTTAAAGAATTTAATAAGAAAAATCATTTTTCCGGACATTTGATTAGAACCCTCACTTGAAAATGCCAAATAACAAAAGAAAATGGTCAGAGAATACTTACATTTTTTTTTTAATTTTAATTCCTTACATTTCAACTTATTCCTAAAAAAATTAATTACGTGTTGTACCACCACGGCTAACTATAACTTCGTACATCCTGTTGGGTAAAATATCATATAGTTCAGAGAAATAGTTTGCCAGGCACTTTTAATTCCTTTAATGAGTTCCGCTTCAGTTGGATATTGCCTTAAAGACTCGTATTCATAAACCTTCCGTGCTGGCCACCCCCAAACATTTTCTATTACGTTAAGGTCGTGCGAGTATGGCGGTCATATCAGTAAGGGTACTTTTTGGAGCTCAATCCAATACTTTACGACCTTAGAGGGCTTCCATTCTAAGAGCCCAAAAATATCTTTGATTGAAGGGAACGCCTTTCTTAGTACACCTTTGTATGCTGTGGTCATCATACGACGAGTAAGAAATTGCAATTCAATAGTGCCATACCATGACAGCAGCAGCACAGCTATGGAGTCGATCTAAAGTATGCTCTTTCTTTCGAAGATCATGAAAGTAGTAAGCCTAACCATCGGGACCCTCCAAAATCTTTTTTTCTTCGTCTGAAAATACAACAAGCTGCCACTCCTTCGTTCAGGACATAGACGTGGTTTCTTTATTTTAAGACGCTTTAAATGTTCAGCATTGGAAGTAAATCTTTGCGCAGTCTACACGCATGCTTTCACGCCTGTTTTTTCTTTAATTTTGGCTGCAGAGTCTTGAGAATTTCACGCGTGCCTCAAAATAATTCACTTGTCAGCTGCTGTAATGATAGAACATGGCCGACCTTTCATTTCCTAAGAATGAGGAAATAACTTTTGCGGCTGCATTTATTTTTTTTTTTTGAAATTTGATGGATTGATTGACCACACTCACTATAAGCCTTTATTTTGGCCCTTTCGGCTTCATTTAGCGGTTTTGCTTTCCACATTTTAACTAAATTTAATTGATAATTATTCAAAATAAACTTATAACTTAAAAAAGAAAATCACGACTACTTACATGCAAAAATTAAGTTAATGGGCTGTCGCACAAAAAATACATTAATTTTTGTTACATTTTACAGAATAAAGCAAAAAAATAACGGTTTATTTCCAGAACTAAAGTTTTTTTTAATATTATACATGCGTATTAAACTTTTTGACCATTATACATATTAAATTTCCGAGTTATTTGAATTTACACTGACTGATTAGAGTGGGCGCTATTCGGCTGTCGGACAGTGTATGAGTCATCTTTCTCATTCCTATTTCTAAAAAATAATTGAATTTTTCCAAAGTGAAGTAAGTAAGCCACTTCAAAAACTACAAAAAAGAGCAATTCGTAAGTTTAGGCAATAACATATAGAAAATGTAGTTTCAAATTGTGTATTTTCCTTTTTTTTTTCATTTGACTCACAGAGTTTTTAAGACCGTTCTTCTATATTTTCAAAACATTGCTAAAACTGCTTATTCGTTCTTTGTTAAAACAGATTTCCAATTCTAGCCGACAAAGTGATATTTAAAGATAGTATTTTTTATAGGAACATAAAAGCTAGAAAATACTTGTTTTTATTCCTAAGATTTCAAAAAATTGTCTTCTGTAGCTTGGCAGAGCAGGAAAATTATTAGGTCCATTTGCGTACTTTCTGCACTGAAATTCGTAAAAGGATATATTTTATAGAGCTGGGGTAAAATTCTCTCACAAAAAAATAAGAGAACGAAAGGGGAAACAACAAATTTTTCACACAATATTACTGTCAAAAAAATATAAATTTTAAAACATTTATTTCGTATTTTGAATGTATTTGTTTCTATAAATGGATAAATTAAAACAACAAATGCAATATCTTGCTGGTCCAATTTTTTTATGAAAAAAACTTAAGTAACCTAAAACTTAAAAATTGCAATCTTGCTGTTCTTCGGGAAAAGAATTTTTAATTTTATAAGTGACAGCAAAAGCGAGCAATTTATTTAATTTATTTGAATTTGTATCAAATTTGACACTTTTCACAAATCAGCCCAAAGAAATTTCTTGGGCTAAAATTCGTAGGTTGGGGAAATATTTTTTTTAACATATATGTATGTATGTAGGTACTTAAAATCTAAAAACTTAAACTAGACTGTTGACAAATTTTAATTATTCCAACAATAAAACAAAATTGCAAGTACATCCTATGATTGGTCAAAGAAGGAAGATTTATGAGAGAAAGTCGTGTGAATAAGGCGGTAATGTATGAATATCCTGAAACCACGGAAAGATCCCTTCCGAAAACCTTTTCTAAGATGACCATACTGTACAAGCATACTCCAGGACTGGTCTCACAAGTGAAACAAAAAGTAATTTTAAAACATATGGATCATGGAAATCAGGGCCAAATCTCTTAATAAACCCAGAACTCTATTTGCTTTTTTAATTATGAAGTTAATATGTTCATTGAATGTTAGTTTAGGATCTAAGACGACACCTAAGTCAGAAAATACAAATACTCTACTTTTTTACATTTTTTTTTTTCAACATTTAACACCACGATAAACAAAAACAAAAAGGTATGCTCATTAGATACACCGAATTCGCCATCTTGCCTATGATGTGACGTCATCATCATCTGCTAGTTTGACAAGCGAGTACGTTTATTGGAAATTTTCAATTGGTTTTTAATGTTTTATTTGTTTTCCGGTTTAAAATTGAATTTTAAAATTTAAAAATGGTTGTTTGTGCTGTGTTAGGGTGTAATAATACACCAGACAGAAAAAAACAATGAAAAAACATTGAAATATCACTATTTCCCGAGAGACGCTAAAATGTGCAAATTGTGGATTAGTGCTTGTGGGAACAAAAAAGAATATTCTTTAAAAAAACAGTCGTGTTTGTTCGGAGCATTTTATTGAGAGTGACTATACACTTAAAGATATACTTTTAAATGTTCCTATGCATAAGAGAGCTTTAAGGAAAGAATCTGTGCCGTCAAAAAAATTGCCTAATGAACTTGAGCTATCTGCGAGGGACAAGAGACAAGAAATACGAGAAAGCAAAAGGATCGTTAATGACTGTCTATCTGCTTTCGAAAAGTAATTTGAAATAAACTCTTATCGCTATTATTTATTTAATCATGTTCAATACCTACAGTTGTCAAAACCCCTCGACAAGTAACTTTGTCCCGGGAAGTCCACAAAAGGAAGAATTTTGTGAAGAGCAAGATCAGGAAAATTGCTTGTATTACACAAATGGTAGCACTCAGACAGAGTAAGATATACTTGGGAATAATTTTAAGTTACCTAAAATATTATTTTATTTTATTCTGTTTTTTAAAAATAGAGTTGAATACAACTGCAGCAAGGAACTCAAAATTATGGAACTGGAAAGACAAGTCAGCAGATTGAAGAACAGTCTAAAGCGGAAGAACCAGCAGGCACAAAAAGATGAGGCTATGAGAACGGCTATGAGGACATCTTTAAAAAGGATATTTACATCTACCCAATCAGATCAATTGGAGCATCCCAATAAGAAGGCACGCTGGAAAGCTGAGGATATTTCTTCAGCAATGTCCTTATATTCAGCTGGTGCCAGATCCTACAGGCTACTCCGCAAACGAAATTTCCCCCTGCCATCTACTTTGCGTAGATGGGCCAAACAAATCGAAATAAAACCAGGTATTTTAAACAAAATAATTCAATTGATGTCTAAGTGGGACTATGACCAAAATGAGCGGCTATGCGTGCTCTCATTTGACGAAGTTAAAATCAAATCAACTTATGAATACGACAAGGCTAATGACATTGCGATGTGTCCGAAAAAATATGCACAAGTTGTTATGGTAAGAGGGCTGGTCAAAAACTGGAAGCAAGTGGTCTACTATGATCTTGATGCACCCATGACTGCAACTATTTTAAAATTTATTATTTCTAAGCTAGAAGAAATATGTTTTACAGTCATAGCTGTAGTTTCTGACATAGGGCCAACAAATGTTTCTTTGTGGAGAAAACTTTCCATTTCGGAAAACCAGCCTTTTATTTTTCATCCATGCAACCCTATGAAAAAGATATTTTTCTTTGCAGATATTCCACATATGATAAAACTTTTAAGGAATCATTTCATTGATACTGGGTTTGTCCTTAACGGAAAAATAATTAACGTCGAACCAGTTAAAAAACTACTTGGCTTAGAAAAAGATGATTTAAAAATTTGCTTCAAAATTTCTAATAAGCACCTTGAGGTACGACGTAGTGACCGGCAGAAAGTTAAATTTGCCACTCAGCTGTTTTCACATTCAGTTTCCGCATCCATAAGACGATGTATAACTTTGGGAAAATCATTTCCACCTAATTCCTTAGAGTGTGCTGATTTTCTGAAGGCTACTAATGACTGGTTTGATATTTTCAATTCAAAATGTCCATCCATTGACTCTAGGCCAAGGATGAGAGCTTTTGGATTAGCCTTAGATGACCAGCGGGTAATAATTAACACTATGACTGAAAATATACGCAATATGCGAACACCGACTCGACGCTCACTTCTCCCTTTTCAAAAGGGAATTTTGCTAAGCAATGCATCTCTGCCTCTTCTATTAGATTACGTAAGTTTTAATCATAGTTTAAAATATATAATTACTAATAGACTTAATCAGGATGACTTAGAGCTCTTTTTTGGAGTTATTAGATCTAAGGGTGGTCTTCATGACCATCCAACACCATTAGAATTTAAGTATAGGTTACGTTCCTGCATTTTGGGTAAGCATTTTATATTCAATAAAACATATATGTTCGTGCTGTCTTTAGTTATTAGTTGGTGGAAGTTTTATTAACAAAATGATGTACCTTATAATATAACTTACTAACAAAATAAACAAACAATTGCTATTCTCTAACATAAAGTTAACTTATCTTTTCAGGAAGGTCGGATGCCACGCAACAAGTGAGTGACTACAGCAACGTCGAAAGAAGAGACGAGGACCACTACGACGATAATCAACTAATAGCACAAATGCTTTCTAAAGTGTTGGAATCAAAAATGAATCCAGAAGCTGCTGATGTTGAAGAAGACGAATCGCCAACAGAAGAAGAGGAAGAAATTTCATCACTTGAATTCGACGAGTTGAAAGAAGACGCTATTGAATACCTCGCAGGATTTCTTATAAAAAAATGTAAAGTGCCGAACGATCCTTATACATCTTGCAGCTTTACTTGGGTGGATCAAAAGTCGGAAGGTGGACTTAAGAAACCCAACGAAACATTCCTTAAAAATGTTACAATTTTGGAAAGTATTTTTATGAAATACAATAAGGAACATCTGTACACAAAAGGGAAGTTCATGGAAAAACATTTAAAAAAAGCTGAAGCTGTGCCTCTAGATATAAGTGTAAAAAAACTATTTTTTAAGTGTAGACTGTATTTTAGAATTAAGCATTTAAACAAATTATTTTTAACTCAAATTAACTGTAAGGATAGAAAAATAATAAAAACAATACAATGAAATGGTATTCTTTTCTTCCATCGTATATCCGAACCAGATGACGATGACGTCACATTACATCTGTCAAAACACAATGAGCATACCTTATATCTGTTTATCGTGATTTAAAACATTTCCTGAATAATAGTATGTCTTCTTGCAAGAGAAGACAGTCAGATGTAGAGTTATTTTTTTTTTTAATTTTAATGTCATCAGCATATATTAGGACACACGAATTTTGTATGATCGAAACCAAGTCATTTATAAATAAGACAAATAGAATAGGACAAAGGTGACTACCCTGGGGGACACCAGAATTCACAACAAATGAATTTGAACAATCATTACTAAATTTAACACTATAACGTCTATCTTGCAAATATAAGGAGATCCAGTTTATGAAACTGTCGTTAAAACCTTGCTGTGATAGTTTTAAAAGTAATGTTTTATGACACAATTTATCAAAGGCCTTACTGAAATCAGTGAAGGTACAATTTACTTGTTCAAGTTTTCACATCTAAACAAAAGGACGTAAGGTTAAACAGATCAGTAACAGTTGAACGCTGTTTTCACAAAACAATACTGGTTATCGCAGATCATTGAACTACAGTGAAAAGAAAGGACGCTACATATGATTGACTCAAATAGTTGAGGTATCACAGATAGTTTAGCAATAGGTCGGTAGTTTATTATTTCGTTTTTAGGACCTTTTTTGTGTACTGGTATTATGAAGGAGTTCTACTAGATAAAAGGAAACAGCGAGTTAATACGCAGCACATTTCTTTAAAATGGATGATGGTACACCGTCAGAACCAGGATTAAAACATTTGTCAAGTTGTAGGATACTATTAAGGACAGTATCTTTAATTATAACGAAATTGATAGAATTTAAGTGGGGATAATTTATACTTTTTTACTCTCCTGTGAGCGCTCTTTTACGAAAAACTACCAAATTTTTGAGTACGCGAAAAGGATTTGTTCAAATTTCGTACTTTTTCTTAAAATTGGACTGTTTTAGGAGGGTACGCGAATGGACCTATTATTTCCACAAATTCATCACCTACATACATATGTACATACATGTTATAGTTGGAAAGTACCTTGTTCTAAACATTGAATAATATTTGTATGAAATGTCGTACAGAATTAGTATAAATAAATGAATCTGTGGTCCTGAAGTTCATTAAAATTTGGACTGTGGAAGGAGTAAGAGAAGGAGATAGAAGGTTGGCACAGAATCGATTGCTCGGAACTTATCATACATATTTGAGTCACACAATTGAGAATAATTAAGAAATCGATTTCTGAAAATTCTTTTCTGAGAGTTTTGACAAATAAACTGACAAATTTGTTGCAGACATTTTGTTTATGTTTATTAAATTGTTTTTAATCATAAATTTGTTTTAAATAAATGTTTAATTCTCTTTTAAAAACGACTTTTAAGTCTAGATAATCTTTAATCTGTGAAAAATATGAAAAGAGAATATTTAGGGTTCTACATCTCAATCATTCTTTTTTATGCACTATTCAAATAGGAAGATAAGCTTATTTCCCATCTGCTTTGAGATTCTTGTTCATATTTAATCCCCTGCTCTGCCAAGATGACTAAGAAAATTCTCAAAAAACTTAAAACCATAAACTTTTCAATTTTGCTAACTTACTATTATTGTTTGTCTGTCTATGCTAAACTTACATTTCTTGTAACCGTTTATCCAAATGCTCTTCAATTGTTGAATATTTCATTAAAATTTCTTTTATTGGGTCAATTTGTTCCATTTTTGTTTATTTTAATTCGATTTGTCACTTTCCATTAAATGAAAAACTAAAGCAATGATTAAACAAAGAAAAAACTTATATTCTTGTAATCAAAACAAAAAGCGTTGCTAAGTAACCATCAAATTTCAAAACACAAAATTCTTTGATTTGTTCGATTTTATTTTTTAGTTTTGTTCCTTATTTTTATCACCAAATTAATTTTTTTATTTACACACTAAACTCACTGAAGCCTCTCAAAATCCCAACTTATATCCTCCAAGACACACTGTTATTACCTACTATCTTTGGATAGTAGGAATAGATTGTAATTTATATTTTTAAAAATTCATTTATTTCACCAGATACCGCCTGCGGTGTTACTAAGTGAACATGATGTGTTCCAGGTACTTTTTTATAGATAACCATCTGCGCACTCTCACGCATAGCTTCTATAACACGTTCATACATCTGGGGATTCTCAAAGTTCATCCCTGGATCAGCTCGAAGATTCAACACTTTGCATTTGATACGAGAAGCAAATGCCAGTACTTGATCTGCATTGAACATAGCCAAAGAACTGACTTTCAATCGAACATCTCTGGCAAAGTGAAAACCTTTGGAATTCAAGGCCGGACGCATTCCTCGCTTCATCAAAATCTTTGCACCTTCCTCATCTACCGAACCACTATATGCATCCAGAACTAGCTGGATCATATCGTTGTAGTTGTAGCAGGGAATTTTCGACTCCGGCAGATTTTCATATTCGAGGAACTTATCAATGCCTAACCCGGTTATGTCAGCCTGTTTTTTCAAATCTCTAACTGTTGGGCCAGCAATATCGATGTTTATTAGCTTGCTAACGTCATCAGGGAATGCAGAGGCATACATAAAGGTCAGAGCACCACCCAACGAATGACCCATCAGAATCATTTTACTCCAACCGAATTTTTTCACGATTCTTCGAATTAATGTGATGCCATCCCAAAAGAGATAATACTGCATTCCTGGGGGATAAGGCGTTGACTTTCCGTGACCAGGCAGATCGATGCAAAACACTGGATAAGATGGATCGAGTATGGGACAGAGTCTGTCAAAAGTTCCGGCATTATCTTGCCACCCATGAAGTGCCAAAATGGGTTGTTTATCACGACTACCCCACCATTTACCTAAAATAAAAATATGAATAATTTAATACCGACATAAATCTTAAAAGGAAAACGATGATGGGAAAGTGAGTGTTAATCGAAATTCGCGGAAGTCAAATACGTAAAAAGAATATTGAATATGCAGGTCGTGCGTTTATACGATTTAAATAGTTTGTATTGAGAGAGAAGATGGAAGGCTATAGGTGTTAATAAGTACACGTCTCATGAGCTTTTTACCAAAAAATTAAGAAAATGCAACATTTTCGCTTTCAAGTTAAGACATTTCGAAAAGAGTTTAAGTTCTTAAATTAAATAAAAACTGACCCGGAACCTCGACTATTGACTTCCTGAAAATCTAACTAGGTACATAGTTTAGGATTGAGTTTAGAAATTATAATTATGATTAAATCCTATCAATCCTATAGATTTACTCAAACGTTTCTTTTGCGATTTTGTTTTGAAGTGTATCTTCCTTGATTGATTCAATCATATCTTTGCTTTGTCATTCCATAAAACTTTAATTCGATAGATAAGATTTTTCAATGTTGTACGTAGTTTCTTGTAAGTTTTGTAAGTTCAAACATTAGTCATCATTTTTGGAAGATAGAAATAACCTTTTGAAATTTATACAAAAATTTGGTTTTGACTTCTGACCTATACCCTATATTCATGACGACAACGATGCATAGGTTGCGCATAATTTAGAAAACAAATTTCTCTTTTTTGGTGTCTCTTCTCCTCACCTTGTACAGTTCCCCATGGCACTTCAATGCTTACTTCTTCCCATGAATATTCTGTTCGTGGTACGTGGCCATCTATACACGAAAAAAAACATTCGATATTAAAATGTAATATTGTTTATTTAGAAAAACATTTTATCAGAGATGTTGATTCATCTAGGAATACGTATTTTGCTTTATGATGCCATGACATGACATTACTTACTTTGTCCTAAACTACCACTTGCGTTACTATTGTTGTGCATTTTCCAATTGGTTTGGTGATGATGCCTTTTGTAGAGTCAAAATAATAAGAATTTGTTGCTATGTGGTGCTTAATTGGATGAATTATACTTTGGCTTAACTGACCACCATATCCAAGATGAAACACCTTTGCGATTGAGGAAAAAATTGAATTACAACAATCCGCAAAAATGAAGGTCAGAATTTAGAAAACATTTCTTTTTGTATTGCGAGTCGGAAGATGAGTAATTTGACGTTTTGTTTTGATGTTTTTTTTTAGTACAGAATGACAACAGGTGACAGTTGTTTGTTTAGTTGAGGGATGGTTGAGGGATTGAAAATGGGTGCGTTCGTGTACCCGCTCATTTGGGTATTCTTTTTTTATTTATGTAGATTTGCACTTGTCTAAACAAATTTTGATATTAATTTTTTTGAAGAGAGATTGAGGTTTAAATTACAAAAATCAAATAACTTTCGGATAAAAAAAAGGTTTTCACATTTGATTTTTTTTTTGACATTTCATCATTTTGTTATTAAAAAAGGAGATATGGAAGTAAATTTGTTTGAATAATTTAGAAAGATATGAAACCATGCTTAAATTTTCGTTTTGAATTGAATAAATAATAAATAAATTTAAAAATAATTCATCTTGCAATAAAATAAGCAGAATTTTTAAAAATTCGATTTGTTTTGTTTTTGCGGCTGTCAACACATTCTTAATTTTAAGGGGTTTTCAAAACAATTGGTTTTTCCTTCTATAAAAATTTCATGACAAAGATCTACCCACATGTTTATAAACCGATTTCGGACAATTGTGACTTTATTTCCTTGACAACTTCAGAAATTTCATTTTTAAGGCCTTGAATAGATTGTGGAGTAACTAAAAAGTATAAGGGCCTGTTGCACAATATAAAAAAGTCACAATTTAAGCTAGTTAGAGTCTAAACAGCTGATAAAATTGATATTAATATTTGCTTTTTTCTCAGACATGAGAACTGAGCTGTCGAAGAAGGTCTGCGTGTGAGATATAAATATAAAATGACCGTGCTAATGGAGTAAAAACCTGAGCCTGGCTGACTGGACCTTTGTTTCTTGTGGTATAAAAGAGACAGATTTACAATTCTTAAGCTATTGACAGTTCATTTCTCCAGTATATTTCATAAATTAATCGGAGAGCTCTGATCAAACTCTGATTAGAGCGTACACTATGTGGTCAGTGAGCTGCTCTAAGAGCTTTAATAAATAGTGCAGTTAAGAAACTTTTCGTGGAAAATACCGATTGTTTTGTTACTTTTGTGGTCATTTGTTAATTTTTGTAGAGAATTTTAATAACTTTAAGCCTAGGTGCGCACATGCAACATTTTTGAAAACAAATAGTTCGATCGTTAGTTGCTTAACATCGCGCACATAAGCAACTCCAAAAGTAATCAACGAAATAAATCGATCCACAGGAAACATTTATTAAACTTGACTAATTGTTTTTCTCTCTTGCACTTACAGAAAATTATTCAACGATTTAGTTGAATGTCCGCGCTGTTACCTATATTCCCTTGTGACACAAACTAAAGAGTGATCGTCTAGTTTGTGTCAAAACACAAACTAAAAAATTGCTCACTTTAGAAACCAAACAGTTTTGAAACTAGAAGTTGCATGTGTGGTTTTAAAACTGGCAGCTTCCCAAACGTGAGTTTTTCAAAATAAAACTTTTTTAAGATTTAAAACAATTTTGTTTTATAAATGACATTGTAAACTTATCAAATAAAAAGTAACATCCACTTCGCTGCAAGGTGTGTATTAATGTTGTTGTAGAAGAATATAGAACACCATTTTCGAAACTGCTGACAAAAAATATATATTTTTAGAACATTCGTGTGCAACTAAACCCTTAAATTAAACTCATGTAATCAAGTTTAATCGCGAAAATTACCTGGCAGCACTTACTACTATACTTTTTATTTGACACATTCAAATTTCGACTTCGTATCTTTCCAGCATTTTCGAGGAAATTCGTAGAAATTTTAGCTGCTCAAATTTTATTTTCAAAAACTTTGAAACTAATTCAATTTAAAAGAAATCGAGCATAAAATACTTCTAAGCATACAGGTAAGTAAAAAATATATAATATCTTGTGTTTTTCAAATCACCTTAAGACATGTCTGAAAAATGTGTAAACAGTTTCGTCTACGCAATGATTATTTCATCAGATTACCTATACATTATATTTTTTCATTTTTCTCAATTGTTTTGTCTTGTAATTTATAGAAGATTGAAATAATATAAAAAGATGTTGCGAATGGCATTAACTGTGCCTTTGAGGCCAACACTACAAATTAAATCCGCACTTCAAAACAATGCTGGCTTTGTTAAGAAACAATTTGTCCGTGAATTCTCTCGGGATTCACGTCCCGGAGTCACTAGAAGTCGTCTACAACAAGGACAAACATTGAAAGAGAAGTTGATGGGGCCACCCGGAGAAAATGGTAAGAAACTTAACATCACAACATAAAGAATTCGATGGGGAATATAGAATTGTTTGTCCGTTTAAAGCTTACTCCATTGGTAAAGGGGCTGCTGCAGGTGCCGCAGCTGTAGGCATGGGTGCACTGTGCTATTATGGTGTCGGTCTAGGAAGTCCCACAACCATCCAACACAATTCAATGTAAATTCAGTCATGAATCATCTCTAAAAATACCGATTTTCTAACTTGAATGTTCGTTCTTTTGCAGGTTATGGCCACAGTATGTAAGAGAGAGGATTCACACTACCTACGGATATTTCGGAGCCTCTGTGGCATTGACAGCTGCAAGCGCTGTTGCAGTATTCAGGACACCAAGACTCTTGAACTTGGTAACCCGTAATGGATGGATGGTAAAACTCTCTTTGACTTTAAATGTGAGTTGAGTTTTTTTTAACATTTTGTTTTCAATTCAAGTCGATGGTTGGAACCATGGCTGTCATGATTGGTTCTGGTATGGCAACACAGGCAATCCCTTACTCACCTGGTCTAGGTGCAAAACAACTTGCCTGGGCAGCACATTGTGCCATCATTGGTGGTGTAGTGGCTCCACTTTGCTTTTTGGGTGGACCAATTCTGACGAGGGCTGCTCTCTATACCGCTGGTATTGTTGGTGGACTCTCCACTGTGGCAGTTTGTGCACCAAGCGATAAGTTCCTGTATATGGGAGGTCCATTGGCTATCGGACTTGGATTCGTTTTTGCCTCATCGTTGGCTTCTATGTGGCTTCCACCCACAACCATGCTCGGAGCTGGCTTGGCTTCGATGTCTCTCTACGGAGGACTAGTATTATTCAGTGGATTCTTACTCTATGATACACAACGTATTGTCCGCAAAGCCGAGTCCTATCCAGCATTATTCACAGAGAGGCCATTTGATCCAGTTAATGAGTAAGTTTGTTTGGGTTTAATTTTGAGTTTTGATTCTTTTCAACAAAAGGTGTTCATTTCAGATCCCTATCAATTTATATGGACACACTGAACATATTTATTCGAATTGCATCCATTTTGGCTGGAGGCGGTCAACGACGGAAGTAAATTCAAATTTCCGAGTAAATGGTCATAGTGTAAGACTGTGATGTGTGATATTTTATAATTGAATCGATTAATCGAAATTGAATGAAATGTAGAATCATAGAAAACAAAATATAAAACCAAAAATAAATTATTTGTTCATTGTTCGATGCTGTACATTTGTTTGGTTTTAAGTTTTGTTTCGGTATCTTAAAAGAACATAATAAGCAGGGAAGGAAAAGAAGGGAAACAGTGCAGGTTTCACAAAATATTGCACCACCTTATGAAAGTTCTATAGAATTAATTAGAGTGCAAAAGTTTAAAAAAGGAATTGATTCATCTTGTGGCTTCGTGATGGCGTGATGTTTATTTTTAAAATTCTGAGGGTCAAAATGACCCCCGCCAAGTTTGAGGTCATTCAACAATTCAAGTTTCAAGTATTTAATATAAAAGTTTCACGGATAAGGGAGCGAAATTGTCAAGTCAAGTTTAACGGAACACTACTTTGGGCCTTAAAAATTGGCAACGGAACGTCTTCGGTTGCTAAGTTCATCCCTTGGAATAGTTCTTATGGTTTATTGGTGCGCCTTCCCGCCCTACTTAACATTTGTTTATGTTTATTTAAATAAAACAGCATTTTTTGTTAATTTATTTTTTATTAAAAATTCCAACTACGTAAAAAGAATATTTCCGATATTTTCACAAATCTTCGCAATGTCTTCATTCGATGAATTCTCAGCAGCTAGAATTGCATTTCCCAAAGCTATTGTCTCTTTGATGGACTTTGCCTTAATCCAAATGCGTCCATTCAAACCTACAGCAATTTCGAATGGCATTTCCTTAGTCAACGCCCTTAGCAATGGACAATCCTCCCTCAAAATAGTTCGAGCCAAATTAAGACTACAATTGAAGACGAACCCCTCCGACAACACACCCAATTTGCCCTTCTTGCCCACCGAGTTCACACAAACCAATTCGGGTTCCAAATCTCGACTGGCAACAATTAGACGGGCGTATAAAAGATCACCAGCATTAACATCAGGTCGATTCTTTTTCGTAGCCGATTCAAACGCCAAGTAGGATAGAGCAGCATTTTCGTGAGCGCCAATATCAACACGGAATATATCACCAGCCTTAGCAGTTACAACACCTATCACAGCCTCACCACGAACGGGAACATAGCGTTTCTGGTAGCTATCAACCCAGAAGATGTTTGTGTCTTTTTTCACCAGAGTGCCGGCCTTGCAGGCAACTACTTTTTCATCTAAACGACGTAGCCCTGGACCGAGGACTACTTTTTTTGTTTTGGCCACTTCTTCGGCTTCGTTGATTCTTTCACCGGGCATCACAATTAACGTCATTTTGGAAGAATTATTTATTAAAAACACTATTTATTATTAATCAAGTGAATATTTGTTCGACGCACGTGAAATAAAATAAAAACAAATTTTGAAGTGTCAAAAAGGAGTTGAATTTGACGTTTCAGAAAAGAAGTGTGTTCAAAGATTGACGAAATATGATTGTCCAGTTTATATTTTTAAGATTTCTGTGATTTTCTCAAACTGATTGACACAGGAGGAGAATGAAAAATAAACACTATTCATTATTGATTCCCACCTAATAGGTTTTCGTCGAAAACCTACATCGAAAACTCAAGTTTTCCCATACATTTTTGGTAAACCACAAGTTTTCGTAAACCATACGTTTTATATGTAACCTCTCGAAAACCAGTACCATTTCAAAGTTGAACTAGACAAACAAACCTTTCGAAACATTCAACGCTCAAATTAATGTAAACAAAACAGCTGATGGCTGCTGTCACAAAAATATTTCATTTTGAAATAAATTTATTCGTGGTAAGTAATATTATTTATACAATTTAATTACAAAATAAGAATTATTGCTTTTTGTTTTGTATTTACAGAATATGGAAGAGAAAAAAGAAAACTTTGGGGGAGCTGCGTGGCAACAGAAAACATTGTGGGAAAATTTGACAACGTCGAGAATAAAAGTCCCGGTGACTATTTGTGGCACTGGCAGTTCTTTATGATCCTCCAGAGTTTGAAACGCTCTTTGTTAAGCGAGAAACCGGAATTCCATTTGGATACTGGCGTGACAACACCAAGAACGAGGAAGACTTGCTCATTGTTCGTAATGACGTTTCCAAGGGATGCGTCTTCGAACTTGTCTCCACAAATGTGTTCGACGCTTTCGCTTACTACCTGGAGAAAGACTTTCCGGTAACTCCGTTCAATCAAAAGGATTTGGGAGATATGAGAAAGGCGATAAGTTCATTTATACAGGAGAATAAGTATGAAGGAAAATGTCTGAAAAAACATTCCACAATGTGGGAATCGTTGTTCATTAGACAAACCAGGAGAGTCCTCAAAGGAAGAGGCCAAAGAGATAGTCATGCAGAAATTTCAGCCCATCATAACAGCTTCAGTGATCGCTCTGCATGAGTGTGATTTTGGTACGAATCTGGAACTAGGAATTGACCTTTTCTGCTCCAGCCATAAGGACCTACACGAAATTGTACAGAATCTTCTCAAACCCACCTATCAGTAACTTGGACGGCCACAATATATATACACATTTTCTGGTTCACGAAAAAATTTTGCCGAAAACCTGGTTTTGGGATTGGTGTGAAAAGGCTATAAGGAATTCTTGAGAAATCGAAATATGAAAATTTTATTCTCAGATTTCTGACAGCAACAGTCAGCAATTTTGTTATGTTTTTGAAAATTAGGATACCTGGCCAATTTTATTAGGCGTAGTACCCGTGCCATGATGGTTAGTGCATTGGACTGTCATGCTAGAGGTCATGGATTCCATCCTTGTCTATGCCGAAGTTGTTTTCACGGGTACTGCCTCTTGCTTGGAATTGACAAATTCTCCAAAAGTAATTCTTGCCATGAAAAGTGCATTCTCAAATTAGACGTTCGGATTCGGCTTTGAAATGTTGGTCCCTCCATCCCCGACAACAGTACATGCGCACAGGAATGGTTGAGAGTTTTAAGTCACTAGAACCTAGTTTTCAACGGACTGTTGCGCCAACCAATGTATTTATTTATTTTTTAATTTTATTAGGCTAGTTTAGAAAACTGAAAATTCTTTTTGTTTTTTCATAACAATTTTCCTTAAAGTTAATGTGAATAGATGTCCATGTATATTTTCATTTAAAACATTAAAAAAATGATTACAACTGGCAAGAAAATTTGAATTCCATCTTGCAAATATGCAAGTTTTGCTGTATAAATGCATTTCTGAGATCACACAAAACTAAAATTGACGTTAAATGACATTTAAACGCATTTGATGTCTTTGTCATATTCGCAGATAGAACGTAGCTCATACGCACCCTAAAAAAGTCTGTAATAATTTTTTCCTGGAAATATTTGTTTTGGTCAATTAAAAAACACAATCAAGCTATTACCCTTACAAAATAAAAGCTTGACCTTCTCTTTAAGATTTGTCCGCAGATGACAGAAAGTATCCATTTTTTGCAAACTACGCGATGATTATATGTATGTTCGTTATAATCGATAGACTTCACTGTAACTGTCACCGATGATTCGAATTAATTGATATCTCGTTGTTTGCAACAAATTAACTTTTCGTATACTTTCTTTTTAGCTGGCGCTTGAAGATCATGATTCAAGTAACGCAGAAGATGAAAACAATTTCTTTGCACGATTAGTTTCACGTTATTTTAAAGTGAAAATGTTGTCTGTAAGGCTACGCAAATAGTTCCACAACTCTAGATACATTTAAAAATCAAGTTAACGTCAAGATACTGCCCAACATATTTAAAAAAGTCTTCACAAATTAAATCAAATGAATCACATGTTGATAATTTTAAACCTAAGAAAGAAAGAAAATCGAACTGCACAATTGATTCAATCCATAAATTTTGTTCAAACACGACTTACATAATATCATATCAGAATTCAAACTTGTGTTTATTTTTGTATAGCATCTCTGAACACATTCATTCAAAGTTTAGTCATTCAACTCTCAACCTAAATTGAAAGTCATGTTGTCAAAAAAAGCTTTCGTGGAACATATGTGAAAGTAAAGCTCCATCAAAGTTGTCACTTTTTCACCTTGTGGAAGGTCATTCCATCCCATTTTCAATGTATAGGTGCAGGCGAATTGGATAATTTTTGCTTTGCAAAACCGCGATAGCTAAAAAACCGAGACAGTCGTTCGCCGTTCCCGTTGTGCTACTCAAGAGAAAATTCCGGTCTAAGGAAAAATCTCTGTGGAAAAGTTTAAACTATCTAAAAAATATAAATTAATTTGTTTTTAATCAAATCAATATACAATTAATTTGTTAAAGTAAGTTCAAGGAAATTTCAGTGGTTTTCTTTTCAAATAAAATATCTGCCGATTTTTGCAAATTTCTTTTTCCCTCGAATTGGAATCCATTTTCTTTTGACTTTGCAAATAATTTTTTAAAATTCTTTTTTCAATTTTGAACTGATTGTGCAATAAAATGTTGTTTATTTTCGTTTTTTTTTCTCTGCCACATATCTTGGCACACAATCAATAAGGAAAGATAATAAATTGTTTAATTTTTGTAAATGTTCGGTTTCTCAATGCGAACTACCTATTCACCGGCGAATGTGTATGACCTTTGTTCTATAAATAGAGGTCATATGGAGTCGGACGATGATGATGATTGATGATAACGATAAATTAACAATTATTTTGTTTTGCGTTTCATTTCAGAAAAATGCCAATCAAGTCAATCTTAGCCCGTCAAATCTTTGACTCCCGTGGCAACCCAACAGTGGAAGTTGACCTTACCACTGATCTTGGACTTTTCCGGGCTGCCGTTCCATCTGGAGCATCCACTGGTGTCCATGAGGCCCTGGAACTCCGCGACGAAGAGAAGAACAACTACCATGGCAAGGGTGTGAAGAAGGCTGTCGATAACATCAACAAATCCCTCGCTCCAGAGGTCATCAAGGCTGGTTTGGAGGTCACCCAACAAGAGGAGATCGACAACTTCATGATCAAGTTGGACGGAACTGAGAACAAGTCGAAATTCGGTGCCAACGCCATTTTGGGCATCTCCTTGGCCGTCTGCAAGGCCGGAGCAGCCAAGAAAGGAGTTCCATTGTACAAACACATCGCCGACTTGGCCGGAAACAAGGACATCATCCTGCCAGTTCCCGCATTCAACGTCATCAACGGTGGCTCCCACGCTGGCAACAAATTGGCCATGCAGGAGTTCATGATTCTGCCAACTGGAGCCGCCTCCTTCACCGATGCCATGAAGATCGGTTCAGAGGTGTACCATCATCTGAAGAAGGTCATCAAGGACAAGTTCGGTTTGGATGCCACCGCTGTCGGTGATGAGGGTGGTTTCGCCCCCAACATTCAAAACAACAAGGAAGCCTTGATCTTGATCCAAGATGCCATCGCCAAGGGTGGATACACCGGCAAGGTCGAGATTGGTATGGATGTCGCCGCCTCCGAATTCCACAAGGACGGAGTCTACGACTTGGACTTCAAGAACCCAGCCAGTGACAAGTCATTGTGGTTGTCGCCTGACAAGCTCACCAACTTGTACCTCGAATTCGTCAAGGAATTCCCCATCATCAGCATTGAAGATCCATTCGACCAGGACCATTGGGATGCCTGGAGCAACATGACTGCCAACACCCCTATCCAGATTGTCGGCGACGACTTGACTGTGACCAACCCCAAGCGTATTGCCACCGCCGTCGAGAAGAAGGCCTGCAACTGCTTGTTGTTGAAGGTCAACCAAATCGGTACCGTTACCGAATCCATCAAGGCCCATTTGTTGGCCAAGAGCAACGGCTGGGGCACCATGGTGTCGCACAGGTCCGGTGAAACCGAGGACACCTTCATCGCTGACTTGGTTGTCGGTTTGAGCACTGGCCAAATCAAGACTGGAGCTCCATGCCGATCTGAACGTTTGGCCAAATACAACCAAATTCTCCGCATCGAGGAGGAATTGGGCGCTGCTGCCAAATATGCTGGCAAATCTTTCCGCAAGCCACAGTAAGAAGGTGAAGGAGGAACGATTTTCGCAAATCGCTCGCTCATCTCACACAAAATCTAATTTTATTATTTTATCATAAATATAATTATATTTGTATTGTAATATTCCATCAAAGATGGTGCAACATTTAATGTGCAACAAAATACCTACTGAAAAGAGGAGGGCGTTCAGCATCAGTACATAAGTTTTGTTTTGCTTTCAAAGTTAAAAAAGTCGTTAATTGTTGTTGCTGTTAGATTTAAGCGTTTAAATAATATCAAAAATAAAACCAAAACCATACAAAAACAAAACAGAAAACTTTTTTTATTTTTAAATATAAGTTTACTTCAAGTTCGCTGGGAAAGAGGCATTGGCAAACTTTTTTTAGTTGGAAACAAAAATTAGTAAAGTTTGATGCAATTTGATTCTAACTGGCCGTGGGACAAAACAAATGCTATATAGACTTTTCTTTTTTTCTCCTGAAATCGTTGCAAAGTTACATATGCAGTTTCTTAGAATTACTACGTAGTTAGAATACATCACTGGAAAACCTTGAAATCTTGTAAATTCCAGGTGTTAGATAATAATCATTTAAGCAAATTAAAACAACTTTTGGCTTATGAACTGGGCAGCAAACTGAAATATAAGTTATAATTTTAAGGCCGTTATCTAGATGAACTTTTAGCAGAAACGGATTTACAAAGGTCGAACTAATTTTTGGCTTTTAGGTAACCGTAACTTGATGGTTAGTACGTTGAACTGCCATGCAAGGGTTCGATCATTGCGTTCGAGGAGTTGACAAATCTTCCAAGAGTAATTTTTGTCATGAAAAGTGCTTTCTTAAAGTAGCCGCTCGGATTCGGCAAATAAATTGTAGGTCCCCTCCATCTCTTACAACATTACTCGCACAGAGGGATGGATTGAGAGTTGTAAGTCACTAGGTCCTGGTTCTCTACGGACTGTTGCGCCACCTTATTTATTTATTTATAACTACGTTCCTAGGAGTTATATTGATGGTAATGGCTTTCATTTAAATTTAATAATGGATGAAAGCAAACATTTAGAAAATCCAAAGAATTATCATTCAAAAAGGTGAAGTTCAACGTTCCGTTCTGAGAGAAGACATCACCTATGTATTTTTGAAATAAACATAAAACTGGATGTTGCCAGTCCAATTTATGATGTCTTGATCTTAGGTAGGTGTTCCTAAGGCCTCTAATTAGACAACTAGTAAACTATAGAGTGATTTTTTAAAAGCTGTAGGAAAGTTTTTCAAAGAAAAAACATATAATTCAGAAAAACGCATGAAATCCTTATTTGAATTGATGGTGCGGTCCATATAATTTAATGTTTCATGCAAATGTTGCGCCTCAAATGGTCCATCCGCTTAGTCCAATTTTGGCATACTCTCCAACATTTTGGCCGGTATCTCACGAATAAATGCTTCAATGTTGTTTTCCAATGCGTCAATTGAAGCAGTCTTGTCTGTATAGACATGAGCTTTAACATAGCCCCCACAAAAAATAGTCTATAGCGTGTGGCAAGTGGCACCGTCTTGTTGAAACCACATGTCATGCAAGTCAAGCTCTTGCATTTTGGACAAAAAAAGTTGGTTATCATCTAACGGTATGAATGATGACACCAGCCCATAAACCGCACCAAACTGTGATTTTTTCTGGATGCATTGGTAGCTCTTGCAATGATTCTGACTGATATTCACACCAAAATCGGCAATTTTGCTTATTTACTTACCCATTGAGCCAAAAAAAGAGATTCGTAGCTAAATACAATTCAATGGAAGAAGCGCGCGATCAACTTTCTTAACAGAGCACGCATTTTGATAATACAATTCAATAGTTTGCAAGCGTTGTTCGTTTGTAAGAAGATTCATGGTTAACTTTTAGACCAAATTAAAGATGTTTAACAGAGAAACAAAACACGAAACATGCGTCAGCTGTTTAAACAAGTGTTGTCAAAAAGATAATAGCTAAAAAATCACCCTTTATATATCATAATTCAAAGAAATGTAGTGCACCGAGTTTCTGAAGTTTTTTAATCAGCTATTATTTATTGTTTCGGATAATCTGGATCATATCAGTTACTCCACTAGGTTCTTATGACATCAAAAATTGAACGGACTCTACAACCTACATACTTCCTTGTGTGATTAATAAAAAGTTTAAAATTTCATCATAAGACGTACCTTTTACTTGCATTTATTATTTAACCGACATATAATGAGTATCTCTAAAGTGACTCATAAATTAAACAATTTCACAATAACTACCTAATAATTCGCTTTAAAAATGAAAATTAATATTTAAGCGACATTGAATCTAATAAATTAATAAAATGAGTCTAATTCTGAATAACGAAAAGAAAAACGAGTATGAAGACTAACAATTTTAGTTTCTTGGGAGAGCGTTATCTTTAGTCGTTATTATTTAAACTTGGGAGATTATCGAATGCACTTGTAAAGTTTATAATTAATACACGAACCTTCCAAGAGTAATTCCCGTCATAAAAAAATGCCTTTTCAAATTAGGCGTTCGGATACGGCTTAAAAACTGTAGGGTCCCCCATCCCTGAAATTACTCACATACATTAATGGTTGAGAGTTGTAAGTTACTAGGCCCTGTTTCTATAGGCTGGTCTTTATAGATATTTCCGGTCGTGATTAGATCAGGTTAAAGTGGTTGTCCATGTTGGAAACAGACACACGTAGGCAAGTTTAATGGCCCATTGTGATACCACATGAACCCTTGGGTTCCTCCTAAGCTCAATGGAACCAGTTTGAGTCCCTTACAAAACGTGAGAGGCTGATTATGCTGATATGATTTAGATCGTTTAAGAAGAATTCTTCTAAGTAATTCTTGCGTTTTCGAGCCAGAGCAGGGTATGCACAGAGAAGATGGAGAATTTTTTCCTCCTCTCCCTCGTCCATACAGCTTCTGCAAAAGTCATTTGAGAATATGCCTAGTTTCGTGGCGTGCTTTTCTATTAGACAGTGTCCGGTTATGACACCTATTATCGAGCTTATATGCGATCTGCTTAGAGATAGCAAGCACCTTGAACGTTTTATTTTAAATCTAGTGTTGGCCAGATGTTTTTTGTGACCTGATACGTGGTGATGTGATGGCGGAATGAGAGACCTAATTTTAGTCGTTCAAAGTGCACACCTCCACCAACCCCTTCTTTTGTATTTGAACCATCTGTATAAAAATGGATTGACTCGTCTTCCAGGAATGTCCTATCCTCCCAGAAAGATCTGTGAGGTATAGAAATCTGGAAGTTTCTGTCGAATTGCAGTTGGGGAATGGTGTAGTGTGGGTGCTTTAGAATTGATTTTAAATACCTAAGAGTTACGAGATAGCCAATCCAATGCGATGAAGCTTTGAGATGAATAGCAGAGCCAGTAGCTATTTGTTTGCTTAATATATCAAGAGGTGTTAGGCAGAGTAGGGTATCCAGTGCCGCAAATGGGATCGTGCGAAGCGATCCGCTTGTACATAGGCAAGCTGAACGTTGGACTTTATTTAGCTTATCCCTGTTTATACCTTTCTCTAAAGCAGTCCACCATACTGCCACACCGTACGTTAAAATCGGTCTGATTACCGATGTGTATAGCCAATGCGTAATTCTAGGTTGTAAACCCCATTTATTACCAATAGCTTTTTTGCAAAAAAAAAAAGCTACAGTAGCTTTTTTGACTCTTTCTAAGACAAGACCCAGGTATTTAGCCTCGTCTGAGAATTTTAATTGGATTCCTTTAATATAGGGAAAATAAGGCTAAATCGGTTTTGTGTGGGGTAAGACCCAGTCCACACCGATCAGCCCAAAGTATTAGTATGTCTAAGGCATTTTGGAAGAGTTCTTTTAAGGTGTTAAGATGCTATCCTGAAACTGCTATAGCAACGTCGTAGTTAGGATTTCATTTACCACTAGATTCCAGAGGAAAGGAGATAGAACACCACCTTGCGGTGTCTCTCTACTAATGAATCGTCTGCCAAAAGAGTTATCCAGTTTTGAGTTAATTATTCTGCTAGTCAGCATTAAATGAATTAACCGCACAGGCGCGCTTTCTACATTCAGAGTCGTTTGAGATGGTTTTAAAAATTAAAATAATAAACAAATTTTAATTAAGCAGAGTAGTTTTCATATTTAAGAAACTATGAACATCTAAATTCGACTTTTAATGTTGAAGCTTGATTGTATAGCATTTTATTTTATTAGCATATTTTGGAAGGAAGGAAATGCTCAAGAAATTCAATAGTAGTGGCACAAAAAGCGTGAATAATATCGACATAGATGTTGAGTTATGGATGAATGACAATGAGCCTGAAACTCAAAAGCAGTTGACTTCATACGAATATTCGTATGTTTTTTTTTGCCATAGCAGGCAGTGTGGTTTTCATACCACTTGATGAACGTAGAACGGTTGCCAGAAATCTTTATTAAATTGTAGAAAATTTTAAAATCGGTTGAACAAACTGAGTTTCTACATTCTCAAGACATTGAATTGATTTTTAATTTCGTTTCTTGCGACCTCTTCTTCCTTGCCGCAGATCAAAAGAAGAAATGTGTGGACAACAATTTTGAAAATGTTACCAAATTTGGCAGAAACGAAAAATGTATTGATGGTCTTAAGGAGAATGTTGAAAAACAATCAAATCTTATCATTGTAAAGCCAGGAATATAGAGATCAACCATCGTATATATTTCTACTTTTTAAAACTAAATTACTTTAAAGAAGAAATAATCTTTTTTTTTATCTCGATACTCAAACGGGCATAATTGTCTTTCAACAGCAGGAACCGTATAGCTGCTAAAAAGTCATAACAACCTTTTGTTTCCTGAAAAAGTCATTTTCTAAGTTTGGCAAGTACTTAAAACTTTTCAATAGAGGTTAAATAGAAACGAACTCCAACTTTAATACCAATTAATGAATTTGCTATTGGCAAAAAGAACCAGTCCATTTTTCTTAAGCAGTGAATTTTCAATTCCAATTTTTTTTTTCGAGTTTAAAATGACGGAACAATGTTTGTTTTGCTTTATTTGTATCAAGCTTCCTCAATCACTCAATTGAAACACCATACAAATGTTGCTTGATAATCATTCAATTTATTTTTTTTTGTTTTTCAAATGTTTTTTAAATACACCCTTTCAATGCCTTCCAGAATATTATTCATTAAAAAACTTAAGATAAACGAAGAAATAAATATATTTTGGCTAGAAGTCTTAAAAAATAGAAATATCAATACAAAAATTTCGAAAATTAACTCTTTTAAGTAATAAAAAATGATGTGATAAATTGTGATAAAAATCAAGATCATAAATGAAAACTTTTTGTTGCTGGATTCTTTTCATTTTTCTCAACCGAAAACATTTATTTTTTTAAATCATTGTTTCTCTTAAAGAAATGTATTTTCGGATAGAAATATGCACTTTTTCACCTCCGAATATGATAAGCCATAAGCACCCATAACGCCAACAGATGTGTATTTTTAGAAGCGAGATATTCATTACAAAGCAGAATGGCTGATTCTGAATTTAACCTTTGAGATTAAATTTCGAATGCACCAACATAATTTATTCGTGAACCATAGGCGTGTGCAAATATTTCCTAGAGGGGAAAGGGGGTGGTTAAGATGGTCAATCAATAGTCCATAAAAAAACAGGCGGACTTAACAATCCTTCAGGTACCAAGAATGAACTTGTTTCTTTTTCATAAATGCAAAAAAAGTGAATTAAAACTCAAAATAATTTTTTTTTTCAATTTGAAATTTTTATTTACATCTTCTATAACATTTATTTTGTTACTTTCAACCTTTACCCCTTAATTCTGGATTTCGTATTCTTTCGCTTGCATGCCAACATATGGCAATGCAATTTCAAAGACGAAAAGAAAAGCCTGCCACAATTGGAACAATAATGTTTTGCCCGTTTGAAATGCTCATTCAAATGTTGATTAAGATTCTTTTCCGAATAAAATGCCTTCTTACAATGCTCCTTGGGACATCTTTTGACTAAATGCTTCCATGTCATGCTGTGCACTTTCATTTCGTGCACATTCAACTTAACGTCACTTTTGAACTTCCGCCCGCATTGGAAACATAAATGACTCAATTCTTTGTGTTGATCCAAATGTCGTCGATTTGATTCTTGATCGACTGTTATCTCTCCACATTTGAGACACTCGAACATGTCTTTGGTTTTTGATGGAAACACCTGAGATTTGATACTTAAATCGGATTCTTCGTCGGGGTTTTTATTCTTTAAGGTTTCTAACTCCTCGGCGGCGTTATCATCATCCTCACTGATCTCCTCATCGGCTATGATAGCTTTGTTATCTGTTTTTATCAAATCATCCAATTCAACTTGGACACTCCGCTCTCGCTTGGGAGTCTTTTTGTCAACCGTATACTTTACATACTTGGTACTGTTAACCAGTGCTTCGATGTTTTTGTTATTCGAGACAACAGTTAGGACGCAAATATACTGTGGCAGTTCCTGCACTACAGGACGAACTTCATTCTGTAGGGGCAAGGAAGCAACTCGTATACGAGAGATCTCTGGCAGATTAATGTCCGGATATGATGAGTTGGTGAGTCTCTTATTGGACAGCATCTTCTCCGAGAAATGCCGACTGCAAATCCTTGTGTTGCAAAAGCAATGGGTTAGACCGATTTTACTTAGCCACAATTGTCGACGTGTTTCCGAATTTGGAAATCTGTACAATATTTTACTATCCGGGCATTTGAGAACGCACTCGAATAAAGCATTTTCGTAGTTTTCCGGACAAATAACATCTGGTGTGGTTTTAATGATAGGCGGTTTGGGAAAGGGATTAGGTTTTGTCAAGCTAAATGTGCTTGCTGAGTCTCCAAATATTATAGGGACGTCCATAAGAGCCGCTCCATCGAATTTGGTGTAATAAATTCCTCTTTTCCTCAACTCAGCCTCCTCTTCAGTTATGAATTCACACTGTGATGGTAAATTAATGTCTGGAACTGCACATGGGGTAATGGTTTTCTTTGTCCTCATTGCTGCAGAAAAATGATTATTACACACGGTGGCCGACCGGTTAAGTTTGGTTGATTCTGGAATACCCAATCTATTTAACCAGACATTATAAGATGCTAAGTCGTGTGGGAATCTATGAAGCATTGTGTAAGACGAGCACTTGAGAACACACCTACTGAATTCCGACGTTGTCACCGTAGGCTTTTTTTTAGGGCCAGAAGTATCACAAAAGTAGCTTTCGTTAACCACCATCCTTGATGCTGGATTACTTTTGTTGGCGTAATCAATAACAGTCTCGGTGCTGGGTATATTTTGATCTGGAAGGGATGTTGGTGTAATGGATTTGCCATTAACTGTTAATTGCCGAGATGAAAAGTGATCAAGGCAAACATACATCTCGGATCTACGAAGCGTCTTTCCAGATAGTCCCATTCTACTTAACCATAATTTGCAGACTTCCTTATTCTCTGGGATGCTAAAGAGTTTTCGGCGTTTTTGGCACTTAAAAGCACATCTTCTTGTGGAAACTTGTTTAGGTTTTGTCATTTTGTTAATTTATATAAAATAATAATAAAATGAAATTAAAACCTCTTATCGCGTGAAAACCTATTTTGTAAAATGTTTGTTGTCTTGTCTGCCAAATGTCAAAAATATGGCCAAAGAATATCAACAAAAGTAGAAGGAAATATGTTAAGGAAATATCACTGAGTTAAATTTAAGCTATATCCACATCAGTTGTTATTTGTGAGTTCACTAAAAGTTCAAATCTTTGAAAATACTAATATAATATTAAGAGAGATTTAAGCTATGCGAAAATCATAAAGCATCAATTCGAATAACGTAAAGTCATGCATAATATCACTAAATAACTCAAAAATTAAGCTGGGAAGGGAATATAATGTCGATTAACGCATATTCACCAGTACAAAAACCTACTTTAAATTTGTTTCATTCAGAGGATCCTATAAACAGCCTAAATATTTCTATCTGTGATTTGTTCGATTGGCTTTAAAATATTTTATTACTACATAAAGTGTTTTGTAATTTCCTTGAGCCTTATGGTGGAATGAAATCTATCTGTATTTGATTTGTGCCAACAAAAGGGATAGAAAATACAGAACTAATTTATGTTAGATAGAGAGAACAGAAAAAAAAATAGAAGAAATTAATTTCTGCATTATAAGAAATTCGAGAAGATTTCAAGATTACAGTAAATAGAAATATGTTTTTACTATATCATCTTCGTCTTCATTTTGTAAATTTGTGAAATTTTAAAATTTTGTTATAAAAATAAATAAATTAGGTGGCGCAACAGTCCATGAAGGACCAGGGCCTAGTGACTTACAACTCTCAACCATTCATGTGTGCGAGTAATGTTGTCAGAGATGGAAGGGAGCTACAATTTATATGCCGAATCCAAACTGCTAATTTGAGAAAGCACTTTTCATGACAAGAATTACTCTTGGAGGATTTGTCAATTCCTCGCAAAAGGCAGTACCCGTGAAAAAAGTTAGGTGGTACAGGCAGGGATTGAACCCAAGACCCCTTGCATGACAGTGCAACGCACTAACCATCACGCTACGGGTACTAAATTTGTTATACATTATTGATTTTACGGGCAAAAATATGAAAATACATAATATATCGAACAAAAGGAAGAGAACGGACGTAAGTTCTATATTTCTTACAATTTATTTTAAATTTTATCGTCAGATTATACTTTATATTAAGATAAAATAGGTAAGTCTATGCGGACATCCACAGCCAACAGCTTATGAAATACGACTGCACGTTGAATTGAATCGGAATTAATTCAGGATTCAGCTCCGCGTTGACTTGAATCTAATTAAAGTTGGATTTCTTTATCTGATTCCAGTAAACGATCTGAATCGTATCGAACAAATTTGTCTATAACTGAACTAGTGCTCTAAATAATCGAGAGAAACCATAAGTCACTTCGATTTCATTTGAATACTTTTTTTTTCACTTGAATCGAAATTTTACATCCACATTCCTTTAAAACAGAAAACTAGGTTTAAACAATTTTAATGCGTCGTTTGAAAGAATATTGTCCCATTTTCAGTAATAGCAAGATTGATTGAAGATACTGTTGAAAAAGTGGTTTCTTCAAAATGATAATACGGAAACCCTATACCATGCAAAGAATACAAAACTAATTGAAAGTGGTGGATTAATATCTAGTTTTGTACCCATTAGTCAAATCTACAAACACGGATTTCTGGTAGTGTTTATTTTTTAACAAAGATTCTGGATTCAAGGTGCTAATCAATCACAATCGGCTGATTATCTTAATAGAGAATTATTGCCTCAAACAACGAGTCTCTTTATTAAAAATTTGATTTGAGAGTGGTTCTATACATCCTTAATTAAATACTTCTAATCAGGGCAAAAGAACCCATATCATGTTGGTTAGTTTGAACGACTTCCAAGCTTGGGTTTAATACCTTCCTGTGCCACGTCTTACGAGAAATTGACAAATCCTTCAATAGTTAATCCTGTCATGGAAATTGCTTTCTCAAATTAGTCGTTCGGCAATCATAAATATAGGTCCCCTCTATTCTAAGAAACTAGGCTTTGGTTCTCAAAGAGATTTTGCTCTACCTTATTTGTTATAAACTTAAAACGGTTTAATATTACTTGAGAAAGTGAAGTCTCTGAATTAAATATTATGAAAAAGGACTAAGTTTAATTCTAATTTGATAAAGTGGAATAGCGGTATAATGTACTCTCAAAATCAAACAGCCCCAACTTCTAACGTTACCATAACTTCATAAGTAACAAACCCAAATTAACCTAAATATCCCATTCTCTGCTTCTACTTCTCCTGGAAAAATGGAATATCATAAATTTCCCATTTCACCTACCCATTCATGCGCACGAGTTCCAACTTTCCAGCAGACAGTAAAAAGAAGAAAAATAAGAAATACATACCCAAAAAAGCTAAGCTCCCGAGAACGTATGATTATTGGAATGCGCGCCGTCACAGTATCCGCAAGTGAGTGAATTTTTTCTTCAATCAATCGGAACGGAAAAAGTGTGAAATCATAATTTTATTTTTTTTACTAAAGAAAATTATTAAATTACCGTTGTTCAAAATAAAAATATGTATAAATTTTATTTTCAAAAATCCAGTGAGTGAGAAAAAATTATAAATAAAAATCCAAGTTTTTCTGTCGTCATTTGTTTCAACAAAAAATAATAGAAAAAAGAAAATTACGAAATCTCGAAGTAAAGGAATCCAAGAATCTCGTCCTCGCTTTTCCTTAACCAAGTTGAAGCAGGGCAGGGGCAATACCCAAATATCGATTTTTCACTTGTTCAATGAAAAATATGAAAAAAATTCTTAAAAGTGTCTAAAATCTAAATTTCTCACTTCAGTTAGAATTACTTAAAAAATTTCACCAAGTTTTCGCAGTGAATTTGTAGTACGAAACGAATTACCCGGGAATTGTGAAAGAGTTGAAGAAATTTGTGTGTGCGAATATCGAGAATTATAACAAATACAAAAAATTAAAATTGTGTGTAACTTTTTTACAGCAATCGATTTGCTCTGGATTGGAATTTTGTTAATTGCAGTTAATTTTGTATCATCAATTTTATCAAACAAAAAGTAAGTTCAGTTGATTTTTATTTATTGATAATTTTTGCTTTTTTGTTTATTTCGTTGATTCATCGCTGTTTATGTTGATTGCCCTTAATTTTTCTTAGAGTGAAGTGAGTTCCATGGAATTCCCAGCTGTCAATTTTTAAGGTGGCTAGTGCCATATTACGAATAAGACAAAAATTCGCAAGAATGAATGAAAGAGATGACTAAACAATTTTTGTGACAGGTTTCTACTTGGATTTTTTTTCGCTCAAAAAAATTCGATCCGTGGTTTTTCGTTTCCTTTCTTGATGTCATCTTAAATCATCACTTTTTTTTTGTTGAACTATATTTCCCATTTTTTCCAATAAGCACAGCCATCAGTTGCATTTTCCATTTATTTTTGTTGTTTCTATTCTTTTCCAATACAATTATTTTCTGTCTTCTCCTCATGTGATTTTGGAAATATCCAATTCCAGTCTTTTACATAAATATTGCATTTGCATTTTTGTTCTCTCTCTCTCTGTTTCGCTTGCGGTGTTTGCAAAGCTTCATTTCTTTTCATGGGTTTCAAATTGCAGTATGCAGATGTGCATGTGCAATGGTGTTTATGTTGGGTTCAAAGGGTTGCCAGGAATATCGTTTGAAAGTTTAAATAAAGAAAATCTGAAGTTTAAAAACTATTGTATTATTTTGGGAATTTGAAAAATTGCACCATTTGCCAATTCAAGACTTATAGTAGTCAGAACCGAGTTCATAACTTCATTGTTGTTAAAGATTGATGCCAATTATTTTAGGTTGATTGAAGTTGAAGAAATTTGACAAACCATTGCAAGCAATTTTAAAAGTAGATTATTTTGGTTTGCAAAACTTGCTATAAAAATGAAAAGTTTAAACATTTTTTAACTGATGCTGGACACACAAAAGTTTGAATGGACAGTTATAAAAAAATTGGTTGTTAAATGATTACAAGCACTCCCAATATTCTAAGTTGATTTTTTGATCTGCAAAACTTGCTATAAAAATAAAAAATCGAATAATTCTTGAATTAAGGGTGGGCCAATATTTGTTATTCGATAAAAACTTGTAAAAGGCAAGTCAATCTAATCCTAATTCTCTGAGGTCATTTTTTGGACCTGCTAAAAGATTGTTTGGTTTTGTGGGTTGTTGTTAAAAATTAGGATTGTGTTAGCAAAACAAAGCCCACTGCATCTAATCATCTTAAATTATCAATATAGGAAGGCAGAAAGTTTCTTGTATTAAGGTGTTCCTATTTAAAAAAAACATCTTAATTACTTTTGTCCAAATGTACAAATCTGTCAGAAATATCAATTTGTCAAAGTTCGCATCAAAATAATTTATAAATACATACATACATACATATGTACATACCTATGTAGGTTTATTACTTAAACCTAAATAAGTTTGATTTTGTCTGAATTTAGTTCCAAGTTCTGTTAATTTAAGTGTATAACAAGTTGACAAGCCTTTAAAGAACAAAGTAAGAGTAAATGAACAGAACAAAAAATGATACACAGGAACGATATTAACTGATAAATTGCAAACATCTTTTACTATAAGTTATCCAGATTAAATTTCCAAGATTTTAAAGATTCCCATATTCTAAGGAATATACACAAGAATTCTTATACAAAATTTTCAGATTTGCTGTCTATAACCGATTAATATAGGTACATATACTAAAAATTATCATGCAAACACAAAAAACCATGCACAATTAAAAATAAGTTTTCATGAAAATTAAAAGACACGTCTTGTCTTGGAGAAAGCTTTATTACAAGTGATCTTTTCTTATTTAAAAATTAACAGTTCTGTCAAAGAGAGTACATAGCATATTGATACGTACATATTATATACAACATAAATCATTCGATTTTACAGTAGGAGTAATATATAATGAATTTATATGAAAACGTTGTGTACATAAATAATATAAATTGAGTACTAAAAATTAGAAATGTGTACAGGGTGATCGGTTTTCATTATTCCTAGATTATCGCTTACAACTCGACCATCCTGAATACAAATCGTCCTCGATTTAGATATCTCTTTTTTTCACTACATACATATTTCTGAATTTCTTTCTTTTACAAAAATTTATATACGAATTTAACATACATATATATAAATATAACATATCGATTAGCAAAAACTTTGAGGTTGTAACAAACTTTTAACATAGAGTTTTAAATGTATATATGTTAAGTCAATGAGTAATACAATGAATTGTTTAAAGAACGTCATTTTTAATAAAAAGAATAATACATACATATACATATTTTTTCATAATTAATCATTTATATTTTTCTTACACGATAAGTAGGCATTCGATTATAAGTATTGATTATTGAGTGAAAACCCTTCTTTTTTATCAAGTTGAAACATATGGTTTCATATTTTCAGGACATGAAACTCCTTCATAAGGAATTCTAGAAATCTGAAGGTTTTCTAGATCTTTAATTAAGTATCTATCGTTTGGGAGAATTTTTACAACTTCAAACGGACCTTTAAATTTAGGAAGAAGTTTTTTGTTAACACCTGGAGTCGTTACTACGTTTTTGACCATTACAAAATCACCAACATTATAAATATTTGGTTTTTTATGATGCTTATCATAATATTCTTTATTTTTATCTTGACTTTGAACTGTGTTTTTATTTGCTTCTTGCCTTAACGTTTCCAAATCTCTGGGTTTATCGGGTATAATGTTATTATTTAAAAACTCTCTTATGTTATCAGTAACAATCCCCTTTTGCTCCACACCAAAAAGTAAAACACTTGGACAAAAACCAGTACCCTTATTAATTGTATTATTTAACGCAAATTCAACCTTATGCAAATGCTTAGTCCAGTCACCTGGTTCAGCTTCACTTTCCTTGGACAACATTGGAGTGAGGCATCGATTGATACGTTCGACTTGTCCATTTGACTGCGGGGAACTAGTAGCCACCTTGATATGTTGAATGTTATTATTTTTGCAAAATAAGGAAAACTCATCGGATGTAAAGCAGCTACCTCTATCCGAAATCAAACGATTGGGCCTACTGTAGCTGGAAAAATAAGTTTCAAGACATTGGATCACCTCCTTTGAACTTGTACTTTTAACTGCATACAATTTCGTATACTTTGAAAATGCATCGACAATTAGAAAAATATGTTTTTTTGAATTACGAACGGATGATGGTAATGGGCCATAATGGTCGACATGTATCGTATGAAATGGCTTATCGCCTTTAGGAATGCTATGTAAAATAGCTTCCTTTTTACCATATGGTGGAGAGAAGTGCACACATTTTAGACAATTATTAATATAGGCTTTAATTTTGGTTTTCATGCCGGGAAACCAATACGTGTTTCTTAAAAAATCGTAACATTTTTCAACACCGACATGGCACAATGCGTCATGATGGGTCTGTATTACATTTCTCTCCATTTGCGATGGAACAAAGAAATACACTTTTTTGTTGATTTTCCGGTACACCAAACCGTTTATTAGTTCATAAGTCGGGCTTTCTCGTTTTTCCAACATTTTGACTAGATTCTTCACAACAGGATCTTTTTGTTGTGAAGCTGCAAGAACATTCTCAAAGGAATCTGATTCAATTATCAAAACGTTATGGCATCGGCTTAAAGCATCGACATGTTTCATTCTCTCCCCACCCCTATGCTCAATAACATAATCAAAATCTTGAAGCTCTAAAGCCCACCTAGAAATTCTTGGGTTTAGCATTTTTTTACTAAGGGTAAGAGTGAGAGATTTACAGTCGGTAATGATTTTAAACCGAATACCAGTTAAGTATATTTTAAACCTTCTTAAAGCAGATATAATAGCTAAAGTTTCTAACTCATATGAGTGATATTTTTCTTCTTGTGGTGTTGTACGCTTGGAATAAAAGAAAATGGGATGAAGATGCTTATCATCTTGGCGTTGCATCAACACTGCACCAAACCCTAAACTACTCGCATCGCAATGTAATTCCGTTTCTGCATTAGGATTATAAATACTTAGAATAGGTGCATTCAATAACTTTTGTTTAAGGCACTCAAAAACTAAAAGCTCTTTTTCACCGAAAATAAATTTTGCATCTTTTTTAAGGAGATCATATAAAGGCTTAGCAATGGTGGAAAAGTCCTTTATAAATTTTCTAAAATAGGAAGTTAACCCCAAGAATGAATGCAGATTTTTTACATTTGAAGGAACCGGAAACTCATCTACAGCTTTCAAACCACTTACATTTGGCCCTATACCGTTAGCAGAAATCTCATAGCCTAAATAAGTGATTTTCTCAAACATAAAGAAACACTTATCATAGCGCAATTGCAAATTGTGTCTTAAAACAACATCCATAACTTCTCTTAAAATTTCAAAATGACTTTCCTTTGATTCGGTTGCTATAAGCAAATCATCAATGTATACAAGCAATTTTCCTGCATTAATTAGATCCTTGAAAAGTGAATTTATGTATCGTTGAAAAACAGATGGTGCGTTTTTTAAGCCAAAGGGCATACGCAAATATTCGTATTGCCCTAAAGGAGTTATAAACGACGTAAACTTCACAGAGTTTTCCGCCATCTTGACATGATGAAATCCACTTTTCATGTCCAACAATGAAAAATACTTTTTACCTCGTAATCTATCAAGATGATCTTCAATAAGAGGAATTGGAAAATTATCTTTTATAGTTAGCTTATTTAATTGACGATAATCAATGCAGAGTCGCAATTCACCGGATTTTTTCCTTGCTAAGACAATTGGTGAGGCAAAGGGGGAGTTGCTTTCCCGAATAACTTTATTTTTTAGTAAATCATCAATAATTCTTTGAAGTTCTAACTTATGCGTATATGGTAAACGTCGAGGCGTGCAATTAAAAAAACTGTTTTCATTTGTCATTGTGATTTTCATTTCAAAATTATCTTTAAACTCCGTTTCCGTAGGCATATCTCTCATAACTATACTTCTAACTAAATCTTGGTCACTAAAATTTAAATTCTCATTGATTTTTAAACACACCGAATTTTCGCTCTCAATATCAATACTTAAAATTTCTTTGTTAAATCCTTCACAAACAGAATCTTCTAAATCAGTATTTTTATCATTTACTTCGATAGTTTTGTTCAAACACTTATTTTCAATACTATTTTGATCTTCAAAAGCAAGCTTAATATTATTTTTTTGTAAAAAGTCTCGCCCTAAAACTATGGCATTATGCATTGAATCATTTTTTACAACTAATAAACATAATTTAACAGAATCATTTTTAACCTTAACTTTACATAAAACACTACCATATAAAACAAGCTTTGAATTATTAATACCTACAAAATCCTGATAAAGCGTTGGTACCGATGTCATCAAAAATTGTGGAATGTATCGCTGCTGCACGAAACTGATGGGACTTCCTGTATCGATTAATGTCATTGCGTGCATAGTCAAACACACAGGGCTAGATTCATCTGTCTGGAACCCATACTCGAACACTTCTTGAAAGTCGCCCTTGTAGGAACAAGATGAGTTTTTATTTCCTTCTTGTGACTCATGTTTTGCATCATTTTGGACCACAAGAACTGATGATGACTGTGGACAGTCTTTTATGACATGGCCTTTTTGTCCACAGCGAAAACAGGACCCTTTTTCTCTAGGAGGTTTTGGACAACTAGTGGAAACATGTCCAACCTCATTACAGTTGAAGCACTTCACAGTGGGTTTCGAATTGGAATTTGAAATATTTTTTGGATGCGACGTTTTTGATTGAACAAATGCCTGCGGTTCATATTTCATCTTCTCGTATTTTCGTAATATTATTTTAAGTTCAACGATGTTATTTGCAGTTAGCAAAATTTGTTTATTGAAAATAGAATCAGGAATTCCCTTGATTATATAGCTTATAACATCTTGCTCTTCGATGTCGACTTGTGATGCTATTTCCTGCATTGCCAATAAGTATTGTTGAAAGGTTTCATCTCGACGTTTCTTACGACCTCTCAACATGTTGTGGACATCTGTGGCTGAAGCATGGTTGTGAAACTCAGCCAGTAAAGCTGCTTTTAGCTCATCCCAAGAACGCAGTGATGTTGACCTCAAAAATAGTTTTGCAGTACCACGAAGAAGTCTCTTGGCATATATAAAACTTTCAGAATCAGTAAACTTGTACAAAACCCTTGCATCGTCAAAACCACTGATCCACTTTTTTACGTGATAGTTATCATCACCAGAAAATGTCGGAATCGTGTCTTCCAAATCACGAAACGTGCATGATGTCGATTGTTCAATTTTTTGGGGCTGACACAATTCAGACAGCCTTTTTTCTAGCAACGCTATTTCTTCCTTCTTTTTAACCAGCTCTCTCAAATTTTCCAATCTTTGAGACACAGCCCTACTTTCCTCCTCCAAACCTGACAAACTTTCATTATCATTCACGTCAGCACAAACCTCGTCATGTGTGAACAGCTCCTCTAATCGACCATCATCGAGAAGAGCTATTCCCTCTTCTAAACGTATTCTTAGCACAGATTTCAATCCCACCGTAGATAAGCCCATCTCATCAAGCTTAGCTTTCAGGCTAGGTACAGTCGCACTCTGAACAAACATAGCGGCACGAGCACTTGCATCCATCATGTGATTTGAAATAATTATTTTTCAATTAAATCGAACCAACAGCAAAATCTACTTTTTTCAGCATGCACAACTTAGTAGGTTTTTTATCTCACTTCTGAATATTATAACCGATTAATATAGGTACATATACTAAAAATTATCATGCAAACACAAAAAACCATGCACAATTAAAAATAAGTTTTCATGAAAATTAAAAGACACGTCTTGTCTTGGAGAAAGCTTTATTACAAGTGATCTTTTCTTATTTAAAAATTAACAGTTCTGTCAAAGAGAGTACATAGCATATTGATACGTACATATTATATACAACATAAATCATTCGATTTTACAGTAGGAGTAATATATAATGAATTTATATGAAAACGTTGTGTACATAAATAATATAAATTGAGTACTAAAAATTAGAAATGTGTACAGGGTGATCGGTTTTCATTATTCCTAGATTATCGCTTACATGTCAAAACTAGGAGAAAATAATTTTTAAAATTCATTTTCGAACATATTCTTTTCAAAATCATTCAAAAAGAAAGAAAAGACATTGAAAGCTAATTTTATTTCTAGGTGAAAATGAATAGTGAATTCTGTTCTCCTGTTCTGTCAATCTCACTGAGAAAATTATCACAAATATAAACTGGCCAAATACATTATGAAACTTGACATTTAAAAATGACAGATAAGGCGAAGACTTAATTTATTGGTTTATTCGGCCATACATGAACGTGTCATTTGGCTCTGAGTCATTCTGAAATCCAATAACTTGGCGGGATATTTTTTGTTGTTTTAGGTCTGTTTGATTTTTTTTTAGCTGAATCATAAAAACTCATTACATTTTGGCCATTGGTACACAAATAAGGGAAAACCGTCATGAATAGTGAATTCTATTCTCCTGCTCTGTAAATCTCATTGTGTAAATTCTTAGAAACATAAACTGGCCAAATATATTATGAAATTTGATATTTCTGAATGACAGATAGCGCGAGGACCTAATTATACATATTGGTTAAGTCGGCTAGACATGAACGTGCCATTTGGCTCTTAGTCATTGCAAAATCCATTAACTTGGCGGGGTATTCTTTTTTGTTTTAGGTCTGTTTGATTTTAAGCTGAATCATAAAAACTCATTACATTTTGGCCATTGGAACACAAATAAGGGAAAATCGTCATGAATAGTGGATTCTGTTCTTCTGCTCTGTTAATGTCATCGAATAAATTCTTTGAAACATAAACTGGCCAAATATTTTATGAAATTTGACATTTATAAATGACAGATAGCGCGAAGACTTAACTTTACATAAATTGGTTAAATCGGCCATACATGAACGTGTCATTTGGCTCTGAGTCATTCTGAAATCCAATAACTTGGCTGGTTTTTTAGGTCTGTTTGATTTTATGCTTAATCAGAAGAACTAAACATATTTTGGCCATTGGAACACAAATAAGGGAAAACCATCATACTGATTTATTTTACTAGTAAAAAACCGCCTGAAATTTCATAGTTCTAGTTTAGCAAGTTTTTGTTTTAAAATTTTATCAATTGATTGATCTTTTAACAATGATAAAAGCGAAACTATAATATCAATTAATTAATCTTCGATGAAAATACTTGCGATCATTCTCAGTTCTCTAATACCTACCCCAATGTCATATACAATTGTGTGTCTTTTTTTCCATAGGAATATGATTTGTCGGTTGATTAAGATCGCTAACAATTATTCTTTTATCAATTTCAAAATTAACCGGAACATTTTTATTTTATGAGATTAAAAACTGAATTTTTGATTAAATTTTAAATTTAGTCAATGAACTCAATTATTCAAAAAAAAGATAACCAATCAGAGTTCTGAATAATAATACAAATATTTTAAAAATTGTCAATTTTTTTAAATTTGTAAGGTAAATCTATTTTTAACCAAATATAGACAAATAATAATGTACGAAAAGTGTACCTACTTTATGAATGTAAAAATAGCATTTATTGTTATTTGTTTAGATTTCTCTTCGCAATGATAGTAGTTTTTATACATATTTTTTAAATATTGTTATCTGAAGAGTGAAATCATTAAAAATATATGTAATATTAAATGTACTATTAGTAAGTACAATGTATACAAAACATACACTCGTATACCTATTTATTTCTTGCTTCTTGAAGTGCAAAGAATTATTCAAAAGATAAGCAATTTTTATTTTGTTTACTTTAATAATTGACTCGCTTATCACAATTGTGTGATTTATTGAAGCAGGGTGTGCTTTAGTAAAGTTTAAAAATATTAACTACAAAAATTGCAAGAAAAAGTATTTCGTGTATAAGTTGCCCACAAGCCTTCTGTTTTCCAAAAACAAATAAATAATTTTTACTTATGAAGATAGAAGAGTAAATTGGTATGGATAAGATAAAAGATTTTCCAATAAGAGGTTTAATTTTTAATAGCCCGATATTTGGGCAGCTGTTAGTGTTAAAAGTGTCATTTTCTGACTTTTGATAAAGAAAAGTTATACTTTTATAAAATTAAAACTTTTCATGCCTCAATTGAAATAGTTAAAATTCAGTACAAAACCAACAAAACAAACATAATTTTGCAAAAAAGTTTTCTGACAATGGTTGATCATAACTGACCACCTAGATCTTGTGGTTTAGCACCATTATAATTTTTTCTTTAGGAACAGGTGAAAAATTAAGTCTATTGTAGATGATATTTGTGAGTGTTTGCAGCCTTAATGGCGCTTTAGTTGATATCGTTTTCCATACAATGTGACAAAATATTAACCTTTAGTTTTGTATTGTTTGTTTTTATTGTTATTGTTATTGTTTTATTATTTTATGGTAAAAAAGAAACAAAGCTACATAAATGTATGATTGACAAAAAAAGGCTATAACTTTTTAAGTTTTAGGACTTGTACTCTTTTAGGACTTTAAACATAAGCGATTAATTTTTCAAATCTATTATTTTTTTTTAAATTAAAAATAAAGCAGGAAAGAAGCAATAAAATAACCATTAAAATACAAATAAAATGTGTACACAAAAATAACAATTAACTGACCTTTATTTAGTATTTCGGATGATTAAATGATATTTTATTATCAAGATCATGAATTAGCACTAAAAATTACAATATTTTTGACCTATACTTTTTGCATCTAAGTATATTATAGTATAGTATATTAAGTCACTTGTCTTGAAAGTGTTATAAAAATGAAGTAACATTCAATTGATAACACATTCAATTATGAAATATATGTTTGATAATTATTTAACCTACCAAACAAGTTAAAAAAAAAAACAATAACAAAATAAACTCAAATATACTGATGCTTGTTCGAAGTGGTGTCTTTTTGAGATAACAATCAGGGTTGTCTAACAATTGTTTTTAATTATAAGTAATAATAATAAAGATAAAAAATAGTACACTGAGCGAAAAAAAACGAGATTCAAAAATAAACGAACTGCAATGTTCGGTTTTTGTTTTCGATATATTTTTTCCAATAAGATGTTTGAAATTGTCATTAAAAAAAAACGAGTATTTTTTAAGAGAAATCAATGGATTTTCATTTCATTGTGAAGAGGGAGCTTTGTTATGAATGAACATATAGGATAAATTTCTGCCATGCCACAAAATTAAGGGGCTATACTATAATAAATCATGGAAAATTGTGCGACTTTCGGGAATTTTTTAAAAAGAAAGTACTAAATAGAAGATTTTGAAGTTTTTTTTGGAGATAATAAGGCATATTCTATGCTATATTTTTTTTTCTAAAAAAAATATTGAAAAATAACGGAATTATTAGCTTACTACGGGCTACTGCTGACATTATTGTAGGCGAATCATGAATAAAACAAATAAAAAAGCCACATAAATTGAAGTTTTTCTTATATAGGGTTTTTCAATAAGGGCGGGTAGATGTTGTGTGTAGATGTCGGTCGTGGCGTTTGCTGTGTGGCACGTAGCGCCGCCGCCGCCGCGCCGTCCTGCTGGAACCACATGTCGTCTAGGTCAACATGGTTCAATTTGGACCTTAAGAAATTATTTATCATCGTTATTTAGCGCTCGCTGTTGACGGCGACTAATGTCGTTTTCAAAAAAGTACGGACCAATTACGCAGCCAGCTTAAAATTCATACCAAACCGTAACTTTTTGAGGATGCATTATCACCTGGTAAACCTCGTGTGGGTTGATGTCGTCCCATATACGGCAATTTGGCTTCTTACCACTGCCATTCATCCAAAAATAAAGCTCGTCGTTAAAGATGATTTTTCGGCCAAAATTGGGGTCCTCTTCCAAACGATTCGAAGCCCAGTCAGCGAACAAAGGCGTTGTCTGTGGTCATGAACTTTGAGCTTCAGGGTCAGTTGGATCTCGTATGCGTGTGAGTCCAACTCCCGACGCAAAATCGCCAAGTTGAAGTCTGCGAAAGGTCGAGTTCTTGTGCACGGCGAGGAATAGACTGCCTCGGGTTCTGCTTTACACTTTCAAGGAAAACAAAATGTCCGCCACGGGCCGCTAAAATCTTCCCGCGCCAATTTAGATATACAATGACGTATGATTTTTAAAAAAACTTAAAAATTAACAAAATTATGTGGTTCTCAAAGAAGTGTCGTTTCTTGAGGTACACACATTACCCGTGTTTTGTTGGAAAATCTATCCATAGTATAGTAGGATTTTACACGAATAACAAAAACAATATCCATTGTATCAGTACTAGCGATAAAAGTTAGAGAACAATCTTACTAGGGATGGGTTTTTGACATTTATACGAGTCTCGAATGGATTTTATTTGATTTCGTTCTCAAATGTTGGTACGATTGATATTGCATTTGTATCTCGATTGCTGTGTTCGTTGAGTAGTTGTGCATTTGGAATCATGTGTTTTTCATTGGGGACAGAAATCAATCTGTTACTGTTGATATTATTTACTTTTGTTAATGAAAATCGACTAACTGGGCTTATTTTGCAAGAAAAAAAAATAGAAAAGATAACTAATTTTCAGCTATCAATTTTGTTCA
This sequence comes from Eupeodes corollae, assembly GCF_945859685.1. NCBI lineage: Eukaryota > Metazoa > Arthropoda > Insecta > Diptera > Syrphidae > Eupeodes > Eupeodes corollae. Next base: position 114,407,781 of record NC_079149.1, read on the forward strand.
TAGAAAAAACTATACACATTCTTCTTCCTTTAAAAAATGCCTGCTGAGGGTCTAATGCTTGTCTCAGGACTGTTCGTCTGTTCTTTGAGGAAGCCACGTGATGTATTTCCGATTAAGTTGATTTGGCTGTCGTTTCTTTGAATAGTATATTCTTCCGAATATGCTTGAAAAAGCTTGGAAATTAGAGATCTCATTTTTTTATCCTGCTTAAATAATGCTTTAGAGGTCTTTAAAACGCTGCCATTCCAAAACTGTTGAACGTGTCCCATTCGTATAGCCCCTTTAAGCTGGTAGCACAATCCATGCTCCAGACTTATTTTCAAAAAAATAAACTTCCAAGACAGTCCAAAAATCGAACCAAACAATCATGTTTAAAAAACAGGCGTCGTCACTGAAGATGATTTTTCGACGACTAACCAGTTCATTTTGATGCATTTCAAGGACTTAATCAGCGAAGATATTGCATTGCTATAGTGTTCGAACTTAAGTTCTTGTGTCAAAATCTTTAAGACCTAAGAGAAATCAACGATCCTGAATTTTCGTCAATACCTCAAGTTACATCAGCATTATTCTAAGTTGTTCTCCAGCTTAGCACACGATTTCGATTCTTCATGTTACAAACATAAAGTTTTGCATTCATGCTTGTAGTAATAATTGTATTTTACAGTTTTATTTGTTAAATGTCAAAAATAAGAAAGCTTCAAAAGTGACAGTTCTCAAATAGCTGGTATTCAAAATGAAATTGAACAAACATTTAATTTATTGTATTTTACTTATAAGACTGACTTTATTAAAAAAATCTCTTTGAAAATGAAAGATCATCAATAAATTAATAATTTTGAATCAAGATGGATAATTAAAAGAGCTGAAAAGTGGTTGTGTCAGTCAGTCAGACCATTACCCTCTCAATTCAAACTACTGGTTCGATTAATGACTAAAAACCTTAGAATACGAATTTTTAAGAAGCATGATGTCATTAATATAGACCCTTATATATTATTTTGTGTGGTTTAAAAACTCTCATTAAAACATCTATAAAATTAATCTCTCTTTGACTTAGTCTTTAATTAAGTTTTTAGTGTCCAAATTGAAAGCACACAATTCTGAATGAAATGTTTTTTTTTTTTTTTTTAAACTTTTTTGATTTTTGAGTTTAAAACAAAAAAAACTCAACGAAGCATGTAATTAAGGTTCAATTATGAACTAATTTAACCACACTTTTATGATTAAGCACTCACTTTGAAAATCAACAAACCTTTACATTAAATAGAATTCGTTTCAACAAAATTTCAGGCCCTTCTATTTCCGAAAGTTGAAATTATACCAACCACTTAATTTAATGGCTTATATTTTTACGACTGAACACACTTCTTCTATAAAGTAGCCACTTCTTGATTGAATGTTTCCTCGTATAAAGGTAAAGTTATAGAAAAAGGTAGTAGAACGTTTGACTGAGTTTCATTTCATTTAAATGCCATTTAAGCCAACGGGCAATACGGGGTGAATTTCTCAGAATGTGGGACAGTTAAATTAGACTTCTCAAGCAGATATACCAACCTTGGTTGGAATTATATAATGGATACCCTTTGGTTGATTTTGAGGGCATTTAATATTCTATTCAACTTTTTCTTTACTCAGGTATTATACATAGATACAGTCCTGAGCTTAACATCGCCACTCGAATCCTATCAAAGTTAATAGAATCAAGTACCGTACGGCCGAGTGGGACGGCGGTGGTGCGGCGGGCGTATACCCCATATAAATCTCTAGATCCACTTACATTTATTTTATACGAATATAAGATATTTTTTTTGTATATATTTCTAAAGCTACTTTCAGAACTAAATTAATGGCCTCCTCCGATTGCTTGCTGGCTGCTGTGAGGCCAGGCCATTCCAGTACAAAACACTGAACAGTGAACAATATTCAGAATGGATAACCTTGACCACAACTGATAGAAAATTATTAATAATGGTTGTCGAAGCACAGACGCACATGAATGCAGATTGTAGAATTCAGTCATTGAAACCGTGCGACGACTTTTGTCGTTGTCGTTGTTGTTAATGTTTTTGTTGTTGGACGTTGTCGTTTTTGTATATTTTGTCCAAGTTGTGTCGTTCACTTAATTCCATTTAAGAAAATCCTCTCAGCGAAGTGGCAAATGTCCGCCTTCTTTTCACTTGAAATGCAAAACAAATTATCTTGTTGAGTATTATTCTTGATGTGATATGATGATGATAATGATGATGACCTGGAACAACGCCTCCATTCGATTTTTTTTCTTTTATATGTACACATTCTTCATCTCCATCCCCATCCCTTTTGGTTATAGATATACTTTCGCTATCCCTGGTTATGAAAAAAAAGGAATAACAACACCAAGTCGAAGTGCGAACTAATTGAGTAATCTTTAACGATGGATGGATGGTCGTACGACGCGACGACAACGAACTACGATCGACCGGGCGGATGCGCTCTCAGCGTCGAGAGTGCAAATATTTTTATCAAATCTTCGTTCACTTCAATTGCGCACCACATATGCTCAGCTTTGGTTCCACAGGGTTGGATTTAGTTACTTATCCGTTAGCATACAAATCTCTACGTGTAAATTCACTTTTGGTGGACGAAATGTCAAAGTGACAAGTGTTTCAAGAAACCATTTTGTACGAATGGCAACTAATGACAGTATATGAGTAAATTGAAGGAGAAGAATTCCACATAAAAAAGTTTGAAACCAATGCGAAACGACATTTTTAAAATCACTTTCGTCGGACTGTTCACACTTGGGCATAGAAACAAACAAAATATCTCATTTTTAAGAATATTTCATTGGCCAGCTGTCATGCAAAAATTGTATGACTTTTATTTTATTGCAAAGCTAATTTGATCGCTGTGAATTGTGTTTATATTTCATTCTCCTGCTCTGTCAATACGTTTGAGAAAATTCTCAGATGCTTTAAAAAATTCTCAGAAATCTTAGAAATATAAACTGGCAAAATGTAATGGGTACGTTTAATAAACTTTTTCAACTAAAAAAATTCCCAATTTTCAATTAAAAAGATGGCAAGTTTTGCATCTCAACAGGGTTCACATTGGCGACTAGATTCCACTGAATTTTTTCCAAAGATCCCAACGTGATAATAGTAAAGAATTTTAAATGTCAATTTGTGATTTGACATTCAAATTTTATTTGCGTTCAATGTTAACTATACATATCTGCAAATTCAGTAATGAACTGTCAAAAGTAAGAACAAACAGAACCACAAACTAACACAATGGAGTTTCGATTCTCGAATGGATGCGTTCAGCGAAATACGCTTTTTATGATTTCTTGGCTGACTAACAAATTATTTGCATTTTACTTATATCAAAGTTGCTTTTATTTTATATTTTGTAAAGCCGAATCCGCTCCATTAAGTTTCATAGAAGAAGAAACAATATTCACAAGAATGCTATGATAGGTTTATTTTGTGTACGTTTTGTTATTGTTACTGTTGGAAATTTGCATTGCAAGTATATAGACAAATTAATAAATTGGTTTTTGTGGTCGCTTAGAGGGCATCAAATAATAAAAATAATAATGATATGATGAATCTATGTCGCTGTGCTTGCATCTTAAAAAAAAACAACAGAAAGGCATTACTTTGTTTATCTCATGTCTGTCAATGACAAGCTAACCATTTAAACAATTTGTTTTAGTTAGTTGACAATTCGTTCTTTTATTTCTCAGTATGATGATTACGACAACCAACATTTCAACGACGTACATTTCAATTGTTTGTTTTAAAAATTCAGTACAACTATTTTCGGAGCTGTCCATTTAGTATATTGCTAAACTACAGAACGGTTGTTTGGTGTATTTAAGTAATTGTCTTAAATAAAATAACTAGTCTTGAATAATATTTTTATATGATAGTCATCTTTCAATCTATATTAAAATGATTGGATGGATTACTTTGTTTATTTGGAATATTTAATAAATTTTAGAAATGGCTAAAAATAATTTCAAATAAGAGGCATTTGCGTTGCAGCTTTTTAAGACAGACTTTGGCTTTCTCCAATAGTAAAACTCACCCTGCGTAAAACTTTTAGTAAATTCCTGACTTGTTGTTAAAATAGTTTTTTAATTTCCTCAAAGAGTATTTTGTTCAAAAAGATTTAACTACATTTAATAAAAAAGTCATCGGAAAATGTCATAATTTTTGCAAATGACGGCTAATATCATAGTACTTTGACGTTTAGAAAGAAAAAAAACACAATACAAACGTCACTAAAAAATAAATTGCCATCTTACTAACTATTTTTGGAAGGATAATTCAACAGTTTTTAAAACTTTTGCTGTTTTTGTTGGATTCTTATGAAATTTGAAACGGTTTCTTTCCACTTCCATGCTCTGTTTGATAAACGCCCAAGAGATCAAAGCTTGACACTGTTAAACTATTTTAATATACTGGTTAATTAGATATTCAAAGAGGTTTCACTTATATTTTAAAACATATTTCATCATTTAAGAATTTAAAAAGGTGTAAAATGGTTCTAACAGAATATAGGTCACCCCACTTCAAAGATTCACAATCTTCTCGTTTATATGTATGTAAATACGTTCAATACCAAAGCATACCTTAAACAAGCCATTTTATGTTATAATAAAGTCTATTTACAAAAACCTTTTAGGGTATCTACTCTTATATATACATAAGTTTCTTCTCACCAAGTACCACATCATGCCATCCCCTCTCGAAAAAGTCCTTTCGCAATCACAAATAAAAAATCTTTGCCTCTTAACTTTGAAGTGCTTATAAGCACTATACGCACCGTATCTGTACAATCTTTCAAACTTAAATTCCTTGGCATATAGAAATAACGATGCCAACGCCCTCTATACACTGACTCAAGCCAAATATACAAAGTTTCCAAGTTTTCTGTTTTTTTTTTTTGTCTACCTCATGGCGGGCGATGGGTGGCAGAAAATAAAAGAAAAATAAAACCTACATCTTTCCCTCCATAATAAAATAAGATTAGAAGAAGGACTTTGGGTTTGTGGGTTATATGGTCTCCCGCTGACGTCATGATGGGGGGTTTTAATTACCGTATAGCCGTTGAATTTGACTCGCTGGCGATAGCAACAGCGAATTTATGTAATGAAAACCCAGCCATTTTCAGGATAAAATCCTGGTGTTGGAAGGAGGATTGACTAAGTGAAAATTTTCAATGTGGGTGAACAATTCTATACCATGTACGTATTTTCAAAGCATGCCATAAACAGAGCCCTCTATAAAGCGGTGTGCTTGTGGATTGTCTTTTCTGGATTATTGTGGTGTGTATTCTACCTGCCCTACTTAGTTTTTTGAACTTTCTACTCAATATTAAACACCTTAAAGAGGTGAATTTCTTTAGTGTGTCGCAAAAGGGTCTATGGTATTACAACCACCAACAATATATAGCGTGACAGGTGAAAATTAATTCATTAGCAAGTTATGTCAAACAGGACTGTTTGCACTTTCCTAAGTGTTGGCGTTGGGTTACATCATTTAGGCAATGAATTTCAAAAATTTCCAAAAACAAAACAAAAATTGGGACTGGGTTTGGCTAAATTAAAATTATTTTTCGTAGGTATAACAAAACGTCAGATTGCAAACAAAAGATTTGGTGAAAGACTTTGACATTTTTACATTTGAACATTGCGTGATGATAAGTGAAGCGGAAGTATAATGGTCGAGCGTAACAAATGGATATAATATGTAAATAAAACAAATATTTATCTTATTTTGATTTACTATAATTCATTGTTTTTTATACAACAAAAAAAGTAGAATTTGAATGTCAAGAGAAAAATCTTATTTAAGTTGTGATGGGAAATTGAACCGATTTGAATCTGGATCAAATTAAAATGTAATTTCTTATTACGATGTAACATTGCTCCCTGAATGGACTCAGAAATTAACTGTATTTAGAAAGGAATGGAACGAAAAAAACATTTCTGCAGAAAAAACTAACCAAAAATAAAACTGTAACCTAGAACGAAATGGTGAATGGAAAATTTCAGATGACATAAACGCTATATTTTCCACTTTAATGAGAGTGACATTTAAGCATTGTACAAATATTAAAAAGAATTTCAATAACTTTTTTTGTCATTTGTAAAAATTATACAAAAATGGCAATCAAATTCCTTCCTCTTACATGAATCCATATCCTAGATGTGTTATGCGATATCACCCGAACAGCCATATTATATTTTTGACACTTTTTTTGACAAGTAAAGTCCAGTACATTAGGTCGGCAACAAGCAAAATAAATTGTCTTAAATATCAGGAAGCAAGCTAAAATGTTTGTTTGATTTTTAAGAGCGAAATGGTGAACGTATAAATTCAAATGACATAAACGCCACATTCTCCACTTTAATGACAGTGGCATTTAAACATTGCACAAATATTTAAAGGAATATCATTAACTTTTTTTTGTCATTTGTAAAAATTAAATAAAAATGGCGACCTAAATCATTAACTTATACGCATCTCTCTCCTAGATTTGTTATGCGATATCTCCAGAACAGTCATATTTTATTTTTGACACTTTTAAATTTGAGAAGTAAAGTCAAATACATCACAACAAGCAAAGTAAGTTGTCAAACATATCAGCAACTATTTTTTTGTTTGAATTTGTTTTCGATTGCTAAGTGTAAATCACTGTATTGTAAATGACAAAAATTTAATCTATATTATGACATTTGCAATGACAGCTGAGTTTGACAGGTGTTGTATTTAACACCTGTCAAACTTGAAACCACGAAAAACATGGCCCTATATTTAAAGTATGCTTACGTGTTTTCACAGCCCAAAAAAAAAATTTAAGAGACGAAAGTTTCTAGTGTCTTAATAACTGTCAAAAAATGTCTGCTAATTGTAAACTTTTTCTTTTTCGCAAAATTGAAAGAATTGGAAAGACTTAGGAAGTAGTTTGTGCCTTCTAAACTTACTTTACTTACTAAACTTATTTTACATCAAGTTGTCAAATTAGCCATACAAAAAAAAATAAAGCAAGCAACTATTTTTTTACTTTATTTTTTTTTCGATGGCTAAGTGATCTAATATCGTAAATGACAAACAAATTATGACATTTGCAATGACAACTGAGTTTGACAAGTGTTAAACACAAATAAATATAAATAGCGTTACAAACTTGAAAACACGAAATACATGGCCCAATATTTAAAGTGTGCTTACGTGTTTTCACAGCACAAAAGAAATTGAAGAGAAGCAAGTTGGTAGTGTCTAAATAAATGTCAAAAAATGTCTGCTAATTATAAACCTTTTTGTTTTTGCAAAATTGAAAGAAATGGAAAGACAAAGTTCATGGTTAGGAAGTTGTTTGTGTCTTCTAAACTTACTTTTATTTTCGAGTAGCATCTATCTTATCTTCAAAAAGTCCTAAAATCTTAAATTTAAAACATTTTCAAATGTCAAGTGAAACATGACGTTTGTATCATACTAATAGTGGTTTACATTGCTAAATTTGTATTTACAAAAAAAATGTCATGTCCAATTAAAAACTATTGAAAAGCGTATTTGTTGTCATTTCGATTGATTTAAATCAAAAATAAATTGATTTATTTTACCAATGGAAATCTATTTAAAAAAAAATTAATTCTTGTTTTAGGTCAAAATTCTTTAATATCGTACTTAATCCAGTTGAATTTTGAGCCATTAACTTTAAGTTCCTTTGTACAAAATAAAGACTGTATGACTTTTGACGTTAAAGGCACATAATGAGATGCCTAAAATTAATGAATTTTTTGTAATATTTGAAGTATACACAATTTATTTTTGTAATTACCGAATTAATTACTAACAACGTTTAATTATTTTTGTGTGAGTACATTTTTAATGATCTTTTTTTTATTGAACTTACATAACTAAGTCATTTAAACTAATGTTTAACAAAACTAATTTGCAATTTCATATTTATATTTCCTTGTATTTTTTTTTTCAAGTAATATATTAAAAAAAAAGTAATTTTCTAAATTCCTTTTTATTAATATTTTTTAACAATTAACTTAACCACATAATAACGCAGAGAATTAAAAACAAAAACAACAACTCAGAATCTTAACGCCGCATACCATGTCAGCATAATATTATGAAGGTCATATCTACACGTATTCAAATTAACTGCGCAAAAGTTCTCTTGAGGTTCAGTCTTTTTTTTTTGAATTGCACATCTTGACAGCTATTTCTGGCTCTGCAGAGAGATAGTATGTGAATATTAAAAAACAAAAACGTTTTTTGAATGCAAGTTTTGTTTTTATATTGTTAACGAACCAAGCTCTTGTGGACTTTATTCAGCAAGTGATAAATGTATCACAGAAGTGCGAGGATGCTGTGAAGCATCAACACATTCTTCATATTTAGTGAAATGTTAATTAAAAAGTTGCTTAAGGGATAATTTTAATGACAACATCTGTATTGTTTTCGTATACCTTTAAGGCAGTCCAAAACTTAGGTTTTTATTAATAAAAACTATTATCTATTGTTTATGATGATATGATACCCACTTACTGAATTATGTGCTCATTGTTGTATTAGCATAATATTTACATTAAACAATAGACAATTGTCATTTGATTGACATCGAATTAGCTTCTATCTTTTGAAATATTTAAATACATTGTATTCAACTATGTAACTTTGAATACGAATTTTTCTACTCGATGGCTGAAGGATCCGTTTTTAATTCAAGTGTAAAAATTTCAAAAAGTTGAATAGAAAGATGCAGCTAACCAATTAACATACATATACTTCAATTTACTTGAATTTTTTTCAGTCACGTAAATATATTTTTTAATGTGAAATTAATTACTAACATCTTTTTTTTCTTTTCAAATTGATTTTCAATTTTGTTGTTGCGTTTTCTTCACAAAAAGTCTCAATTAAAAAAACAGCATGAATAAATAGCAAATATATGGCTTTTTGTATATGAACTTCAAAGCTTAGGTGTTGCTCTATTGTCGTTTCGATAACCCCTCGAGCCATATGCAGCCGGTCACGTTTAGCATCTTTTTATTTAAAATTACGTGCCAAATTATGTGTATTAACTTGTAGATTGTTATATTTAGATAGATAGATATATGTATTTATATTTTGTACTTTCTAACAAGACTGCTTGTTTAAATATTCATGAAATAATATTGTTTACACATCATCTATAGAACTTTAATAATAGCTTAAACTTTTCGCTATCTATTTTCTTAGGTAGATTTATTTGTGTTTATGTTTAGACAAATTTGATGAAAGATTAAAAAATGTATACATGTTAAAAAAGATTATAAAAAATAATAAAATAAGGTCAGTTATTATTATTTTGTTATTTTAGAGAATTTTATGGTTTAAAGACAAAATTCATAGAACATGTGTTTGGTAAATTACTCGGTACTTGTATTGTTTTAAACTTGTCATAGTGAGGAAGGGTAAAGCTGGAACTAAAGGAGTTGGAACTTTGACATTTTAAGTGACGGCCTCAGGACAACATAAAGAAAAACTGTTACTAGATCGATTTTTATACTTTTAAAAAGCGTTATGTAAGCGGCAATCTTAAGATAGCCAACGAGCTGAAAAGATACTTTTTCGCACAAATTCAAATAATTCAAAGTAGGAAGCGATAACCCAGTGCGCCTTTTTAGCAAACCTGGGTTATTTTTTATCCTTGGTTACTTTTTCACCTAAGCTATTTTTTTTACTATTTTGGAGAATTGGTCGTTTTTTAAACTTTGTTACATTTTGAAAAGAATTATTTTTTAACCTTGGTTATTTTCAACCGTTTTTATTGTTTAAGTCGGGTTATCTAACCCTTCGTTATTTTTGAACCTAGTTTATTTTCTAACTTGTGTTGTTTTGTACGTTTTGTACCATTGGTTGTTTTTTTTAACTGAGGCCAGGTTTAGTTTTTAACCTTCATTATTTGTTTGATTATTTCTTAACCCAGGTTATTTTGAAGAAATGGTTATTTAGCTGGTTTATTGTTTTACTTCGACCACTTTGTAACCTTGGTTCTTTTTTGTTTAACTTGGGTTATTTTTAAACATGGCATTATTTTTTAATCTGGGTTATTTTTTAAATCGGGGTAATTTGACACACATTATATTTTAACAAGTGATAGTTTTCAACCTGGGTTATTTTGTTCGGTATTTCGGGTTATTTTAAGACATTGGTTATTTTTTTGTGTTTTTTTTTTTTTTAACGTCAGTTAGTTTTTACTTTGGTTGTTTCCAACCGTGGTTATTGTTTAACTCGGGTTATCTAACCCTTCGTTATTTTTGAACCTGGTTTATTTTCTAACTTGTGTTGTTTTGTACGTTTTGTACCCTTGGTTGTTTTTTAACCTAGGCCAGGTCTTCATTATTTGTTTGATTATTTCTTAACCCAGGTTATTTTAAATAAATGGTTATTAGCTGGTTTATTGTTTTACTTCGACCACTTTGTAACCTAGGTTCTTTTTTGTTTAACTTGGGTTATTTTTAAACATGGCATCATTTTTTAATCTGGGTTATTTTTTAAATCGGGGTAATTTGACACACATTATATTTTAAAAAGTGATAGTTTTCAACCTGGGTTATTTTGTTCGGTATTTCGGGTTATTTTAAGACATTGGTTATTTTTATTGTGTTTTTTTTTTTTTTAACGTCAGTTAGTTTTTACTTTGGTTGTTTTATTTAATTGCTTTGGTTACATTTGAACCTCTGTTATTTTCTCACTTGGGCGAATTTGTAAACTAGATTTTTTTGCCTAGGGTATTTTTTAACCTGGGTTATTTCTTAACTTTTTAAGGTTATTTTCTTTAACCAGGTTTATTTTTGAACCTTTGTTCTTTGAAACGTTGATTGTTTCTTAATTCAGGATATTTATAGCCATATTATTTTTAAAGCTGGCTTATTTTTAACAAGTCTTTTAACTTTAGTTTGTTTTAAACCTGGGTTATTTTTTAACATTGGTTGTTTTTTAACCTTGGTTATTTTTAGCCTAGGTCATTCTACAACCTTTTTCATTTTTTGACCTGGCTAATTTTGTAAACTTTTTGATGTGTAACGCTTTATTTTAACCATGATTATTTGTTTGAAACCTTGTTTATTTTGTAACCTTGATTATTTCTGAATATTCGTTGTTTTAACTAGGGTTTATTTTCACCCTTGAATAGAGTCTTTGTCTTACCCTGGTTATTTTGTATCCTTATTTATTTTATAGGCTGGGTTATTTGTAAACCTTTGTTATTTTTAAGCCTGGGTTAGATTTGGACATGGGTTATTTGTTAATCCCATCTAAATTCTTGTGTATATTTGAAGCTATGTCCTGGGGTAGTCTAAGACCTAGGTCTTCAACCTTTTTCTTTTTTTATCCTGCGTTATTTTGTAATCTTTTTTATCTTTAACCCGTTTTTTAACCTTGGTTATTTATTTTTTAAACTGGCTTATTTTTAATCCGTTTTATAAACTTAGTTTGTATTAAACTTGGGTTATTTTTTAACCTTGGTTATTTATGAATATTAATTATTTATTAACCCGGGTTATTTTTTAACTGTGGTAACTTTAACCTGGGTTTTTTTTATCTTTTAATATAACCTTGCCTTACCTGGGTTATTTTATATCCTTGGTTATCTTATAGGCTGGGTTATTTATAAACCTTTGTTATTTTTAAACCTGGGTTAGTTTTTAACCTGGGTTATTTGTTAATCAAAACTATTTTATAGCGTTGAGTATGTTTGAAGCTTTGTCCTGGGCTTGTTTTGCGTGGGTTTGTTTATAATTTTGGTGGTCTTATAACGCAGGTTATCTACTAACCTTTTTTTAAAAAAAATCCAGTGAACAATTAATATTTCTGTTTTTCCACAAAATTTATGTCTGCCAATAAAATTAGAGGGGTTATTTCTAGAACAGAAATAATTGAAAAAAGATAATATATTGTTTTTAAATTTAACTAAAAATAAAACAAAAAAATAATCTTATATTTTCGTCATTAACGATTAACAATTCTTAATCGAACAACAAAAAACCCAAATTAAATTCTTTCTGTTTCTTTAATTTTGTTGACAAGAATGTTAATAACACATCTGTTAACTTTGATTCATATATCGTTTCAAAAAACAAACAGTTACTTCAAATTTCTAATTTAGGTTAAAATTAATTGTTTTTTTTTTTGGTCTATGAAAAAATAATAATATGCAATCAGGTGATATCTTAATAAATAAATAAAAAATAAAAGAGTTCTTTTTTCAAAAAAAAAAAGAAATGATTTCTTAATTAAATGAAAACAGTTGACGACTGACAATTAGACCTAAAAAAAAAGAATATAGAAAAAAGACAATCAAATAAATATTCATTCAGCTGATTAAAATGAACTCCTATATTAAATTCTAAATAACTAATTGCGTGACAAGAGATGTGTGGTTACATTTATCTTCTTTTTTTCTTTTTTTTTTGTCAGCCTAGAAAATTGTGGTTCTATAAACTCGTATAGTGTGAGATGATTTTTTAATTTCTTAAATTAAGTTTCTATCTTTTATTGTTGTTTTAATTTACTTTTGACCTTTTTTATGACTAAGTGCGACAAATATAATTGTTAAATAATATAAAATTGATTGTGTTGAGATACATTTTTTCTCTAACAGAAATACTAACAAATAAATTTAAATGGGGCACCCAGGCGTATGCGCAACTAAAATAGATTTTTTTTTCAGTTTGAACTCCAAACAATTAAAATACAAAAATTAATTTAAAATATGTCAGAATTATACAAAATATATAAAATTTGTTTAAAATCAAATTGAAAATAGTCTCACGAGACCTCACGAATCATTATCGCTTTGCCTCTATTGACTTTAATTTATCAGTCTATATATATCTTGAATATGTTGCGTGTTTCAATAAAACAATTAAAAATGTGAGGAATACTAAAAAAACATACTCTTTTATGCAAGTAATCGTATTCATCAGAATTTAATTAATAATGAATGTAATTGGAATTCCCTTTAGACAAGTATTTCCCCTCACGTGACATTTTTATGTGAAATAGCGACAATATCCACCAGTTTCACCACTTTATCCACATTTGACACAATGTTAAGTGATGTGTGGTGTGTTTTCTACTATTTGTCTACCACATGATACTTATTGTTATCTATAAATCAATAGGTTATTATTTATAAAAAGTTTCATTTTATAGCGTTGATGAATCATCATCATCATTATTATCATTGACATCGACATCGACAACATCATCGTCATCATCATCGCTTTCAATAGGTACATACCCCTTTTTTGTTCTGTCTGACTTTGTGTATCATCATATCGATTGAAATTCTATGCGAAAGTTAAGAGGAAAAGTATTTTTGAGATACATATACATATATGTATATATTCAATGTCATTACAAGCGGCTATCGCTATAATATAAATTTGTATATTCATTGATTGTCGTCACTTTCAGATACGAACTTTAGACTTTTTTTTTGTATATTTCAATAGATGACATTTTATTTTCTAAACTGATGATGCCGTAAATAGATTATAATGAATTGTATGATGTTAGATGTCTGATGTTTGATAGATAGGTATGTTTATAATAGGAAATAAATATGTCATCACAGAAACATTTACTGACCGGATTTTCATTGTTTTAACTATTAGTATAATTTATATATAACAAAAAATATTATAGGCAAAGGCTTTTCTAACTAAATAAATTTATAATTAAAGTTTTTTCCAATTTAAGGTTCCATTTTGAATCGGGAAGCTGTCACTTTTGAATTGTCAACTGTTGACATTTGAAAAGTACAAGTGTTTAAATTCCCAATTAAATGTTAAAAACTTGCACAGACAATTTGCAAAACTAGAACATTTTTAGTCTTCTTCGGGAAGCACCTTCTCGGCCAACAACATTTAAAAAAAACGAAATTTCTTATTGAATGATCCTGTACTATATTTGAACTAAGGGTGGACAAACGACAATTTCCGGTGACAATGTTATTGGGAGGAAAAACAAACGATTGAAAGCACCCCCGTTGATGTCAGTTGATTTTAGAAGGTTTTTACACAACTTTAAATTTTCTAAAAAGTTGTCGAATCATTTTTGAACGGGTGGTCGAAAATTTTGTTTGTCGGCTGGAAACCGCTAATGCCTCGGGTGGACAAACGATTAGAATAAGTTTGATTGTTAAAATATTTTTTTGGTGAATTATTTTTGTTACTTAAAAAGTTGAATACATTTTTAACTAAATGTGGACACATTTTTAGAGACAATGTAACGTATCCACTCGGTCCGAACATCCGAAGTCATTTATTGTGGAAGGTGGGTGTGGTTTTCAGTTTTAGGGGAGTTCTTATAAGAAAGAAAAGCTTAAAACATTTTTTTCTGGATTTTTGACATTCATTGAAGTTGAAAAATATTTTTTATAAGAAATCCAAAATATACTTATGTTGGTTTTAAAACTCATCTTGGTTTTAGCTTTTAAATAGAAAGACAGGGTGAATGAGACCCACACTGATAACTTCACATCCTGTGGGTCTATTTGTCTTGCTTAAAAGGTTTCTAAGTTTTCGTGTCTCATTAAAAAACTTGTCAATTAAATTATTCTTAAAAATTTAAAAGTTACCTACAATATTTTGCATATTTTTCATATGATAAAATAGTTTGATTTCGAAATCTATTTTTGTAACGAGATTTTTAGTCGAAAACCAATTTTTGGTATTTTTTTAGCAATTCTTAAAAGTTTTTATTTCTTATAAACGGTGATTTTTTAAGAGCTTGAGAACTTTTTTAAAAAAAAAACGCATAAAATTTGCAAAATCTCATCGATTCTTTATTTGAAACGTTAGATTGGTCCATGGCATTTACTTTTTGAAGATAATTTCATTTAAATGTTGACCGCGGCTGCGTGTTAGGTGGTTCATTCGGAAAGTCCAATTTTGGGTAACTTTTTCGAGCATTTCGACCGGAATAGCCCGAATTTCTTCGGAAATGTTGTCTTCCAAAGCTGGAATAGTTGCTGGCTTATTTGTGTAGACTTTAGACTTGACGTAGCCCCACAAAAAATAGTCTAAAGGCGTCAAATCGCATGATCTTGGTGGCCAACTTACCGGTCCATTCCTTGAGATGAATTGTTCTCTGAAGTTTTCCCTCAAAATGGCCATAGAATCGCGAGTTGTGTGGCATGTAGCGCCATCTTGTTGAAACCACATGTCAACCAAGTTCAGTTCTTCCATTTTTGGCAACAAAAAGTTTGTTAGCATTGAACGATAGCGATCGCCATTCACCGTAACCTTGCGTCCAACAGCATCTTTGAAAAAATACGGTCCAATGATTCCACCAGCGTACAAACCACACCAAACAATGAGCCTCATCGCTGAACAAAATTTGTCGATAAAAAAGCGGATTTTCTGCCAACTTTTCTAGGGCCCATTCACTGAAAATTCGACGTTGTGGCAGATCGTTCGGCTTCAGTTCTTGCACGAGCTGTATTTTATACGGTTTTACACCAAGATCTTTGCGTAAAATCTTCCATGTGGTCGAATAACACAAACCCAATTGCTGCGAACGGCGACGAATCAACATTTCACGGTCTTCATCAACACTCTCAGAAACAGACGCAATATTCTCTTCTGTACGCACTGTACGCATTCGTGTGGTTGGTTTAATGTCCAATAAAGTAAACTGAGTGCGAAACTTGGTCACAATCGCATTAATTGTTTGCTCACTTGGTCGATTATGTAGACCATAAATCGGACGTAAAGCGCGGAACACATTTCGAACCGAACACTGATTTTGGTAATAAAATTCAATGATTTGCAAGCGTTGCTCGTTAGTAAGTCTATTCATGATGAAATGTCAAAGCTGAGCATCTTTCTCTTTGACACCATGTCTGAAATCCCGCGTGATCTGTCAAATACTAATGCATGAAAATCCTAACCTCAAAAAAATCACCCTTTATAAACAAATAAAAAGTTTACTGAATGTCGAAAACAATATTTTCTGTGAGATAAAACTAGTTTGAAGGCAATATTTTAAATTGTTGAAAAGACATTTGAGTCGAAAGTAAATTTTTATCAAGTTTTAGTAATGCTTTTTCTTAAGTTTTTTTTTGTGAAAAAAAAACTGTCAATTCGATTTTTTTTTTTAAATTTCACCAAATGGCAAAAACGTTATTCTTCGTTGTATTATTATCTGTGTCACAAAATTTATTTGAAGTCGATATCTTTACTTGTTCTTGAGCTATGGGCGACGAAAAAAATTCCCCGAAAGTACGGACGTAGGTACACACGCTGGCACAGACATTTCACAAAAAAATATTATTTAGACTCAAGGGATCTTGAAATGTCGAGGAATGTCAAAATTTTCAATTCGATTAATCGGACAGATTACAATAAATTCCTATGGGAAGTTAATACTATCAATTTTTATTTACATTTCCAAATTGTTCCGATAGTAAATTCGTCTACAACTATTGAAAAAAGTCTGCAAAAATAATTATAAGAACGATTTTTATTATAACTAAAAAAATATAACTTTTTTTTCCAAAAAATACCAAAGAAAAAATTAGTGTTTAACATTTTTAAAGTTCTTAAGATTTCCAATCTTTAAAAAAGAGCAAGTTCGTTCAATCAAATCGTGCATCATATTTTTGTTTGTCTTAATGAAATGTCTTTGTAAATAAAGTATAGCTTCTGAAAACTCTACTTGTAGCACACTTCTCAAAAAAAAAACTCCAAGCGTAATTTTCCATGAGAAAAACAAAATCAGATTAATTTTGCTAAATGATCAAAAGACTTGCAATACATTTATATTCCATCTTGTATAGCAAACAAAAACAAAAAACCTGTTAACCACGAGTCACGACTTCACTTCTCTTTACTTCACAAACTTAATCCACTTATAATATCATATCACACAAAAAAGAAAAAAAAATCTATATTATGTACGTTTTGTATTTAAAAGAGTTAGAGAACTGTCACTTTTAATTGATAAAATTTAAGTTTATCGACCTATGGTCTAACCAGACCAGTTGTCAATATATGAGAGTATTATAATTTATTTAAATTTACCACAAAGTGTGTGCGTCATTGAGTTTTATATATGTAGGTTATGGCTTTTGCCGGCTCTATCAATTACACACCCTTCATAATATTTATATATTTTTGAGGGCTTTATTTGTACCCTTCTTTATATGAATACAAAGATTAATCCTATTTGAGTTTGACCTGTATTTTTTTATTTTGTAATTGAATTCGATATTTTGTATTTTTTTATTTAAAAGTGATTCTTGGGACTGTTCTATATTTTTAAAAAGTTATAATCTTGTCTTGAAAAACTAAGGACAAAAGTAAAAATGGCTTCGATTTGAATTTTCATTAAAATTTTACTAAATATCAAATATTTTAACTATTGCAGGAACTTGCGATAGGAATTTGTTAATAAAACAAATACAAAATATAAATAAAATAGTATTAAAAAAATATATTTAAGAATTAAAATTAAATGAATTTAAATAAAATACTAACACACAGTTTATGTTTTTGGCAATAAACATTTTAAATAAGCTCTTGTTTAAGTAAAGACCTCTAGTTTGACAGTTAAAAATATTGTATGATTTAAAAAAAAAGTAATTTTTTACTAAAAAAACAGCTTTTTGTTATGGTGGTTCTTATTTACAAAAAAATAATAATGTTAAACGTATAACAATGTTTCTTAGTAAAAAAAAGTTTTAAGACCTAGGACTCTCTGAAATTTTCGAAAAATCGTATCAAAAATGATTTTCCGTGAAAATCAAACAAATAATTGGAATATAATAAAAAAAACATACGGGCTCTGTTAATTCGGCCATGGAACCTACAAAATAGAAGACGAAAGCAAAAAGCTTCAAAAAAGTTATTTCAATCAAGCACTGACATATAAAGCAAGAAACCCGTTCTTCGGAAAGAAAATCCTCAAAAAGTCCCTTTTTCCACCGAAAGCCTGAAAACCTAGTCACTGATCTTTTAAGCTGTTTTCTGTTGAGACACCTATCCAATATTAGTATTTTATTTTCTTACAGAAAAATATGTTCCAGATGTCAAAAACGTCGCTCTTAGCTTTTTTCTGTTGAACTACTTTAATGACAAAAAACCGTTAATTACTTTCAATTTGATTATATAAATCTAATTGAAAATCAAAGTAATCATAGCTTTTTTTCAATAATCATTACTCAAAATTATGTAATGAAATATTTCTACAATTACATTTTGAGTTATTTTAAAAAATATTTTCTTAAAGTTCATATTTTGTTTTATGTTTTATTTTTAAAAACTAATATACGCTTCTTAAAATTTTAAAACTATTGTATAAGAAAAACAACCAAAAACTTATAATAAATTTAAACCGAGAAATCAATAAGCTTCGCCTAAAAAACTTGAACAAACCCATAACAAGTTTCAATTACATGTAATGATAAGTGAATTTTGTTCAATTACAATTACAAGTAATTGAATTAATTAGAATTACAAGTAATTTAATTGTTTATTTTTTCAATTACAATAACATTTAGTTGTAATGGAAAAATATTCAATAAATAATTACTTGTAATTGAAAAGAATTATTAAAAAATAATCATTACTTCCCAACCCAAGAGTAGCTTAAAAGTTAAAAATTCCTAAAATTAAGGACCACTCTAACTTTTAAATATATTTTTATTCATTCCAATTACTAATAATTTATTTCTTCTCTATTTTCAGGTACGCTATCAGGTAATTTATCTCAACTTGACCTATGATAAAAATGTAGATATATGATAATTGTTTTCAACTTATATACAAATTATAGTAGGTAGTAGATACTTAAATTTTTCAAATGTGTTAAATCAAGTTGAATTTCAATTTAACTTCTCTGACATGAACTCAAACGCAGCGGTAAATCAATTAGCTAATAATAATTATATTCATATCACTGCATTGCATATAACGTATGAAAGTACATAAACCTACATAAATATTGTACAAGTTTGTTTGATATTATAAATGAAAACTTCTGTGCTTTATGGAACGACAACGGTTACATGTGGTTTACATCAGAGGAAAAATAGTGTATCTAACTTTATAAATGTTCAGAGGGTACCTATTAGTTAGTTAGTTAGTTCTTTGCATGCACTCATATGTACAATTCTGCTAAAGGCATGAGGTTTAAAGCAGCCAGCGGAACCAGCCATGCTGCAAGTTCCAAGGCTGAATGCACTCGAATAAAGTACTAAGTCATATTTTTGTTTTTTAAAATCGTTATACTCTGTGACAGAATACATATTATAGGCTGTGTGGCTATGGATGTAGAGGGAACAGTCAGCGACGGACCATAAAGATTTCATAATACTAAACAGACTATATAAGTGCTAATAGCGTGCACAATTTATATTATTAAAGTAAAGAGTACAGGGTGTGTGTATTATGTACTTAGATATCAGATTGCGTGCCGTTTTTGGTTAAGTAGGTTATTTTTGTTCTGTCGATATTGACGTCTAATAGCTTATGGCTGAAACACATACGCGCTTTAGCTTCGGCTTCGTCTGCGTTACGTTAGGCCTGCTTCGAGGTTGCTTTGAATGACATTTCTATTATTTCATCCCTCCAAAGAGCAAATATTTTGTTTGTTGACATTTTTTTACAGCTGATGAGCTGAACTAGAGCTTCCGTTTGGAGTCACAATACGTTACATTACGTTCTTTTCCTTACGATTGTCAAACGAAATGTGAGGTCGAAGTTTCATTGTGATAGCATGCATTGAATTCCTATGGCTGAACTCGTAAACGTCAGGTGAAGCCGAAGCTAAAGCTTGTTTGTGTTTCAGCCATTATTCAGCTATTAAATAAGGAAACATGTATTGTGTTACACAGAAGAAGTTTAGATTATTAAGATAAAGATACAAAAATTAGCTTTGACTTAATATCTTCAAATTGTATTAATGCTCATCATTTTACCCTTGAACCCAATTTCGCCCGTACTGTAAAAACTAGAGAATTGTTCTTTAACCGTACAACACGAATGGGGAATGCTTAATGTTTATGAATTCAACACTAATGTACACTGATATATCCTTTTTAATCCATCCCCTTATTCTTAATACTTAAATTCTCTTTGGCACATTAAGGGTATTAAAAAACCTTAATTAGGTAAAAATCCTGTTTTAAAAATGAATGCTTAATATTCTTAGACATCGCACATCGTAGAAATAAATTATAACCTCGTAATCTTAAGATATTGTTCTCGATTAAAAATTGTCAGCTGTCAAGTTATTTTTAGGATTGCCAACATTACTACACAAAAATGTTTTAATATTTCAAATCTTGCGCTAACTTTGAAACACCCTTTATTAGTTTTCTTTTTGTGAAAATACAAAATTTGGCCTTACAGTAGTTTTAAAACAAGAAACACCTTGTATATTGCTGCACTATAGCTTTTAGAAACTCCAGATAACTCGCATATATGTAAGAGAAACACATTTAATATTATAGAGTTTTAGGTTTTGCGTTGCTTACTTTTTTATCGCTTATGAGATCACCACACCGTACCACCGCGCCGGCCGCTGCCACACGGTTATGTGTGAATGAGGTGACGAAGAACATTGACCGCATAATTTATAATGAAATCGTGTTTATAAATGTTGTTTTGCTATGAGTTTTGCAGCATTAAACAACAA
This sequence comes from Eupeodes corollae, assembly GCF_945859685.1. Lineage (NCBI taxonomy): Eukaryota > Metazoa > Arthropoda > Insecta > Diptera > Syrphidae > Eupeodes > Eupeodes corollae. The sequence goes on from NC_079149.1 coordinate 114,428,483, forward strand.
TTAATTAATTGTAACTATATTATTATTGTTGTAAAAGTTCTTGTACTTTCAAAATTTTATGTTTGGTTTTATAAATTTTGTAAATTGGTTGTAAGGTTTATCAAAAATCTTGGGATTGTTTTATAACGTCCTCGTCGGTGATTTGATAACAGGACACAACGCAGGTTCCAAATGACTCTTTAAAAAACAATTGACTTCATGTTTTGTAGAAAAGTAATTCATCTTAAAAATTATAATTTTAAGGTGATTTTAACAAAATTTCGTAAAAAATGATTTTCGACACAAATATCTTTTCAAAAATTTCATATTATGGCTTTGAACTAATTTTAACTTATAAGAAATATTTTTTTTAACATTCGGAAAAATGTTTAAAAAAACGAATTGACAGTTTTTTTTACAAAAAATAAAAACCTAAACAAAAAAATTAATAAAAGTTGCGAAAAATTGATTTTCGACTCATACATCTTTTCGAAACTTTGAGATATTAGCTTTAAACTACTTTTATCTTTTAAAAAATATCGTTGTCAACATTCAGTAAAATTTTGAGAAAAATCTAATTGGCAGTTTTTTTTACAAAAAATAAAAACCTAAAAAAAAACAATATTAAACTTGGTAAAAATTTACTTTCGACTCAAAAAGCTTTTCAAAAATTAAAAAAAATTGTCTTCAAACTTTTTTTATTTCACAGAAAATATTGTTTTCGATATTCAGAAGTTTTTTTTTCCAACAGTCCGTTTTTTTCATAAAAAAATTAAGTCTACAAAAAATAGTAGGCAAATTTGGTAAATTTTATGTTCGGTTCTTGATATCTCTCAAAGTAATGCTACTAAACTTGGAAAAAATTTGTTTTAGACTAAAAAATTTAACAAAACTAGATTTTCAAACTAAACTTTTTTTTGATATGGAAAATATTGTTAGTAATTTTAAATTTTTTAAGAATAATTCAACTGACAACTTTTTTAACCTAACACAAAAACCTACCAAGTTTTAAGTAAGACAAATCGACAGTCAGTGTGGGTCGCATCCCAGCCTCTTTTTGTTTTTACTTTACATCGATTTTGCAATTAATTAACGTTTTAGGATCTCTGGATTATAACTGCATTATATTTTGAAAGATTTGTCTGTGTGTCGGTTCATACGTCTATCTGTTCTCTCTTAAAACTTTTTTTTTCGTTTTCAGAATTTTAAAAACCAGTAGAGATATCGGCTTCAAATAAATTCAGTCTAATATATAAAAACATCGAAATGTGCAGAGCTTTCAAAAATTGGGTCCGAGTTTTTTAAGAAATGGTTACAAATCTGAACAAAGCATTTTGTTTGTTTTTAAGGGTTGGCTTTATATAGGCTTTTTTTTCAAAAACTGCTTTTTTGGTACGGCATGCATAGCACCCGGTTAAAAAATAAGTTTTAAATATTTCCCAACGTTGACACATTTCATTCCAGAGGAGCATGATATTGACTTTCTGTTAAGATTTAGAGCCTGAAAGGTCTGTCATCGTCAAGAAAAGTTATGATTCATATATATAAACCACAATACATAGCCTATCATGTATTATTGTGAAAAAAAGTTACACAAAAATGAAATGTTGACATTTTATTTGACTAGTTTTAAATTACGTAAGATACCCATTACTTGCTTTTCCTTAAATAAAGAACCATAAAATAACAAAAGTAAAAAAGGGGGGAAAATTGACTTTGTTTTTCTTAAAATTCTCAGAAAACTAAAAAATGAGTCTTACTGTTAAGGTTTCTAAAAATTATTATTGACCTTTTAAAATATGAAAGCTAAAGGTACATAAATACATACCTACCTATTATATAAAACAATAGTAAAGTTACTCGCAACATGCTTTTAAAAAATGATCCAAATACCATCTGAAGTGGGAGTTATTTTTTTGTGTTGGGGTGTGTCAGTGGGAGATTTTTAAAAATGTCTAAAACAGTCAATAGATAGACATGAACAGAAATTGTTCCACTCTAGATTTTTTGTCTTATGTCGGACATGTTATACAAAATATGACATGGGAATTATGTTATGCCACTTAACGTGTTCTTCAATGTTAACTTGTTTTTTCAAATCATATTTTTTGTTTTGGTTTATGATATTAACCCATTCTTGGAAAAGTTCTTTTATATTTATATCAAATGGTTTTTTCTTACAAGGCACGTGATCATAGATATAATCTAACAAATCATAAGTCCGGTTTTATATTTTTGAATTTCAGTCGTGAATTTCAAACCGCCAATTCTCTCATATCTTCATGCTGCATCAAGTTTTATCACATTATACCACTAGACGTTGTGGCGGTGGCGTTGGCGCACTTTACTGATGGAGGTGGTAATTTGTGTGGATCGACTTATATGGTGGCGTGGGAACCACGAGATCGAATTTATTATACCTATAATCGCCTCCAGGTTAAAATAAAACAGTTTGTGCCCCAAGTGTTGATACCATTTGTCGCGTGGTTATACAAATGTCACGTGTTGTATTTTTATTTATGACAAAACATTTATTTGTATCTTATAGTCTGCATTTTTATTTATATAGATTGTTTTTTGTGTAGTCAGCTGATTTGGCTTTATATTTTCTGAAAGTTGAGTGTTTTATAAAAAAAGACCTTGAACTTTTATAAGTTGCTGAAGTTGATGTTTTTTGAAGTGATCATTATGGTAAAATATGTTTGAAGAGTTGGAAAACAAAATTAATACGAATTTAAAACAAACAGTTCCTTTTAAAAATGTTCTTATGATAGGTTTTACTTAAATCCGCTGTGCAAAACTGTGACTTTTGAAGCTGTCATTTTTTGACATTTGACAAGTAAAAAGTAAGGTACTACTAAAACATAAATGATACACGCAATTATTATATATTCCAAACAATGAGATGAACATTTTAAAGTTTGTTTTGTTCCTTGTGAAGCACTTAATCTGTCTGCTAGTAGAACCACTTGAATCTAAATATCCGACATCTGATATATTAACGTCGCATTATTTGAAATGCACAATCGATCTAGATTTAAAAATATCTGTTCCATGCGGCTCACTATGTGATGAGTACAAGCGACGCGTCGTGTGTTGCGCCAATATAGACTAGTCTTAGTCTTAGTCTTAGTCTTAGTCTTAGTCTTAGTCTTAGTCTTAGTCTTAGTCTTAGTCTTAGTCTTAGTCTTAGTCTTAGTCTTAGTCTTAGTCTTAGTCTTAGTCTTAGTCTTAGTCTTAGTCTTAGTCTTAGTCTTAGTCTTAGTCTTAGTCTTAGTCTTAGTCTTAGTCTTAGTCTTAGTCTTAGTCTTAGTCTTAGTCTTAGTCTTAGTCTTAGTCTTAGTCTTAGTCTTAGTCTTAGTCTTAGTCTTAGTCTTAGTCTTAGTCTTAGTCTTAGTCTTAGTCTTAGTCTTAGTCTTAGTCTTAGTCTTAGTCTTAGTCTTAGTCTTAGTCTTAGTCTTAGTCTTAGTCTTAGTCTTAGTCTTAGTCTTAGTCTTAGTCTTAGTCTTAGTCTTAGTCTTAGTCTTAGTCTTAGTCTTAGTCTTAGTCTTAGTCTTAGTCTTAGTCTTAGTCTTAGTCTTAGTCTTAGTCTTAGTCTTAGTCTTAGTCTTAGTCTTAGTCTTAGTCTTAGTCTTAGTCTTAGTCTTAGTCTTAGTCTTAGTCTTAGTCTTAGTCTTAGTCTTAGTCTTAGTCTTAGTCTTAGTCTTAGTCTTAGTCTTAGTCTTAGTCTTAGTCTTAGTCTTAGTCTTAGTCTTAGTCTTAGTCTTAGTCTTAGTCTTAGTCTTAGTCTTAGTCTTAGTCTTAGTCTTAGTCTTAGTCTTAGTCTTAGTCTTAGTCTTAGTCTTAGTCTTAGTCTTAGTCTTAGTCTTAGTCTTAAAAAACTTCCATTAATATGCCTCTTATTAGAACACCCTGTATTTCTTAATTATAGCGATAAAAACAAGGATATTATTTAATGAACTCAAATCTTCCAAACAAGTATCTTGACAACAAAAAAAATAATCCTACCGCATCTTACAATAAATTGTTAACATCCGCATTCCTATCTACGCTCTTCCGCATCCGCTTTCGTGTTCAATTTTATCTTTAAGGTTTGTGATTTCAGGAGATTTAATGGGCTTTCGTTTGGCACTATACATAATGGTTTTTATCTAGGACGCCGATGTCCTTGTGATTGCGGATTTGCTCTTTGGGATTATGTCCTTTTCCCGACCAATTTGTCAGGCTTAGCCTTATTTAGTACCACCACCACAGTCCCTCTTAAACGTTATTTTACTTACAACAACATAACATCTTATTTCTTAAGAATTATTTTCTTTATAATTTTGTTTGCCTTAATAAAATATCTCTAGAGCAATTTGATTTATTGATTTTTATTTATTTATTGCTAAGCAAGTTCATATTAACTTTATGTTGTTGTTGTTGTTCAAGTGTCTCATAACAGATGATTACTCTCAAGTGTAGGTAGGTATTAGAATTCTCTTGGGGAAGTACTTGGATATATTTATACTTTGTAAGACCCCATTGAGACATTACATTATCGTGGCAGGTCACGTACATCATATACTCCAGCAACAGCTCCATCAGCTCCAGCTCAGCTCCATGCGCTGCACAGCTGGTAGAGGAACGATATGCAATATTAATTCGACAAAAGTCACGTAGCATTGCTGGGAATATAATTGCATACTGGACTGGCCTGTCGTGGCCCGGCCTGGCTGGGCCTGGCGTGGATGGTGACCGACCAGTGACCACTTTCGATTGTCCGTTCGTGTTGTGAACAATTTTATAATTTTTTTTCTGAAGATTTCTTTTTGTTTAAATTTACTACGCCCCTCGTTGTCGTAGTCGTCGTCGTCTGTCGTCATCGTCATAGTAATTTGTCTCTCAAATGGCTAACAAGTGCATTGACCCATTGTAATGTGGCGACTACTGGATGCATATTATTGACCGGAACAACAATAACGTACAAATTTCTGAAATCATAAATTATTGAATTTGATTGTTGTATAATAACTCGTTGTATACAATGTCTAAGCCAAGCCAAGTGGTGGAAGTGATTCCACACGTTCCACGTTTTACGGGTATTTATATTACCACCTCGATTTAATAGTCAATGCATAATTTTTATTGAATTATTAAATAATTATATAGACTTAGAATTATGCAGGTTTGAGAGCTAGAAATGATGGCAAGTGTGTTGGGTTTTAATAATAATTATCTATAAGGTAATTTCTGTAAATGTTTTATGAATAAATTTATGAATTTTATTATTGATTATGAATGTACATTCTATAAGTTTTATTACTCATAGTCAGGTCAATGTTAGAAGATTTGTAAGTTTATCATTTTCTCATCAAGTATCTCGCATTAATTGTTTCTGTTAATAGAAATTTTATAGATGACTAAAAGTTGGTCTTAGTTCAATATAGGAACATGTTAACAGCAAAGCGTTAATAAAATTTGTAAATACAAAAATCAAGGAACTATAAAAGTCGCAGTTTTCTGAACACATTTCCACACTAAACATTCCCGAAAACTATGCCACCAACAATACTTCGATACATAATTCGCAATTAACACATTTCGAAAAATTAAGAAAAAAAAACATGTCACTGAAGAATACAATTTGGCATCACCCCTTTTATGAATTAAAAAAAAACTCATACAGTTAAGTGCAAATCAAAATCAAATTCAAATCATCTAGACGTCCCATAGAGGAAATGTGATGTTGACCTCTGAGAATGTACTTCCAAGTCCCAACTGTCTTATTATAAATTCAAGCAGCTGCGTTTAAATTATTCATTTTTTTTTTTTAAACATAATTACAAATTATCAAATGAATGCATACAATTTTGTCTATGGTTCGAAATTAATTTGCCTTTCATCTTTCACTTTTTTCAATGTTTTAAATTAAAGAAATTCAACTTGGAAAAAAAAGGAAAAGAAAAAGTTTTATTAATTTGAATGAAATTTGAATGAGTACAACAAATTGTTTTGTTTTTTTTTTTTGTTCTTTAATGTTTATTATGATACGAAATAGTTTAATTTTTTCTTGCAATAAATTTGTTATTTAACTTCCCATCAGAAGTTTTTGTATTGGGTACATTTTTTTAATCGAATTCTTATACACACTTTAGGGAAACCGTTTTTTCGTTAACCATATCTCAAAAAGCAACGAAAATATGGACTTCAAGTAAATACCATCGAGAATATGCAAAAAGCAATTTCAAATGCACGATTCGGTCGCCCGGACTTGCTCCTGTAACCAAATAGTCTGTGAAAAAGTAGTACCTATATTTTAAGATTTAAAATTTTTGCATTTTATTGTATCATTAATTCCATCTAGTGTACGTGGTTTTGACTCGTAAACCACTTTTTGAAGTAGAATAAGCCTTATTAGGGTTAGATACCAAATCAACTGAAGGCCCTGTTGGGATCTCCTAAATTGTATTGCTAAAATGTGCCTCATCCTTAGCTATTCCATTGACAGCCATTTTCAATCTATCGCTCTCGAAAGGTGAATTTTTAGAAAGTTGGAAACTGTCTTATATTATACCAATTTTTAAAACTGGATCTAAACTAGAAATTACAAATTATAGACCAATCAGCAAAATATCTGCACTTCCTAAGTTATTTGGGAAATTAGTCTGTGACGAGCTCACTTTTCAATTAAAAGATTTTGTATCCGATTTCCAACACGGATTTATATCTGGAATATCTACAACCACTAATCTTTCATTAATGACTAACTATATCATAAATAATTTTGAATCTTATCGTCAAACTGATATAATATTTACTGATGTTGCTAAAGCATTTGACCGCGTTAATCATCATATTCTTTTACACAAACTTTTGGAACTGGGATTTCATTCTAAGTTTCTGGATTGGTTGAAATCTTATTTAACTTCGAGAGTTCAAGTCGTTAAGATTAACAAATATCACTCTAATCAAATATTGGTTTCATCTGGTGTCCCTCAGGGTAGCCACTTAGGCCCTTTAATGTTCGCGTGCATACTTTCCGATAATATTTATTAGAGATATACTTACTAATCATATTAAATGTGCTCATCTTCTTGCACTTATATCTATTCGTGTTCCTAGTTTTTATTCCAGAGATAATATTCTTTTTTTTACGAACAATTTCATAGATCTAATTATGGTCGCAATAAACCGATTTCTCGTTGCATCAGAGAAACAAATTCAGTTTTTACTAGTGTGGACATTTTAAGAATTTGCACTAGATATACCATTAAAATGTATGTTTTAAATGTACTTAGATCTACTTGACGCTTGTATATATTTATATATTATTTTTATTTTTATTTTTGTATATATTATTGCAGTTTTATTGAAATATTGTTATCTTTTAGTCTATTAGAGAACTTTGTTCTTTGATTGATGAATAAATAAATGAAAGTCGTAATTATTGACGGTTACCTTGTTCCTCAAAAAGTAAGGACCAATGATTAATTTGTTTTGAATTTGCACACCAAACATTCTGCAAAGGTCATTCGTGGAGGCTTTAAGGGTTTTCTGCAGCATAATACCGGACATTTTGCTTATTTCAATAAATAACAGCATATCGTCATTCATTTCAAATAACAAGAGCATCTCTAAATCAAATTCTGAACGTTGGTGATTTTCAGTAGGTTTTAACTGTTGAACAATTGTCAACTTATAAGGATAGAACTCTCGGACGATTAATTGGTAAGGCCCTGAGCTTGTTTGCGCACCCAAAGTCGTGGACTTTGTGGAACAGCGGCTCTCACCCTTTCTGTATTTTTGGGAGTTATTACAGTACGTACGGGACCAGGTGGCCCCTGAATGAACGCTGTACTTTCACTACCGATTCATTTTTGTTGATGGGCCCTACGCGAATCATCAGGTATTATTTAAACAATACAATAGCTTGTTCAACAAAAAAAAATTTAAATCACTTTATAAGTTCCTCAGTAAATTTAAAAACAAAATAACAGGTCTGTGAAGGAGCTCTTTTGGAGAAACTCACACTTTTATTTTGTATCTTAAAGGAAACCAAATTGAGAAAAAAATGAAAAATTTAATATTGAGCTATTGTGCCGTTTTTCAGAAAAATCCAATTTTCTATATTTGACCAAAAATACATTTTTTATGACAACTGTTATTTTTTATCTGAAAAAAAAAATTAAAAAACGCCTAACGCTCTTTCGAAAGGGCGAATTGGCTGGACTCAACTAGACTTAAAGGAAAAGAAACAAAATGTTCACCATGAAAATTTTGTAAAAAGAAAAATAGAAAATGTAGAAAATGTAAAATATAATGACTGTTTTTTTTTTTTTTAACAAACAACATTAAAATCTAAATAAACTTAAACTGAATATGAAAAATATTAACTTAAAACTTTTTATATCTTTTTTTAAAAAAGTTGTTTTTAACTTTTGGTAAATTTTCAGAAAGATTCAATTGACAATTTGTCTTACTCAAAAATAAAACTTAAAAAAGTAGACAATTGAAGATTGAAGTCTCTTCAATTGTCTACTTTTTTAAGTCCTTTAGAAGACGATTAAATTAGCCACATTTTAAAGAGAGTTACTAGACGTTGCTTGTTAGCTTTCTTTTTTCTTTTAAAGAAAGCATTGATTTTGTTTAATAAAATAAAATGGTTTTTGTAATAGTTCATTAAATATAGCACAATTAGTTCATTGTAATTATTTTTGCAAACAATGTTCTGTTGAATAAGCCAGTTGCATTTCACCCTTAAACGATTCAGCCGTAATACTCGCACTTCCAGGAATGCTTATCAGTTTACCCTTGAGCTCATTTTCGGGCGTACTGTCAAGTATAGAGATTCTTTCTTAAATCGCACATCAAGAATGTGGAATGCTTTGGCCAGCTCTGTTTTTCCCTCCCATTTTGTTCAGAACTTTGAGACCAATGTGCATCGGTATCTCCTCTTAAATCCTTCCCTATTTTCCTAATGCTCGCACTGTGTTTAGATATAAACATGTAAAGGCTACTAATAATCCCTTGAGTGCCTGTAAATTATAAAAAAAAATTATTTGGCTGGTCAAAACAAATCAACTTTTAAAAAAATACATTTCTTTTTCAAGACTTACTAAAATATTGCTAGTATTTGGTTTCAGACCCCTTGTTTTTAATCACTTTAGCATATCTTCGTGTTTGGCTCGTTGCGAACACGACGGAAACCATTGGAATCCTTAAAATTAAATTTGGACTCATCCAGTATAATCCTCCATTTTCTAAAGGTCCAGTTAATGTGGTGATGAGCAAAACTTAATCTCGCCAGCTTGTTTTTGTTTTTTTTAGTCCACCATCAACATCTCGTCTACTAATTTTTCTTAGGTTCATTTCGAGTTGGGTTCTTATTTATCTCGATAATAAAGATGGAGGTAGTTTTAATTCCTAATGTTTTGGTCAACACTGTATGTTGTGTTATTTCCAACCTTCTGATGAGCCGTCATATAAGTTTAATAATTCTTTATCAGTCTGCGAACATATTTCATTTAAAATAAACTATAAATATAAGTTTATTTGTTTGTAACTTACAATCAAGATCAAAATATCAAATACAAATTAAAAATACAAATAAAAATATAAAATCTCGTGATGATGAGAGAGAACACCTTGGCAAGGTCACAAAAATACTTATGTATGTATAATTTCATTTAGGTAGAAAAAGAATTATTCATTTTGAATTTACCATAATTATGCACATGATGCTGCATACACCACACCACATTAGAATCACAGTTTTCTGCTGTTTTTTTTTTCAATTAATTGATAGAGCACGACATAAAAGTCAAATGCAATTAATGTCAAATAAAATTTAGAAACGAAAAAATGGAAGCCCTAACTAAGTTCTATAATTATTTCAATAGAATAATGTACTACAAATATATATATTTTTTACATAATAATTTCAATCAAGCAAACATACGGTTCAGAGAGAGAGTGGGCCCGTCATTTAATGGATGGCTTTCACATGTCTAGATGATTATGTACATCCCCATATCCCAAACCACATGCCCTTCCCTCTTCACATCATTTTCTAAACATCAAAATTTTATATTCTAATGGGAATATTCTAAAGCGGAAGATCAAGACAAAAATAAGATGAATTTTACTATCGGCAGAAAGTTAACATCTTAATTTTTGAGGCTATAAAATGTTCTTATAGTTCTTTTTGGAAGCTTTTTTTGGAATGCTCAAATGAAGACGTTAAAGTGGTAATAAAATTCCCTCGCTTTCGACTTACTGGCGACTACGTCAGATTTTGGCAATAATAAAGTTTTTTTTTGTTTTGTTTTATTTATTCAAGACAGCACAAAGTGTCCTATTCACTGGGACTATGAGGGATGAGCGATGTGTACGTGTATTTCTCCCTTTCATTGGAGACAATGAAAATTATGTCTTTGTCAGATTGCGTGAACTTAATATGGGCTTTCCTCATTTTCTCCTATAAATTGGTACAAAAACCAACAACAACACCAACAATGAACATCATGACATTGAATTGAATATTCAAAATTGATATTTCCGGCTTTGTTTTGTTGTTTTTGTTTTTCGTTAACTTTGCCTAAACTGTTGCAGTAATTTACAGAGAATGAATCTTGTTGTGTACTTATGTGGTTAAACATGTCACAATTAAGTTTATCATATGTAACCTTTAATTGCAGTGACAAAAGTTTTGTACTCGTATTACTACAGAAAAGGGAAAAAGTTACGGAAGTTTTGTTGTTGCTGTTTTTGTTTTAGTAGAAGAAACAAAGTAAAGTACAGATAGTAGATGATTTCCTTTGTTAAATGAGATGGAAACAATAAGGAAGAATTATAATCTCAGTTGTTTATCCTTTTAATGTGACGATTGTGATTTTTCTTCTCTTGCTTTGTAGGCATATTAATCTATATGGAATATTAAAGGGGGTAATAACCTTGAGTCATATAAGGGTTGCATGAAATACAAAAAAAAAAAACAAAAACCTCGATTGTAATTATTTGGGAAATATGGAAATGAAAATGCGTTGTATCACAAAAATAGGTAGTTTTGAGAAATTAAATGCTGTCATTTCCTGTAAACATGCTTCCAATATTTGGTTTGTAAACAATTTATATTTTAATTGGTTCAAAATTTGTGAATTGAATGATATAAACTTTTACAATTTTCTAATATAAAATTACTAGCATCGAGTCTGTAAAACTAAATGTACTACTTTATTGGTAAAAGCAAACATGCCCACGGCTTGCTTTCCAGGAGCGCATTCTGGCATCCCAATTATGTAAGATCTTGTTGATAGTTAGTAGATAGATGATAGATGACTGTCATGCCAGAGATCTTGGGTTCAATCCTTGCATATGCCATTTTTTTCACGTTTACTGCCTCTTACCATGAATTGAAAAATTATCCAAGCGTAATTTTTGTCTTGAAAATTGCTTTCTCAAATTAGCCGTTCGGATTCGGCTTAAATCTGTAGGTCCCCTCCAACCCTGACAACATTACTCGCACACAGGAATGGTTGAGTTGTAAGTCGCTAGGCCCTAGTTTTCAACGGACTGTTGCGCCACCCAATTTTTTTCTTTTTTGATAGTTTAGTGCTGTAGCTCACAGGTTGTATAATATTGGCCTTAAGTGCGTAAATCGTTTCCAGATTGTTAGCGTTACATTGAATCTTTATAATAACTCATAAAATTAAAGTAAACGGTGATTTTTTAAGAGCTTGAGAACTTTAAAAAAAAAAAAAAACGCATAAAATTTGCAAAATCTCATCGATTCTTTATTTGAAACGTTATATTGGTCCATGACATTTACTTTTTGAAGATAATTTCATTTAAATGTTGACCGCGGCTGCGTCTTAGGTGGTCCATTCGGAAAGTCCAATTTTGGGTAACTTTTTCGAGCATTTCGGCCGGAATAGCCCGAATTTCTTCGGAAATGTTGTCTTCCAAAGCTGGAATAGTTGCTGGCTTATTTGTGTAGACTTTAGACTTGACGTAGCCCCACAAAAAATAGTCTAAAGGCGTCAAATCGCATGATCTTGGTGGCCGACTTACCGGTCCATTCCTTGAGATGAATTGTTCTCCGAAGTTTTCCCTCAAAATGGCCATAGAATCGCGAGCTGTGTGGCATGTAGCGCCATCTTGTTGAAACCACATGTCAACCAAGTTCAGTTCTTCCATTTTTGGCAACAAAAAGTTTGTTAGCAATGAACGATAGCGATCGCCATTCACCGTAACGTTGCGTCCAACAGCATCTATGAAAAAATACGGTCCAATGATTCCACCAGCGTACAAACCACACCAAATAGTGCATTTTTCGGGATGCATGGGCAGTTCTTGAACGGCTTCTGGTTGCTCTTCACTCCAAATGCCGCAATTTTGCTTATTTACGTATCCATTCGACCAAAAATGAGCCTCATCGCTGAACAAAATTTGTCGATAAAAAAGCGGATTTTCTGCCAACTTTTCTAGGGCCCACTCACTGAATATTCGACGTTGTGGCAGATCGTTCGGCTTCAGTTCTTGCACGAGCTGTATTTTATACGGTTTTACACCAAGAACTTTGCGTAAAATCTTCCATGTGGTCGAATAACACAAACCCAATTGCTGCGAACGGCGACGAATCAACATTTCACGGTCTTCAGCAACACTCTCAGAAACAGACGCAATATTCTCTTCTGTACGCACTGTACGCATTCGTGTGGTTGGTTTAATGTCCAATAAAGTAAACTGAGTGCGAAACTTGGTCACAATCGCATTAATGGTTTGCTCACTTGGTCGATTATGTAGACCATAAATCGGACGTAAAGCGCGAAACACATTTCGAACCGAACACTGATTTTGGTAATAAAATTCAATGATTTGCAAGCGTTGCTCGTTAGTAAGTCTATTCATGATGAAATGTCAAAGCATACTGAGCATCTTTCTCTTTGACACCTTGTCTGAAATCCCGCGTGATCTGTCAAATACTAATGCATGAAAATCCTAACCTCAAAAAAATCACCCTTTACAAAAAGGCTAGATCGCTGCTCCAAAGAGGCCAATTGACACCTTGAAGAGAACTGATGATACCCAATGGTAGGTGAACATGCTCCTCAACAATAACGTTCGATTTTTCAGAGCTCCAGATACAAAGATTAATCACTGACTTTTGTATGTACAAAATTCGACCAGAAAACAGCTGTCAGTTTCAAAATAACTAATTATTCAAAAAGAAGAAACTAGGGCTATCTATAGAAGCTGTTTTTACGAGCTTTGAAGAAATATTACTTTTTGATACACAAGCTCTTCATTCATTCCACATTCTGGATGTTCGGTTAAAAAAGGAATCTCTGTACTTGAAAGTACTTAAATAGTTCCGTAAAATATTGCGATAAAAAAGGTCGACTTTAAAATGAGAAATAGTAAGATGGAAATTTGTGTTAGCATTCCTTTCGGTGATCTACTCATTGTGTAAAAATTCTCAAAAGATCTTGAGTCTTAAGTTTCGGGATCTAAGTTATGGACAGCGAAAATTCTGAAAATTTCTTTTCCAAATTTTACTATTTCGATAGTTTTACTTTCAATACAAATTAATTAAAATTGAAAATTTGAACATTTCTTGACATTTCAAGGTCCCTGGAATCTAAATCAAAGATTTCAAGGAAGATTCCTGTGTGTGAATACGTACGTGATGGTGATTTTCGTCGTACATATCTCAAGAACCAGTAAAAATATCATCTTCAAATTAATTTTGTGTAACACATTATAACATGGAAAGATGCAAAAGAGACTTTCAATAAAAACATTGAAAAACTAAAAAATAATATTGTTCACCTTGAATGACATCTTCTAAAACATTCAAAAAATTTAATTGACAGGTTTTTTTTACTAAACAAATAAAAACCTAAAAACTTATTACTAAAATTTGATACAAATTGATTTTTGTCCAAATATTTTGACAAATATTAAAGATATTGCCTTCAAACTAATTGTATCTTATAGAAATACATATTTTTTAATATTTATGAACGTTTTTAGAAAAATCTAACTATCAGTTTTTTTATTAGAAAAATAATAATCTACAATTGATTCGAATATTTCGAATTCGCCGTGAATTAAAGCCAAGTGAAATAAGGCAACATTTGAAGAAATAAAGCCAATTTCCAACAGCTGGTTTTATTACATTTAAAAAAAGTGAAATAAAGCCAAATTTGCCAAGTTTTGCATTCGTAAAAAAATTTGAACTCGAGATTATAAACAAACTAGATATTATAAAATGTTCGGGAAGTCGGCCGTCAGCCAGAACCGTTGGGTCGATTGAGTTCTAACTTTTAAATGACTCAAATATATTTTTTGATCAAACATAAACATCGAAATTCGAAAACGCCAACAAAGATTTGTTGAAAATTTTGATTTTATTAACTTGGCTTCTTTCAATGTAAAAAAAAATATTATTTTTGTGTTGCTTCAGAAAGGCACCCCGCAAAGAACCTTTGATTTGTTTTTGAACTTTCTCAGGAAATTATGATCCAATATAAATCAAAAATGTCTTATAATACAATTTTTTTTTTAATTTTGTCTAATAAAACTGGGACAGCATTTTTCAACGAAATATGAATGTTTTTTGAGAAATTTAATAACATTTAAATTTTTGAAGCAACACTCGTTTTACTGGCATATTATTAAATCTTTAAATAGATACTCGGGAAAGTTTGTACGATCCAGGAGTGCAACTGTGATTGGTTTTCTGATAAAAAGATAATTTAGTTTATCAAATTCCGTTTTAACATTACTAAACGCACCTCTTACTTAAAAAAATATGATACGTATTAGAAAACATTTTTTATAATTTTGTTTTTAAAAATAAATAATTTTTTTTAACAAATTTTTTAACAACTGGAAAATTAACAATTTCTTTTCATTCCATCGAACTACAAACTACTCGTAGATATATCACAACAATATTAATCATTTTTATATATAATTCGCAAGCAACACCCCGCAGGGATTCAAAACATCTTATAAAAACAATTAAAGTGCTTAAATATTCTTAACATGTATTTTTGAACATCTTTATAATGTTTTCCTGTTTTTCTTTTTTTTTCAGGATCAAAGAAAAGTATTAGAACATTGCGGAAAATGTTATTCGAAGATCTCACATAAGTAAATATTTTTACGAAATTCAATGATGAATTCAGCACGACATCATCGCATTGGAGTATTTCTATCTCCATAAACTATACAAAGCCAAAACGAAAAATCCAAAAATTAAAATTCATTTTTAGAATAAACAATAACACACAAAAAAAAGCAACAAAAACAACAAGAAAAATCGTCTTCGAAAATTTTATACAATTTATTAAAAAAGAAAAAAGAAACTGCAATCAACATCCTAATATCTAGTCACTATATAAAAGTCGAGGCAAAGAAGAAGGAAAATAGTACACAAAAACAACAACAAAATAGATACAACAAAAAATAAAAATCGAATTATTGAAATAAAAATTTATTAAATCAATTTATCTCAATAAATCTATACCTACATAATAATCCTATAATAAAATATATCTGCGCATAAAGCAACAATTAAACACAACGCCAACGTTTAAAAATACATATAGAGAAAAACTCGAAACGCAATTACCAAAGATTATAATTTGTATTTTTTTTTTAATTAATAAATTTACCCGAGGAAAGAAGAAGATTTTCAAAAATTGATCCAAAAATGCCATATAGTCGGGATGCATCGGTTAATGCCGATAAATTAAGCGGAATCGAGGAGGAAAGCGATTTGTATGAGGGTTTTGCTCCTCACGTCGATACATCGGAAATTAAGAATCTTGACTATCAAACCAATTCGAAGCAATCAGGTGAGTGATTTTATGAATATTTTTAATGTTGTGTATTTATTTACAAAATATGTGAGGAAATAGGTTTTAAAATAAATATTATATATTTTAAAATAAATAATTTCAATATCATTAAAATCTATTTATGAAACGGAAATCTGAAGGTGTAAACATACATTGCACATTGTAACCGTCACAAAATGATTTAGGAAATTTGTTAAGAAATAAATAATAGTGGCCTCGCGAATCAAGGTAATTTGATTTTTTTAGGATTCAGGTTTTCCCGGAGGAATTGTTCAATGCTCGGAATTTTTTGGAATTTTTTTTGTATTGCCAGACAAAATTTGTCTCTTAACACTTTTGGTAGACGTTATCCCAAAGTCTTTAAAATTCAGACTCTAATTGTTTGGGGTTTGGTTTTGCGACTGTGGTGCAAAAGGTTTATTATTTCTGACAATAAAGGAATTGTCTGGTGTATTAAACTGACAATTTAAAAAATTCGTCTGATAATGGCTGACAATTTTAAAAATTCGTGTGATAATGGCTGACGTTTCTGACAAAAGTGTCACAAATTGTAAGTTAACACAATTTTTAAGATATTTGAGACATATTTTTAATTGACAGATCTGACGGCGTTAAGTCTTTTCGTCCAAAACCATAGCGCCCAAATTAAAAATGTCATAGCGCCAAAACTATTTTATTAACATTTTATTGTTTTACGATTTGGGCTGTACCTTTGGGCATTAAAAGTTTTTTTTTAAGGTTTTTTGGAATTCCAAATTAAAAGAAGTGTTAGGTTATTCATATTGCTTAAGAAGAAAATGCCACAAAGCCCAAAGTAAATGTCATGTTGCCCAAATAAAATTTAAAATATTATAACTCCCAAATTACAAATTGCACATCACCCAAAAGATGTCATGTGTTTCAACATACTTTTAAAATGCTAAATAAGTCTAGCTCCCAGCATAATTTCGTGTAAACGTTAAAATATTTAGGGGACCCATGCTGTCCCTGCCTAAATATGAGCTTTTTGACGTTTTTCTAGAGATATTTCTAAAACATTTCTCTTTTTGGGCTTTACGTCGTTTTATTATTTGTGGTATTATGTCGTTGTGTGATTAGACTTATAAAACGACAGAAATCGTAATGCCAGCCATATGTCACAAACCCCCAATTCAAAATGAAAAATTCTTTTGGTCAAAATGACAACTAACAATTTGGGCGTTCTTTTTAACCTCAAATAGGAAGTTATTGTAATGCGTTCGATTTGTCGAATTGAACATTTTGACATTTCTGCCGAAATAAAAGATTTTTAGAAAGATGTCTGTGCGTGCGTGTGTACGTACGTTCGTACGTCCGTACGGTCGCTTTTTTTCGGCGTCCATAGCTCAAAAACCAGAAGAGATTTCGACTTTAAATAAATTGTGTTAAACAGATAATAATGGAGAAAGATGCAGAAAGGGCTCTAAAGAAAATTGCGTGGGTGGCTTTTTTTACCATAGCAGTTTAAGAAAAGGTCAAAATGTTGGTTAACCCTTAATATCTCACGAACCAATGTAACGTGATACCAAACCAGTATATTTTTGGAAAAAAAATCCAATTAACGATTTCTTTTATAAATCAAAAAAACTTGACAAAAATTTTACGAATAAAAAAAGGTTTCATCTCCAAAACAATTTTCTGCAACGAAAAATAACATTTCTAACATCTGGTAAAATGTTGAAAAAAATCTTATTGACAGTTTTTTTTACAAAAAATAAAAACCTAAACAAAAAAAAACATTACATTAAAGTTGGTAAAAATTTTGCGAATCAAATTTTCAAAAATTCAAAATATTGTCCTAAAATTTTTTTATTTCACAGAAAATATTGTTTTCGATATAAGACATACTCCCTTTTTTTTTGGCTATTGTGATTTTGGGTTTTGTTACCAATTTTGGGCCTTATGTCAGTTTAAGGTTTTGGCGTTATGGTCAGGTTTAAAAATATTGAAGACCTTGCAATCTTCTGTAGTTAGCCTTAATTTTAACCAAGTGGAAAATAATAAAGTGCTGAAATTTTTGTTTTGTCTGCGGTAGTATTCCACATGTGATATATTTCAATCATTTAAAATTGTGCCCACTAAAAGCGTTATGACTGCTTTTAATATGTTTCAAGTTTAAACACATTCATTTTTTTTTTAAAACATTATTCAAGAAAAAAAATCTTAAAGTTTTGATTATAAAAAGAGAAAGAGAAATTCAGAGTTCAGTGTTTTACATTCTTGATGTGCGACTTCAGAAGGAATATATACACATACTTAAAATGTCGTCTTAAATTGAGCTCAAGGTTTAATTGAAGTGAGAGAATTGTTTGAAAAACATTGCACCCTTAGAAGTCAAATAAGTATTGTATTTTGTCCATCCTGTATGCGATAGAGAAATCGAATTTTAACAATTCTATTCTCCAAGTTTTGACATTTTTTTTTTTTTTTTTTTTTTTTTTATATCCGATGGAAATCTTCAAAAGACACTCGGTAAGAATCGGTACCGAGTAGTGTGGGACTTTTACCGCACTAAAACCACCGGTGAATCAGGACCAATCTATGAAAGATCGACAAATGATTTTTATTTCTTAATTTTTAAAATCGCATTGGGGGAAGTTTAAGGTTATAACACTTTCCCGTAGCTTTTAGCCCATCAGCTCATGAGGCTTGGTTCTTCTTAATCTCCGAACATTTAATACGGTCTCCATTTCAGAGTTAGTATGACTTTGCAGCCGCTTATTGTGTGATACAGCGTGTTTCTTAACCACTTCTGTAACCATTTCAATTTGAAGGTCACGATGTAGATCGCTATTTCTTATATACCAAGGGGCATTTATTATTCCACGAAGGACCTTGCTTTGGAATTTTTGGATGGGTTCAGCATTTGTTTTCTTTGTACAGCCCCATAGTTGGATGCCATATGTCCAAACGGGTTTCAATACTTGCTTATATAACATTAGTTTGTTCTGGATAGATAGGTCAGAGTTCTTTCCTATTAACCAGTACATTTTCTGTACTTCAAGTTTAGTTCTTCTCTTTTCTTTTTGATGTGTTCTTTCCATTTAAGCTTTGCATCCAAATTCATTCCAAGGTATTTGGCGGTATTGGAGTAAGGTACTTCTGTACTGTTTATACAAATTGGAACATTGTTTATGTTTTTGTTTGTAAAGTTTATATGCGTCGATTTTGTTTCGTTTAATTTGATACGCCATTTGTGCGTCCAATCACTAACTTTATCGACTGCATTTTGCAATTTTTGTGTAGCCTTCGTAACGGATTTATCTGGCCATGATAGCGTTGATGTCCACTGGAATATCCCTTGTATATAACAGATACAGGGTTGGTCCTAGGACACTTCATTGTGGTACACCGGCTTCAATTTTCTTAAGTTCCGAGTAATTTTGGTCGTACCGTACTCTAAAGAGTCGGTTCGTAATGTAGGATTTCAGTATTTCGTAGTACTGCCTGGGGAAGTCCCTATGCAGTTTGTACTCAAGTCCCAAGTGCCAAACCTTGTCAAAAGCTTGAGCAACATCTAAGAATACAGACGAGCATACTTGTTTTTCTTCAAGTGCCTTTTCCACAACATCCGTAATTCGATGCACTGGTCTATCGTGGAATGTTTATTTCTAAATCCAAACTGATGGTCGGAATTAGTCTTCTTTCTTCAATTATTTTGTTAAGCCTTTTAAGTAGCAGTTTTTCAAAAACTTTTGCCATGATTGGTATAAGCGATATTGGTCTGTAAGATGTAACTTCTGTTGGTGGCTTTCCTTGTTTAGGTATAACAATGACTTCCGCAATTTTCCAATGATGTGGCACATATCTTAGTTTAAGGCATGCGTTTGTTTTCTTTAGTAAACTTTGGTTCTTCAAAGTGTGTTAAGCACTTTTTTATAAGTATTGCTGATCCTCCCCTAGCTTTGTCAGCTGGGTGCGGAGCGTGATAACATGTATAGTTTGGTAATTTATTATCAAGATTTTGTTCAATAGCGAGGTGGGTTTCGGACACCAAACAAATGTCTATATGCTCTATGTCTAAAAAGATATTTAGTTCTGATACATGCTGTAAGAGACCGTTTGCATTCCATGTTGCGATTTTGAGTGTTCTGTCCATCATTGTTTTTTAAGAGCGACTTCTTCGCTTAGCTGTTTTATGTTTAAATCTTGTTGGTCAATCCTTTTCAGGATGAGTTTTGACATTGAAATCGAGAAAATTTGTATGATAAATTCTGGTTATATTTTTGAATTGAATTAACATAATAGTAAAATTTTAAAAAGACCTATGTATACGAGTATTGTATGTTCCGACCTAAAATTTCGAAATTTATTGTAAGAAATGTGTGAAGTGTCATTTCATTTAAAAGTAAATTATGCCTTTAAGAAGGTTTTAACATAAGCCGTGTTTTTTGAATGATTGAATAGCTGAATTATAAAAATTGCTTCATTTTTATAAACATTTTTTCCCTTGTATGTAATAAAAGTAAAAGACGTATATAAGATTCCAACTTGTACAACTGGAAAAAGTTTTAAAAATCTTAATTTTTCTACTGAAATTTCAAATTTTGTATTAAAGAGAAAAAATGTTTTATTTTCTATCTCTCAATCTAAAAACGATCAATTCCCTTGATCTTTAAAGATAAGGCAAGCTCTTAATGTGATTTGTATGATTTTGACAAGCATATGTCTAAAACCGTCTAACTACTCACAAAACGGAACCATCACGAAAATTAGAAAAAAATATTAAATATTTTAAAAGTTCAAATTTAATTTCCAAAAGTTTATTCCTAAATACAAAAACCTTTGCGGCTGTTTGTTCTTCTGTATTGATATTAAAGTAAACAAATGAAATCTTCACCTGATACTTATTTAACGAATGCAAAAAAACAAAACAAAAAAAACAATTATATTAAATAAGTGTCTTTCTATTATCACCAAAAAAGCAACAATTATTCAATATATTTATAACTAAAGTGAAAATAAAAACAAAAGAAAAAAATGATTGTCGTTTTATTATTTCAATAACCACCCTATTATTTCAAATGCTATTAAAGTATTAGGGATAAATAAAGTATTGTATATAAAAAAAATACGGTTGGTTTAGCATTGTTCACAAAACATTTCCAATTCATCTCAATACTGTTTTTTTTTTACTTATTTTCCATTGAATTAACTTTCTTCTCTCTTCTTTTAAAAAAAAGACCTGAAAGAAATACTACATAATTCTTTTTGAAAATATATATTTGGCAATAAATCAATTTCAAACTCAATAACAACCATTCTTTCACTTCATTTAAGTTAACGTTAAACGGTAACTTCCGATTCTTCTTCTTTTATAAAAAAGGAAGGTGTATTAGACTTCTTTTCTAAGAAAATGCTATTCACACCTGAACAAGTGTTATTGGTTTGTTTAAAATTAAAAATAAATAAATAAATTGTCCGTCAGTACTTTTTTTCTTCTTCTTATATATTTTTTTGTTGCCTATTAACTATGAATTATGAGATGAAAACACGAGTTCCAAATAAATTAAATACCTACATTCTAGTCTGCCACTGTGGTGTTGTTTTTTTAAATCTTTTTTTATAGTTGCCAATTTCTGTCGAAATAACTCAATCTTTATATATTTGTTTTTTCTTTTCTTAAATACGATGCCGCTACCATTTCTTTGTACTACTGCTACCGGTAATTTTGAAAATTTATGAGATTGAAATCGATTTTTTTTGTTTTAATTTTTTGTTTTGCTTATTTGTCAAACATTGTTTATTGTTTTTTTTTTTAATTTTTTGTACGTACGAAATTCAATAGTTGATTTGTTATTGGACTTTATATTCAGCTAAAAGTACAAAGTTCATTTTAGGTTATTTAATTTTCTGGAAAAGTTTTAAGGCTGTACAATGGAGACTTAAGATATTATTTGACTCATTTATTGAAAATAAAATTGGATAGGAATCAAGTTTTGTCTTCATAAGAAAAATCGTGCCCTTATGATATATCAAAAAACATTTGTGTAGGTTTTTTAAGTATCGACAATGATTATTTAAATTTGAGAGTTAAATGAGTAAAAAAATATCAATACTCTTTAAACAAACTGTGTATGTGTAAAATGGCTGCTGAAAAATGTGGAATTGTTTTGGAATATCTTATAATTTATAAAATTGTAAGAGATCTTTTGGTAAACTATCACAGTAACTTCCACATGCTGTCCCTTTCCTTAATGTTTCTAAGTCACTGTTTAATATTTTCAGATCGCGTCACTTAAAGTTTGTCATTTTACTTAGCTGTCAAGTATTACTGTGATACATTACCAGGTCTGTTATATTTTGGTTATATTGTCATAGTTTTGATTTGGATTTTTTTGTAATGGTTCCGATTTTAGAATTTTAATCTGACACTTCTCAGTATTCGCTGGTCCCTAGAATCTAAATTAATTGTTTTTTAGAGCAAACATGCTCCTGCAATAAGAAAATTCAACAGTCCGGTATTTGGGCAGCTGTCAATTTTGGAGCTATCATTGTTTGAGATTTGACAACTAAAAAAGTGATTAATGACGCATTGAAAATACTTAAATTTACTATACAAATGTTGAACTAAACTAAAGTATCAAAGGCTGTGGGATCCTGAAGAATTTTCTCGACCCACATAAGTGAAACTGGTGGACAAGTTTGGCCCAGTTGGGGTAGGTATAAGTAAGTTAGTGATGTGATTCATCAACACTGTGTGCGTTACTCACGAAAACTGAAAATATTGTTTCTGAAACCTTGGACAAAACCCTGATTTGTCGATTTCTCGTCGATCTTTGGAATTAGGGTACACCGTATTCTATATCACAACTTATTTCGGCCTTATATCTGAAGGCTTTTGAAGTTCATTTGACACAAGTACTCAAGCCAGTCGATCACCAGTAACGTCGTGTATTTGCATCAAAACGATACAGATTTTCATCAAAAAACTAGCAGTGACGAAGTCTTTTTTTTTTTTACTCAAAGGTAACTTTAAAGGTCAGAATTGTGGAATTTGACGGTCCGAAAATATTCAAAGTGTTTGTTGAAAAACCTTTTTTGAAGTACTGCGTTTCCTTCCTCACATGCAACGAAACAATTGAAATGTTGCAAGAAAATTTTCCTCACCATGTTATTCCTGGAAGAAAAGTTGATCACCATTTTTCTCCGAAATCTGTGTTGATCTAGCACCTTTAGACTTGAAGTAAATGAAATAAATAAATGAAGTAAATGAAAGATTTATGCCAATGCTCCAGAATTAATTAAAGACTTTTAAAAACATATCGTTTTTCTAACATTAAACATAAATTTTCATTGATTTCTTTTTAAACACTCGTTTTCTAAAATGGAACCTCTCATTGGAAAAACATGAAAAGATTTGATATAACGTCTTCAATACCTCCACAGAAAAAAATAGCTTTTAATAAATTATTTTATGTCAAAACGTTTTGTCAATTGTTTTATTAATTACTTGCAGTCCAGTACATTAAAGGGTATACAAAATAAACTTTGAGTTTAGTTTTAAATTGTGAAATTCACTAATAATGTATATTGAGATAACCCAACATTTTTTAAAGATATAGTATCACATACTTGATATACTCAGATCTGCTATTTATGATCTATTCCAAAAATTTAATTTATAATATAATAATAATAACTCCATTAACTCCTTATTTTTACACGTTGTACCTGAAAAGTAGTATCTGTGGCGCAATGATTAATGCGTAGGACTGTCATGCTACAAAATTTTTCACGGGTACTGCTTCTTGCGAAAACAAATCATCCAAGAGTAAGTCTTGTCATGAAAAGTGCTT
The DNA here is from genome assembly GCF_945859685.1 of Eupeodes corollae. Classification (NCBI taxonomy): domain Eukaryota; kingdom Metazoa; phylum Arthropoda; class Insecta; order Diptera; family Syrphidae; genus Eupeodes; species Eupeodes corollae. The sequence goes on from NC_079149.1 coordinate 114,452,130, forward strand.
TTCAAATTCCCTTCATCCCTGACAACATTACTCGCAGAGAGGAATGGTTAAGATTTGTAAGTCACTAGGCCCTAGTTCTAAAGAGACTGTTGAGCCACTCAATTTATTAATTTTAAGGTTGAATTCTTTGAGGGGATTAATGCAATTGGCTTTTACATTAGAGCATTGCTTATGGAAGTAGCGATAAAATACTGACAGAAATAAAACCTTACGACTACGGTATTCGAGAGACACAAGAGTTCCAGTTAGACAATCGGTCACCTATCATTTTTAAAGCCCTCTTTTGAATTCTGTTCAAAAGACTCAAGTGGGTTATAAGATCAGCTGCCCAGATATGGGAATCGTACTCCAGTTTTGGGAACACATAGGCTTCGTAAATTATAGCCAGATCAGAAGGGTAAAAAAAACATCGTCAGAGAAAACCTAAACACCAAGCAGCATTTTTAGCGAAGTCAAATATGTGATCATTCCACAATAAGTGATTTGTAATGAACATACCTAGGACTGATAGCTTTTCAGTCTCCTCGATGCAAGTCCCACTCATGAATAGTGGCTTTAGGGGAAGGGTTACGCTTTTCGACAGAAGACAACATTGAATTTTCGAAACATTAAATTCTACACGGTTTTTGATTCCACATTCCAATACTGTCAAGATCAGAATTTAATGAGCTTATCATATGCTGTAATTGGTGATCTACATCCGAAGAACAAGGATGAGAATCTAAAAAGCTGAGGTATCAGCGAAATAATTTTAAGTGTCAGACAAAAGATCATTTAAAAATTGGGAAGAGCGTCGGAGACAAAACGAAGCCCTGGGGCACACCAGTGTTTATATTGTGGCAATCAGGTTTAAGCCCGTCCAATACTACTTGAATTGAACGGTCCGAAAGCTAATTTTTAACCCAATAAAAAATAGATTCATTTATACCAAAGCACGCATTTTCGATAAGAGATTCAGGCCAAACTTTATCCGAGTGTTTCAGTTGTTGATTTGAGCACTTTCCTAAATTTCCAAAATACTTATCATAAATGAAATTACATACATTGTTCTTCATTTCGATTTACCCTATTTTTGTTTTCATCTCTATTTTGGAGCACCCTACATCTTAAGTCGATTAAACACATTTTTTTGCCAACACGTTGACCGTTAAAATTATATTTTAAGACATTTTGTATGGCTTAATTTTTGTTTTCAAAAAATTAAATACCGAGGTAGTCCCTGAAAGAAAAGTGATACACGTTTTTTTTTTTATAAATCTTGATGAAATATTTCGTTCCAAAGATCATCGTTCGAAATAATTTCTTTTGAATGTCCATTTAATGACACGCGCTTGTCTATTTATGCTTTTTTTTTTGAATTTTTACTTTTTTTTTTCTTTGATTTTTGTTGATAAGCTTTTAAAAAATATTTCAACAACAAAAAGCATACAAAAAAAAGAGAAATAAAATAATTTATATATTGTAGAATAAACAAAAAATCAGTGAAAAACATGATTTAACGTTAGAAAAAACCGGCACTTGAAAGAGTCCACTTGAGATTGTTGATTTGTTCAACAACAACACAAAAAAATAAGCTTTTTCTGTGCCAAAAAAATGTATTGCTAGGTAAATGGAATGTTTCAGTTTCAGTTTCAGAATTTGACTCTTAAGAAATGGTAAATTTTGAAAATAAAGCATTTTAAAAGTTTCAATTAAAAAATAATATTCGGATACATTTTTTAAAACGTTACTTATATCCGATTAAAGTGAATATCCGATTAAAAAGAATAAATAAAAAGAGGAGAGAATATGCGGTTTTCAAAAACAATTTATTACTTTCGCCTTTAATTTTTTCAACACGACTGTTTTACCTACATAATATTTGAAATCATTTTGCGAATACTTTAGGTTCCCGTGAAAAAAAAACATAAATAAGATAAAAATATGATAAGTACCTATGACATATTAAATTACTTTTAACATTTTTTTTTTTTATCAGATGAAAACCTAGGTACTGGTACGTTAAAACACAGGAACCGCAATAAATTATCGTATCTCCTTTTTTGAAGTTTTGTTTATTTAATCGTTTATTATCAGTATAAAAAGAGTATTCACATATAAACGCGAATTGGTAAACAATAGTTAAGTGCCTTTTAAAGTTCTATCTATAACATTTGTTCTGTTTTTTTTTGTTTAAGAAAAAAATTACAAAAAAAAACGTATGGCGTTAAACGAAAAATGTACGTTTATTCTTTTTTTTTTGTACAGTAAACTTTAAGATTGGTCTAAAATTATGTTCAAATTTAATTATTTTAACCACAACGAATAATTGATTTAAATCAATTAAGCAATTTGTATCTATGTATGAATAAACAATTTATTATCTTTTAGGAAAACAGACACTTTATGAATTTAGTTTTTGATAAAATTGTTTTTTTTTTTCCAAACCGTCTCAAGAAGTTTTTTTTTATTACTTATATGTTTCTTAGAAAAATGATAATAATATTTATGGTATAAATTTGTCACAAAAGTGTGACGTTAATCTGTATTACATTTATGATAGTATAAGACTGTGATAGTGTGTCAAGCATATTTGGTTTAATTTTTGATGTTTAACAACTTTTCAGGTACATACATAAATAAATTGGGCGGCGCAAAAGTCCACTGAGAACTAGAGCCTAAGGACTTACAACTCTCAACCATTCTCCTGTGCGAGTAATTCTGTTAGGGATAGGGGGACCTACAGTTTTAAGCCGAATCCGAATGGCTAATTTGGAAACGCATTCATAAAAGAATTAATCTTGTAGGATTTATCAATTCGTCGTAGTTCCCGTGAAAAAAAAAAACTAAATGTGGCACTGGCAGCGGTAGAGAACTCTGACATAACAGCCTTAAGCACTAATTATCATGCCTCGTGAACGATGCATTAATTATTTATATTAAAAGTTCACTGCATTGGATAATAATTTTTAAATTGCGCTTTCGACAAAATGGCACCGGATTTCTTAACAAAAATTGCAACTTTAAAATTATTTATGGCAGAAAATGTTAGGACACACCACTTTCTCAGCAACTTATGAACCGATGTCAATAATTTTTTTTTAGTTAGCTCTTATATTGCCTTAACAATATTTGATTATCAATAGTGCAATTTTTTATTGTTTGGATTTTTAAAAAAATATTGAAAATTCAAAATTTTATATCTCAAAACGGCTCAACATTTTTGTGGGAAAGTCAAATGTAGAACGTATATTTACAAACACTAAACAACCAAAACTATTTTTAGAGCAAAATTGAAAAATTTTATATATACAAAATTAATTAAAAAAAAAAACTGCTCTAACGATTTTTTTTTTAATTCATAAAATGGCATTTAAATTTTTGAAGCAAAACTTATTTTTCAGGTAAAATTTGAAATCTTCAATGAGTTTTTTTGTTTTAAACTATTTCACTGTTCATGAGCCCGAAAGTGCGTATTATTTTGACAAAACTTAAATTACATTCCTATCTTGTATTCAAATTAATACATTTGGTACATATTAATTACCGTGTAGCGCCACTGCATCGGATTAACGAATGTGGTATCTTTAATCAACATTTATTTTAAAGTGTCTATCAAGAAGTATTATCTTGGTACCTTTGTATTTCTGATTTTACAATATTATTCGTTAAGAGAAAAAGGTTATATTTTACTTGCCTTTGCCTATATAAAATATAAAAGAATAAATTTTTCTACAAATTAAAGAAATCTGGAATATATGTATTTTCTATTAGGCTCACTTTTTTTCATATACACATTATACCTAACCTATATAGGTATTACGAACAACCCCTACAACTACTGCTTACGCGTCACTTCATGACTAAAGTCCAAAACGCAGAAGAGCTTGACTGTAAGCAACACATGAATAGCAATTTTTTGTACCTGTTCGTATGTTTTTTTTTTACTTGAACGAAAAAAATGAACTGGACGTAATAACTCCATGTTTTTGCTGAAAACTTTTGGGAAAGAAGGAATTTGATTAGATTGTAGTAGGTACCTCCTACAAACCAATAAAATCCTTCATTATCATCATAAACATGTCTTTATGTTATCTGCATAAAACTGAGCATGCCAATGAAATATTCTTTATCCGTTTTAGACACCTACCTAACTACACACGCAATAGGTGATAGCCTTACAATTTAAACATACATTTTCTTTCTCTTTCTTATCTTCAGATACTTTATTTTCCATCCTGGTTCTTCTAATATGAAACTAAAATAAAGCTTTCCAAAGGAAAAAGCTTTGAAGTTCAAAGTTTGAACAAACTAGTTCAATACATAAATAATTGTTTTCGTTAAGTATGTCCGGAAAGAGTTATCCTAGGATGAGTTGTGTCCTGGGATGAATCACACGTTTTTGACAAATCAAATAACATTTATATCTTTGAAGACAAACTTATTTTACAGGTTATTAAATGTTATATATGTAGGTACTTTTTTAAACAAACTCTTTGCATACAAGAGCAAGTTCTTGCAACCCAGTCGTGCATTTTATTTAAACATAAGTTTCTTTAAAAAAGTGTTTAAAAAAATAGTCTTTCAATATTTTCTGGGGTTTTAACCGTCCTTTATGTTTTTTCTGCACATCATTCCAAAGTCCATAAAAACTGCCAATTCCTTATTTTTATGGTCAAATGACAGTGTTTAAGATTTATTATCCCAAACATTTATTCGGATTTAAACTTATCTACACAATCACATCAGATATAAATTTAATGTCAATCATTGGGTATTAGGTATTTATTAGATATCCAATGAAATAAAATAAATAAAAAGCAATAAATTGGATATAACAAGAGTTTTTAAAAATCTGCTTTAAAATGGGTGCATAGATATTTTTATTTTTTTGTTTACATTAAAATCTTTTACAAAATTATTCATTAAAAACCAACAAATCTGACCTTTTCTGTAATCCATTCATTTATAAATATAATCTGGTGCAAAACATACTCGCATGTATAAATGTATGATCATAAATAAAAGATTAAAATGTCAACAAGATTTATGTTTTTTTACTTAATTTTGTTTTATTTAATTTTTAACACATTGATATTAAAAGCTTCGCACAAAATAATAATGATGATAAAATAAAAATGCTTACTTTTTTGTTTAATTTAACCGGCTTAAGATTAAAATGTAATAAAAAATATACACTTAGTATAAAAATTACATGAACAAATTACTTATCGCATAAACTTGCTGTTGAGGTTCGAAATATCGTTAAAGTTGTATGAAATTGAATACATACTTTAACAATTTAAAAAAATTTCAATCACTATTTAGTAATTTTTCGTTTTTATTGTTACTTGGTGTCCCGTCCTGTAGCAAACATTCAACTTATATTATTACACTTCAAACAGCTGAGTTTGACAGGTGTCAAGTAAAAATTCTGTTATTGTAAATGGCAAACATTGAATTAATATGATGCCCTTTCAAATGACAGCTGAGTTTGACAAATGCCAATTCTAAATGGCAGACATTTCAACTAATATTTTTACACTTGAAAAGACAGCTGCGTTTGACAGGTATCAAATGCAAGCGTTACCAACTTGAATGACACTATACTTTTAAAAGAAGTATTCAATATTGTATCTAAAACTTTTAGGAAAACAATATTCTGTCTTTCTGTCAATATTTGACCTTTAGTTATGAATGACGTATTAAAAAAAATTCCCGAGTACATAAATGGCCCTTTAAGTTTTCCTTTTTCTCTTTTGACATAAAATGGCATACAAAGAAAAATACAAAACATAAAAGTTCACAACATCTGATTATGGTCACAACAGCAATACAACAACGAGACATTGTCAATATAAATTGTTGGACACTCACTTGTAAAGCAATCAACAAACAAGCTTAATCCATCCGATTGTCTGCCTTGTTCGACATAAATATGTCAGTTACTTATTTCATCAAATTATTCAGAGATTAAGTCACAAATTGTCATTCGTTTAACTTTGGCATTTAACTCGTCATTCTATTTTATTCTCGATAATATAAGATATTAAAATGAGCGCGGTACGGAATGGTGGAGTGTTAATTTTCCACTTATTCCGTTTAACTCTACTCCGCCGCCCGGGGGCTCTGACTATGATTCTGATTCTGTCACATCAAAAGTTCAGAGCCTTTTTGGATCGGATGCGTGACATGGATTTGTTGTCATATTATTGAAGATGAGTTAGGTAAGTGATGATTATAAATTTGATAAACTGGATCCGGGCATTAAGTGAATAAATCCATGTTATATTTATATGAAAACCAACGACGACGACGACGTACGATGGATGTTGGATGAAAGGGACGTTCGAGTCGTTCTTCTTCGTAGTTGGTTGTGTGGAAGTTAAATTGAATTAAGTTTATGATTGAATCTAATTTGAGGGATTTATCATGTTCTTGCTTTTATATTTTTATCGCTCGCTCGAAGGATGAAGTTGTCTTTATAAAATGTGTGTTCAGTGAGTTGAAGTAATAAATTTACAAATGAAATAAATATTAAACCTTATATAGACTTCTTGTTGAGGGCACTGGGAGATAAAAGGAGCTTTCGCTTTTTTTGTATAAAAGATTTTGATTTTATGAGATACTTTCAATTTTAATTTATGATTTTTACTTTTACACTTTTCGGTTGCCTTTTATTTCGAATCGATTGATGGTGCGAGGAAGCAACTCAAGTTGAATCAAAAGTGTGCATTTCGTATTTACGATGGGGAATTATTTTCTTTATAGCTTGTTTGCATTTGAAAACCAATTAAAAAGTTATTTTCTGACTGTTTTATTTATGTTTTTGGAAGCGCTTTTCTGGTATATTGCATGCTTTTCTTGGCGCCACCCGCCTTCGTGCTCTCAATGTCAAGGGTTTAATAAAATATTACTTTTAAAGGCATTCCCAATGTTATTCATGTACAGGGGGAAAGTAACAAATTTAATATTTTTACGTTTGAAAAATGTTGGGGCATATTAAAGATATAATTCAAATGAAAATTTATCGGCTTTTTAATTAGTGATTTTAAAAGTGGCATGTCTTGCTCGAGACACCAATGCATTTATAAAGAATCACAATTTCTTGCCAATTGTGGAGCTTTATTTTCGAAAATAAAGCTAAAAACGACACAATCGAACTTTTGACCACATTATTTCTAAATCGTGTTTTGAACCGCTAAGACAACTGGGAGCTGTGGTTTAAAGCTTTTAAACTGTAGTGTGATGGTTACTGCGAAGGAACTGCTATGCCAAAGGTCTCGGCTTCAAATGTTATCTGTGCGAGCAGACGTTTTTTTACGGGTACTGCCTATTGCGAGGAGTTGAAAAATCCTCCTTAAATAATTCTTGTGATGATGAAAAGTACTTTCTCAAATTTTGATCCGGCATAAAAACTTTAGGTCCCGTCCATCCCTGACATGGCTCGTAGGGAATGGTTGAGATTTGTAATTGTAAGTCTCTACGGTTGCCCTTTCTTATGTATGTTTTGCTACTTTTGATGATGAAATATTATTTACATAAGATAAAAGCTTATTCAAACCAGTTCATTAGTTCCAGAGAAAATTTTCAATACAAAAATATATGTTTGACTTCTTACAATAAATTATTGTAATCGGTCCAATTTTGTCGAATTAAACATTTTGGAATTTTTTGACTATTCAAGGTTCTTAAAATCTAAATCAGCAATTGTGCGTACGGCCGTATGGTCTGAATACAAAAATTTCTTCGTCCATATCTGGAGAAGAAGTGTAGATATCGATTGCGAATTAATTTGTTTTAAAAATAAACACATCAAACATTTTTAGAAATCCCTACACTCTTTTTTTATAAAAAAAAATAAGAATCTACAAAAAATGCTGCGCAGAATTGTTAAAAAACTTATGTTAAATTATAATATTTCAGAAATAGCTGAAAATATTGCATTCAAAATTTTGTTGTTCTTAGAAAAATCATATTTGGTATTTTTTTCTATAAGAAGTAAAAACTTTGAAAAAATGCAGGCAACAAAATCAGATCTCGAAATCAGACTTATTTTATTAATATACTAAATATTGTTGTTAATTTTTTATTAAACTCCAATTGTCGACTTATTTTTACAAAACACAAAAAACCTACAAAAACAAAAAGAATTGATTAGAAATGGTTTTCGACACAAGTATTATGAGAATAAAAAAAGATATTGATTTCAATATTACCCGTGTTTTTTGACATTCTAAAATTAGAATAGTAAAACATTCACAAAAAAACCCATCGGCAGTACCCAGATTTTTGTATTTAAGAATTGGTCCAACTGAAAGAAGACCTGTCAAAATAATAATTAAAAAAAAAATAGAAGAAAGTTTTGTGAAAATCATAAGTTAAAATTAACTTCAGCAAAAAAATAACTAAAACTAATAAAATGGACAATTTTCAAGAAGAAATGGTAAGAAAACATCTGTAAATTGATATTCTATAAAAAAGAGTTGATTTAATAATTGACATAAAATAAAAACTAAAAAAGAGGGAGGTTTGTTCGTAGACTAGTAAACTACATTAACATGCGGTGTTGAAATGAGCTTGAAGCTCGCCTCAATTTCTTATATACCTCAATCGAGTTGAAATGAGCTTGATTCGCCTTGATTCCAGTCGGCGATCGGAGTCGATCCAAATTTGTAAAGAAAAACCTGTGTGGAGGAGTTGATTTTACAGATAATGCGTTATGGTCTGTTTATTTGCATGTTTGTGTACAAAAAATATATTTTTGTTTTAATCAAATAAAAAAAAATTGCACATTGAGTAGGTAGCATATTCTTATATGGTGCTGTACTATTCAGTTCTTCATTGTTTAACACGAATCAAAATATCTTACTTTCACTTCATAAGATACATCGAAACACTATTTGAATTTTAGAAAGTGATGTTAAAAAAATGATAAACTAAATATAAACCTTTGGTGGAAACATAGCAAAACGTAATTATCTTTTCCATTGTTTTCCCTTGCAAAATAAGCCCAGTTGGACCATTTGCATTAACAAAACTAAATAATATCAACAGCAACAGATTGATTTTTTCCCCAATGGAAAACACATGATTCCAAATGCACTACTACTCAACGAACACAGCCATAGAGATACAAATGCAGTATCAATCGTAACAACATTTGAGAACGAAATCACATAAGATCCATTCGAGACTCGTATAAATGTCAAAAACCCATCCGTAGTAAGATTCCACTTTAACTTTTATCGGTGGTATTCATACGGATTTTTTATTCGGGTAAAATCCTACTATACTATTGATAGATTTTCCAACAAAGCACGGGTTTTGATATTAATAATTTGTTAAAGTCTTAAAAAAAATCGACAGACGGGCACGTATTTGAAGGTATCCGTGTGGGTCACATCTCAGTTTTTTTTATATATCGAAATTAGCCAAATTAAGAAACAAACTTTCATACAAATTTATCTGGCCGTTTTAAGAAAATTATTTGATATTTTGACCAATCAAATTTGTATGAGAAGTACTGTTATTTTTATCTTAAAAAAATAAAATAAAAAGCTCCTAAAGCGATTATGCTTAAAACCTTACTTATTAAGTTTGTTTACACAATAGACGCAAGAGTTTAGGTTGTTGCGGCGATGACAGAAAGGGAGAGAGACGGAATCGCCTTATCCACTTTTTTGATTCAAATAGACGTTTTTTTACGAATGATCTATGCTAATAGTTAAAAGATTTTAGAAAAGGGTAACTGCTTGCCGATTGTGCCCTAAGATATTTTTTGTTTTCATAAAAACAACTTTTTTTTCGTTCATTTACGATTAAAAATTCTTAAATAGCATTTAAACATTTTAGTTTCCGGTATCAGGTTATTATACATAAAAATTGTCTCAAAAAATCATGCAAATTAATAAAATTCCAAAATTAACCATTTTCCATTTAATCAACTCATTTAATAAATATTGGTCTATGTGATTTTATGAAAAATTTAATTTCAATGTACTCATGGAATTCATATATTAAATAATTTATTAATTCAGTCATATTTTATATTTGTTTTTATATTATTTTTCCAGGTAATCTCCAAATAATATCAAGGCTCATCTTGCCGAGTGAGTATTTATATTTTCATTTGTTTTGTTTAATGTTGTATTTTTTTAGTTGTACTAAATGCTTTAAATTCTATAAAATATGTTTACAAAAAAAAAAGAATTATTTTAATGGAATTTATCCATTAAAATATCACATGTTATGCTTTAAAAACAAAGACAATAAAAGCATACGTTATCAGATACGGTGGTATGCCAATTTTATTTTAAAATAAACAGAGAAGTCGGAACATTATCAAATAAATGTACCTACCTCCATTGAAGACAAAAACAAAGTTTTCAAAAAAAGACTTCAACATGTGTTTTTATGCTAAAACTTTTTTAAAAGTAAAATATTATTGGCATACATAATCTCTGCTCCCAGCTGTATTTTGTTTACAAACACACGAAATAAAAAAAGAAATTTCCAACGAATATATGTTGTTCAAAAAAAGCACCAAAAACACACCACAAGAACCTTAAAGGTAAGCTGAAAACTGTGTCACAAAGACAAGAGTTTACCCTATTAGAAAATATTAGAAATATATTCTTAATGTTGAGTTAAGTTTGATTTAGATTTTGGCTAAAAATTAAATGTTGCTTTTCACATATTGTTGATATTTTAATTTTTATATTTTTATTTTTATTTCATAAGCTTAAAAACATAAAAATTAATTTTGCTTGAATATTGATTGCTATGTAAACAAATTAAAGTAGCTTTTCTTGCTTTATTATAATTTTAAAAATGCTATGAGCAGAACAAAACAGATGGTCTACAAAAAATCTATTTTTCTTTAAACTTTTAACTTACCTTCAAGTTCAAGCTACGAGCTGAATTAAAATTTTATAATTTTCTAAATATACTTAAACACACTTTTAAAATACAAAACCATAACAAAACTATTAAATATTTTCTTATTTTAATCATTTTTGATTGTCCTTTAAAAACAATATTCTTCAAGCTGGGTCTTTTTTTTAGAAGTTCGTGCATAATTTTAAGGTGGCAACACCTATGTTTCACTGAAGATCATTTTGTCGGCTTTAAGGTGATTTTTTGTTAGTTCTGTTTGACATTTCAAAATGAACATATAATTTATTTTGAAAATGTTGGTCCTTTTCGAAATAGGCATTTTGCGAATTTCGTTTTGTTCGATGAAGCTTATTTTTGGTTGAATGAATACGTCAATAAACAATCAGTCCGCGTTTGGAATGATCATTATCCTCAAGGGTAGGTTAAAACAAAAATGCATCTTCAAAAGCTGACTGTTTGGTGTGATTGATGGTGAAATAATTGGTACATACTTTTTTAAGAACGATGGTAGCCAGAACTTTACAGTCAATGGTGACCGCTATAAGGCCATGATCACTTATTTTATAAGTTAGCTTAACAACCATGATTTGCAGTAGCTGTGGTTTCAACAAAACGCTTCATTAGTCACCCAGTTCGAGCCACAATTGATTTTTTAAAGGAAACGTTTGGTAACAGCAAAGTTTCCGATTATGATGAAATTCGTAATTACCTGCGAGTTTTCCGAGTTTACATTATTTCCTAACGTTGCTCAAGTTTTTGCTTTGTTCATACCTTTAGATGGCTCACCCTCTGTATACAGAGAAATAAGTCAGTCATAAATAAAAACTGTTATTCAAACAACTTTTCTTTAAAAAAGAAAGCTTTTATCAAAAGTATTCATTTTTCTTAAAGCATATTTCTAGGAAACAATTTGCTTTTACCTAGAAGTATGCTAATTTTTTTTAACACTATTTTGCTGTAGTTTTAGAAATTAGTATAGTTTTCAGAAGCCCATCTAATTTTATAAAAAAGCTTTACCTTAAGAAAATAAATAAATAAAATTGATCTTTTCTAGAACTATACAGAAGGATATATACAGGTATACATATTTATGTACATTGCGCAATTCACGTGATGTCTAAGTCTAAGAATATCGACAAAAATGCTGCAAGTTAAAAATGTTTATTTATTTTGACATTAAAGCTTTTTAATGTTTTCGATAGATCGTTTAATGCTAATGCAGGATTGTGCATTTGAAAAGCTATTTTTTTTCTGTTTTTTTTTTTTTGTTCTATTCGATTTCAAAATTTAATTTTGGCATGAAACATATAGTGGATGGATAGTTGACGTACTTAGGTACAGTTGACGATTTTTCGAAACTTTGAACTGCATTTGTATAGGTACCTTCATAATGCACTTGAGTACATGGCATTATCTTTTTTGTTTTTGAAAAATATACACTTCAGGTGGTATCAAAAATAAGTTTGTTGCTTCAACAACCATCATGATAAGATTTAACTCATAAGAGGGGGTTGATTTGACCGAATTAGGTGTTTTGAAGTGTTTTTGTTTTGAAGTCAATCGGACTTACAACACATCAAGTAGTTAGTAATTCTTTCGGATAACTAATTAAAAAGAAAAAGTCTTAAGGGTTGGATATATTTTGTAATTATTTTTTTTTCTAAAATTTACAAATCGATCTAAGTGACTTATGTATTAGATATTGTGCACGATCACATGGAAATATTTTTATATTTTTTTTATGTAAGACGTTTTACTATCGATGATATAAGATCAATAATGAAATATTATTGTATTGTGTACTAATAACATGCTTCCGCTATTGAAATTCACTTTTAAATAATTAGGTATATGAACTACATATTTTATTTTATAATTTTGTCTGGTTGATTGATTGTGTAAGAAAAGTTTGTTTTTGTATAGAAATTGAACAAAAAAAGAAAAATGTATAGTGAATGAAATGATGTTAACGATGTTCCAGACTTAATTTCTTGTTAGATTGTACATTTTTTCACTATAGAAACTATTAGTTTCTTAAAGCGAGTGTTTTTAAAAAGGTAACAATAATTATAAATGCCAAGTGGTCAAAGACTTTCAATACTTTACAAAAACATATATTTTTCCGGAATTGTGCACAAAAATTGATGTTTATCCGAATTATATGAAAGTTCTGAGTTCTTGAATGAATTAAATTCACTAAAAAAAAAAAAAAACTATTTCAAAACGGCTTAAAGAGTCTAAGAAAAAAGTGAGAAGTTTTTGTGTTTCATCCAAAGATTACAATTATTTATAAAGATTGTTCTTAAAAAACTTATTTTATAATATAATCCCCGATTCATGCTAGTTGTTAATGTTGGAATTTGAAGTTTTGATCTCAAAATATAAATTTTATAGATATCCTGGCTTGTAACCTAATTAAAAAGCTTTGGAAAGTTAAAGTCAATAATTGATTGAGCTCTGAAAAGATTCCATTTCATATTTAACATTTTGTAAGCAGTGCAATAAAAAGAGTTTTTGTGTTAGTTAAAATATCGGTTTAAAGATCCCATACCCATTTAAAAAAAAGTACAATTATATTTATGCAACAAGAAACTAATATTCTATAATCAACAAAAGACTAAAAAAGAGTTATAAAACAATAGTAAATTATATTTTCCTTTTGCAGTTTACTTTAAAATAGATTCTTAAATGCTATATTTTTGCAAAACACTGTACAGGATACATTTTGGGTTCCCAATCTAATTTCACGGTAGACTTTTAAAAGACTTAACAACATAATGATGTAAAAAATTAAAAAAAAATGGTCTCCAATTGATTCTGTCTGCCTGTTTGTATATCTCTCCTTTAACCTCCAACCTAAAACGTTGGAGCGATGTTCTTTGATCTCAGACTATTATTTGCTAAGGACAAAATTTAAGTTTGTCTAGTTTCAAAAATACAATCAAATTATGTATGTATTTTTCAGTAGAATCTTTCACCAAAACTTAAAGCTTTTCAAGTCATTTTAAAGAAAAATGCGAACCAAAAAAAAGTATTTATTTTTTAGTTTTAGTATTCACAATATGCCAATGACTTGCATTCAAAAGTTAAAATGAGGTATCCCAACAAAGGTTTTCGTTTTTTGTTAAAAAGTTTGTAAATTGTAGCAACAAATTTTGCCTATCATAAAACGAATTTTATTTCAATATTTGTTTTTGTTCCCAACATTTTTAGTCGAAATCAAATTTTTACCAATATTTTGAAAGTTCTTATTTCGTATAAAAAAATTTGGATTTCTTTAACAACAATATATTCCAATTGCAAAATTTTGCATAGAATAAATTAGTTTTGAAGTCGTCCCGTATTTTTTCTATTAATATTAGTTCTATTTTTTCTAAAAACTTTAACAAATATTTTATCAACTTTTAGTTTTTTTTTTTTAAACTGTCATTTCAATTTTTCACAAAATTCTACTAGATGTTAAAAAATTTATTTTTCATTACATACTTCTTCTCTGGAGTTAATGTCTTTTTGGTTCGTAAAATATTTTGAGTGACAAATATTTGTTCACATTTTTTTTTAAATTTAGATTCTAGAGACAAATTGGAGCGGTTGCAATAACTTCCTATTGGAAGTTAAAAATTTTAAAGAAAACAACGACTTTAGTACACAAAAAAAATTTTGACCATACAATTGTATATGACCAGCACAGGCTCAGTAACTATAATTTTTTGAATAAGTAAGCCTTTAATAATTAGACCTTAATAATTTAACAATTTAGTAGCTTGAAAAAGGTTTTTTTTTTAATTTCTAAAATACCTTTTATAATTTATTGATAAATATTTCATACACAATTTGTATAAAATGTATCCTTGCGTTCAAAACCAAGTCGCCGTAAAAGTATCGAAAGAGTCTTTAATTTTTTAGAAAATTATATTATATAAAATAAATGTATGTTTATAATAAAAATGTTTTTTAGTTCTAGTAACTTAAACAATCGGGAAATATCTCATTTTATTATATTAAGATATACAAATTGATGTACATTTTGAAACATCAAAAATAATTCTTATAAAGTTGAATGAACATGATTTTTTTGTGTATTTAATTAATTTATAACTATATCAACTAAGATTAAGTTAGTCAGCAGTGCTAATATTTCTTATTAAACATCAACATCAAGGACTATTTACTGGACAAATTTATAAACTTATATACATACATATTTTGTTAACTAAAAAGACCTTTAAAAATCCAAATTTATTATTCTGTCTCTTTTTGAATCTTATTTTTTAATAACTTTATTGGAATTTATATTTATGTTAATGTTTAAATCAATAAGAAGAAAATGCCTTTTAATATCCCTTAAAGTTAAACATCATTTTTGTGTTCAATATATAAATGTTTTGTTTATTTTTCTCAAAAACTGAAATAAATTTAACGATTAAAAACTTGATTTTGTCTTTCTTAATTTTCGTTCACCTTCTTTGGGTGTACACAATTTATAAGGAACAAAATAATATATGTATAATAATAAGTTATTGTTAAATGCACATACTAATGAAAGGGTAAAGATTGTTTAATTAATTCTCACTTGCTTTAGGTATATTTAGTTCTCTTTCATGTCGTTTTCTCTCTTTTATTTCTATTCTCGTTTTTTGTATATTTCTATCTTCTTCCTTTTTTCTCTTATGGTTTAGCATTTTATTTTATTTGAAAAGTTTACACGTTTTGTTGACATTTTATTTTAAAAATATATAATTTTATCTCAAAAAAGAGAAAAAAAATAAATAAAATTAAAGATGTCGTTGGCCTCAAGAAACGCTTTTCCACTATATTTCGAAATTCGGTCAGGTCAGGTATTTAAAATATACCTACGACGACGAGAAATAATAAAGTTATCTTATTCTCATAGTTTTTAAGTGTATTAGTGAATTAGTCGATAGTTGTTGGGTTATAGAAGCCAGTGCTGCCACATTCGAGTATGTAATAATCAATTTTCTTAAATTTCTGATTAAAACTCAAATGTTAAATATTTGACAAAAACTGTCATTATTATGTATTTTTCAAGTATTGGCTAAATTAGAAAAATGATTATTAACTGAATTAAGGTTGATTTTTATGAAATATGTTTACTTTTTAACAACACTTTATGAAAAATGAGAAGAAGGGATTTAAAAAAAAATAGTTCCAGAAACAAAAGTGATAATACCTTCTAAAAAATTCAATATAAATTATTTTTTTGACTTTTGGTAAAAATCTTTAAAAAAATTAACTGACATTGAGGAAAATTAATAACTATAAAAAATAGCTATGTTAACAAAAATCATACAACATACTACCAAATTATTTAATGCCTCCAAAATTTTGAAAACAACTTAAAAATTATATAAAAAGCATATTTAAAGAAGTTCTTTAAATGAAGCTTATTGCCAAAATAAATACAAGGTACAAGTTTCTAACGGTAGGCCACATCCTAGCCTATTTTTATTATATTTTAATTATTTACAATAGTCCAAAGATTAAAAAAGTACGATTTTTGCAAAAAAAAAATGAATCAATAATTTTCAAAATAAGGTTTTTCAGTTTTCTCCAATCTGTACATTTCTTGGACAATGGTGTAACTGAAATTTGGGAAAAGTAACAGTTTTAAATTAATTTAAGTTAGCTTTAAAAAAAAGAACTTATAACCAAATATTTAAGTTATTTTAAAAAGCACAAGATAAATATTTCGTTAAATACAATCGCTCAAAATTTTAAAGAATTGCATATAATGTAAATGGCATGTAATAGGGTATTAAACCTAAAAAGTACATATAATGTACTATTAATATAACTGGCCAACAATCAGTTAATATTTCACTAAAATTAAATTCCTGGTTAATTCACCGACAAAGTCCTTAAGTTTGTAGTTGTTTGTCCTCGATAACTTTACGAATTACATTTTTAAGGTCTTATGTCGAATGTGCGTTTGTACAGACCTTATCTTTCTTTAGGCTTTAAATCACAAAAATTCAGAGCAATTGTAATTATCTCTACTAAAAATACTGCTGTCATTTTCTTATAAACACAAAAATTGTAACTGCAACACTTTCAAAATTTTAGTTTTGAATTTTTGAAAACTCCAATGTTTTGTTAGATCGTGTGCTGTCCCATTGGCAAAGTTTTTGCTGGTAAAATCTATATGTCAAAAAAAGACAGATTCAAACAAGACCTGTCTTAATATTGGGTTACCCAAAATGAAATATCTTATTGAAAAACTCTACTTAGACAATTCATAACTAGTAAAATGATAATCTCAAGAAGCATCATAGAAAATATTGGTCAATTTCAATTTAAAACAGTTGGCAACCGTGGTTATAACTTAACTAAAAACTAAACTAATACTTTTTCTATCAACCTCTTGACTGATAAGAGATATTTTACCCGGGAGAATAAGTTCTGGTGTGAGCAAAAAGCTTTCATTTAAAGACAGGACCGGCTAGTGGCATAGGTTTGCCCGTTGTTTCTTGAACAGAAATTATCGCCATTGAGCATTTATGTGGCCAATGGCATCCGTATTGAACATTTTGACCGCAATGAGTTTCTGAATTAATTTCGTATTAAATTTGATATCTTTGTGAATTATTGATTACTCCGAGGTGAGTGATGTCTTTAACATTGTGTTTAAAGCTTCAAGAGCTTCATAAACTGGATTTAAAATGGTTTTATGTACTTTTAGAGTTGATTAAAAGCCGGTGAGACAGTGTCTGGACGAATAAAAACTCTTAAAATTTAAGCTCTTCGTAAATGTTGTCTTTAAACATTTGGAAATTTTCCTTCTTCGTGAGCCTGCGTCACATTAATTATGCCCCATCCTAGAACCCGGCCCTGTACAAAAGACTTTTGATAGTCGGTACTTTATGTTGTCGCACTATAAATATGCATATTTTTCTTTGTTTTTTTTTTTTTTTTTTCTTTATTTTCTAAAAACTTAATTGAGATTAGTTTGAAAGAAAATTAGAATCAGTATCGATTTGAACGGCCGTCATTGAAGATCACACCCGTCGTCGTCGTTGTTGTCGTCGTTCGTTTAAAAAAAAGAGTGTCTCTTAATTTATCGCCTTTAAGTGAAATTGA
The DNA here is from genome assembly GCF_945859685.1 of Eupeodes corollae. NCBI lineage: Eukaryota > Metazoa > Arthropoda > Insecta > Diptera > Syrphidae > Eupeodes > Eupeodes corollae. The sequence continues at coordinate 114,470,106 of NC_079149.1, forward strand.
TCTCGTGCGATACATTAACGCAGAACAAAATGCGTTAATTTGTATCTATCAAATCTGTTATAGATCTCTTCAACTTTTCTACAGCGTGACAGTGACACTCTTATTTGTTAATTGTATCTCATCTATATTCAGATCGAAAGATACTTAAATATCTACAGAAAAAAAGTATATCTTGAATCAGTACGTTTAACATTATGTCGCGCTATTAATGTGAGAAAAATAATTGAATTGAAAAAAAAAGAAAAAAAATCATGATCAATTTGATGGATAATTAATGTGTGGTATAAAAATAATTTCTACCTTCTGTGTGTTATTTTTTTTCTGGTTCCATAATCAAAGTCATATTAGAACTTTTTTACATTTTAAGTTGCTTTTTTTTCGTTTGTCTATATTTCGAACGAGTATAAAGGCTTCGCTTAATTGATGGTTGCTTATTTTATTGCCACTTTTTCCCGACACCCCGCCAAACGTTTACAATTTATTACACTACTGATGCTGCTCTGTTGCATTTGATTGATGATATACTAGAGATGGTGTTTTGTAAATTGTAAATTAAAAAATTTCATGATTATTTAGCTATTTGATTACACGAATAGATATCGTAAATTGACAACTTTATTGTGATCTTTTAAAAGAAAATTAGTCTTGTATACTTATAGCTTTTTTAATTTTTACAAAGGGTTAAAATAAGGTCTTACATTTCTTTTCTTATGTTTTATAATATCTTTAGAGTAACTAAACCATCTACGTGATGGGAGTCACATTTCTTTAAATCATATGTGCATAAGCCTATAAAAAATTCAGATTGGTACAAAAAGTTGTATTTATCAATTTGCATTGAAAGCTTGGGGAAATTCCATAAGAATGCAACTTGAAGATAGACCTCTAGGCCGTTGAAGTGTTGTTTTTATTGTTGAAGCTTTGTATGGGGTTAAAAAATAAAATAAAATATTAATCCTCATTGCCAACAAAAAAAAAAACATTAAAAGAAATATTCCTAAAATTGTAGTTTCGCTATAAGAAAGTTTTGTTTTTAAAATGTCTTAATTAAACAATTAAAAAGATCATTTTTGACAACTTAGGCTTAAAAACAACACAATAATTTTTATCGTGGTCAAATAAAAAAGAAATATATACATTTCTTTTGAAAAATTCAATAAACCTGGGAAAACTTAAATTAAATATATTAAGTGAAAAGAATTGAGTTACAAAAGAAGTACGAATTGAAGTGCGCGAACTTAAATCAGAAGTACCTAGTAACACGTCAAAAATAATCCGATTTTCAGGAATTAAAAAAATAACTGTGAAATGTGTGCTAAAGAAACTTGCGAGCATATTTGTTAAATATATATTTGAAAGCATTTATGAGGATTTAGATCACATTCAAAGGAAAAAAAATAAAAAATAAATTGAAGGGAGGTTGGTTTTAAAGCTCAGTACAATCTACCTTTTCGTAAGATGGTCCGACACGTAGCAGTCGAAAACATCATATTTTTGGTACCCTTAATTTGTCTGTGAACCTTGAACAAAAGGTTAATACCTATCAGTTCAAAGCGTGTTGTCCTGCTAACCTTCGGTTTAATAGAATTCTGGCTGTTGAGTTCTTTAAGTTACTCCGATAAACTTGAGCATAATTTTATTAAAATTATTTTGGCATGCGCCTCCGTGCCAATAATCATTTCAATAACTTGCATGGTTTTCATAATCAATATGCAAACTTTATTAAAAACTCGCAGATAAAAACGAAGCGTTCTCAACTATAGACTTATAGTGCAGATATTTGCGTATGTCCCAAGTAATAAAATATAAGTGATAAAAAGGTAATAACTGGCTTAGACATTCTAGAGATGTTGTACTACCAAATTATACAAACAAATCGAATTTTTGCAACGTCTTCAGGTACTCCCAACTTATTGAACATTAAAAAAAGCTTTTAATAAAAAAGTATTTTTAAGTTAATATTTTAAGTTTTTTTTTAAAGAAAAACATTGAAATAAAGAAACACTGAGTGTTGCAAAGTCCTGTTAAATAAAGAACGCAATTTTAATCTTCCTCTCGATCCAAATTAGACAAAGCAACATTACAAATAAATTTAAGTGATTGATAGATAACTTATTTAGATTTTAATTTTAATTGTACTGATTTTGTTGTTTATCAATGAAAATGATAAATATGTGTTCCAAAGTTGTATTATACTATTCGTAAACCCTCTGTTTTGGGGAATTGCTAAACAATTAGGATTCCGAAATTTTAAACATAGCCTATTCCATTTTTTTGACGATTTAAAATTAAAAATAGGAAAAATTATCACATTTTTGTAATTGTACAATAATGATGTATTTTTGAACTGATAAAAACCAAGTATTCAGAAAACAAGTTACCAAACTGATAGCCTATGGTTTTGACTATTTCTGACCCTATCATATCTTTAAAAAAAAAGTAAATGGACCAATTTCCAAAATGACTTTAGCTGGGCTGAGAAAGGGCATTGAAAAGATGAAATCATTTTAGTTAAAAAAAAGGAAAAAGCCATTTTTGAAGGATCTGGAGTTCTAAGGTCCTATAAGTATTGACTTCCCAAAATTCCATACTTCGAATTGGTGCTTAAATTTTCAAAGGGGTGATTCAATCCGATTGAAATCAAAATTAATGAAACAATTAGTTTTTATTAACTTTCCATAGGAAGTTATTGTAATGGGTCCGATTTGTCAAATTGAAAATTTTGATATTTCTCGACGTTTCAAGGTCCTTTAAGTCGAAATAAAGTTTTTTAGAAAGATGTCTGTGCGTGCATGTGTACGTTCCCGACGTTTTTCGTTGTCCAATGCTCAAGAACCAGAAGAGTTATTGACTTCAAATAAATTTTGTCATACAGATAGTAATCCAGAAAGATGCAGAAAGGTCTCTCAAGAAAATTGCGTGGGTGTGTTTTTTTTTCACCATAGCAGTTTAAAAAAAGGTGACAATTTTGGTTAACCCTAAATATTTCACCCACCAATGACGCTAAAGACTTGAATTTTATATTATATATTGTAACGTGATACCAAACCAACATATTTTTGAAAAAAATCTAAGTAACTTTATTTTTTATAAATCAAATAAACTGAACAAAAAAATGTGTCACCTAAAATTTTACGAATGATTTCATCTCCAAAACAATTTTGAGAAAAATCAAATTGACAATTTTTATAAAAATCCAACAGTCCGTTTTTTTCAAAAAAAAAAAAAAAAAATGAAATCTACAAGAAACAGTACGTAAACTTGATAAAAATTGATAATCGGTTCTTAATATCTCTCAAATTAATTTCATTCGTCCAATTTGTAAAAATTAAAGAAATATGACTAAAAATCTATTTAACGAACTAGATTTTCGAACTAAACTATTTTTTTTAATGAAAACTAATGTTGGTAATTTAAATTTTTTAAGAATAATTCAACGAACAACTTTCTTAACCGAACACGAAAACTTTCAAGCAAGACAAATCGACAGACAGGATGGGAAGTTATCAGTGTGGGCCGCATACCAGCCTTTTTTGTCTTCTACTGTCATTTCGGAAAATTGTGAATAAATTAATTAATTATTGTAAAACTTACATTTTTCATCGCTGCACCAAAAACCAAATTGAAAAATGTGTCTAATTTTATGCATTCATTAATAAAAGTGAAAGCTTAAAAAAGGACTAGCACACATATCTTGATAAAAGAGGTTGAGCCAAATACAAGTTAATCATTGAAAATGCTATAGAAAACACTTAGTTGAAACTGTTCGATGTATTATGGTATTATTAGTAAGAGCAATATTAATATTAACTGGAATACAACTTTTCTAAATAAGTTACCTCTCCTAGCTTCATAGTAGTTCTATCACTCTAATTTTTCAAGAACATATTGATGAAGTGAAGACACAGTTGCTCAACATATTTTAAAACTCGATGAGTGCTTTACTCCAGTCCCCGATGGTGTTCCATCTTATATATTAAAAAAATGTGCTTCTTATTTGTCATATCCGTTATGTGTTCTCTTCAATGCATCCTTAAAAAGTTCAATTTTTCCTGTTATCTGGAAAAGTTCATTTATTATTCCCATACACAAAAAAGGCCCAAAGAATGAAATAATGAACTATTGCGAAACTATCTGTGATACCTAAACTATTTGAGTCAATTGTGAGTAATGTTCTTTCTTTTCATTGTAGTTCTCTTATTTGTGATAGCCAGCATGGCTTTGTCAAAAAGAAATCCACTGTAACTAATTTATTTAACTTCGTGTCCTTTTGTCTAGATGTATTTGAAAAACGCGGGCAAGTTGATTGCGTATTTACTGACTTTAGTAAAGCCTTTGACAAGTTATGTCACAATACACTAATTCTAAAATTATACCATCTAGGATTTAACAACAATTTTATAAATTGGATTTCTTCATACTTAAAAAATCGTCGTTATTCTGTCTTGTTTCGTAATGAAAGTTCAATTCAATTTGTTGTCAATTCTGGCGTCCCTCAGGGCAGCCACCTAGGTCCTATTTTATTTGTTTTATTTATTAACGACTTGGTTTCAAACTTAAAAAACTCGTCTGTCCTTATTTACGCTGATGACATTAAGCTTTTCAAAAGTATAAAATCCTCCTCTGACTGTTTATTATTACAAGAAGACTTAACAATATTTAGGGAATGGTGCAATAAAAACCGACTTGTTTTAAATGTTGACAAATGTAAAACTATGAGTTTTACACGTAAAAAAATTCCGTTTTTGTACGACTATATGTTTGATTCTTGTCCGTTATGTAAAGTTTCTATGTTTTCTGACTTAGGTATTATTCTAGATCCCAAATTATCATTTAATGATCATTTAAGTTATATAATTAAAAAAGCCAATAGGGTTCTTGGATTCATTAAAAGATTCGGTCGTGATTTTCGGGATCCTTATGTTCTTAAACTTCTGTTTATTTCGTTTGTTAGACCAATTTTAGAATACGGCTGTGTGGTAGGTCACCTTATTACTCAATACATGTTTCAAGAATTGAAGCGATCCAAAAAAGGTTTCTGCGTTTCTGTCTTCGGTCTCTTCCATGGGCAAGGGAAAATCTATTTCCTCCTTATTCTCAAAGACTAGCTTTGATCAGCCTCCCTTCTTTGACTAACCACAGAAAGTATTTACAATTTTGTTTTATTGTTGGGATTATTAATGGTTCGATATCATTACCATCAGTTCTAAGTAAATTAAATTTCAGTTTCAGTCGTGCAAGTTTAAGGCGACAGCAACCTATTATTCAAATATTTAGCAGATCAAACTATGGTGTATGTAGCCCTCTCAATCAGTTAATAACAATTTATAACGAATTTCATTTTTGTTTAGAATCTGTAAATGATAATATAAAATGTAAACAATTTAAACTTATGTTTTTCAACAATATTGTATAATAAATATAAATTATGATATTAAATATTATTAGATTATAAGAATTTTTTTTAAATATTGTTAACGTTAGATTTTAACGAATTAAATAAATAAAAATGAATTCAGGTTTTTGCTCAAAGACAACTTGGATGATATTGTCCTTTATTGCTTAAATTATTTCCGGATTATCAGGATAACATCGGTTTCCCCAAAAAAAAGAGGCCAAAGTGAGTTAAATCGCAGTTGCAAGAGAGGCAAATTGACACAACGCTAAGACACGACTTCAGAATTCTGCCCATACAATATTTGTGTGTTGAAAACGGTGCAACTTCATGCATAAACAAGAGGACGTTCAAATCCATGTTTTCAAATTTAGTTTAAAAAAGAAACTTTAACTTGACGTTGTGCCAAGTGTCATTAATTGATCTATCGATGCCATCTCTCCATAATCAGCACCAAACTTACACACTAGTTTTATTGGCTTTTCGATGATGTCGTGCAATTTTTCTAAACCCCTCATGGTACAATTTTACGTCTTAATGCCGAGTTTTCACCCAAAATCATTGCCACATTCAAGCTCTCTCTAAACCCAAGCTGCGAAGCCATAAAGACGACTTCAATTGCGTAATCGATTGGACCAGAATGATTTGAAATCTTTCTACGGAAATCTTCTCAGGCTAATGCTTCTGGGAGCTGCTGAAATCGATGGCGAGCTGATGTTGGTAAATTTAGTTTCCGCGTTTCTTTCTTTGCTTACCATACTAGTTCGAGGTACCATGAATGTTGTCGGCTCTAACGAACTTTTTAAACAAACTCATGTAGAGTTTAACATGCACTAGCAGTCACTTTGAAAATAAGTTTGTAATATTATTTAACATCGTCAAACGTTAATGTATTTAATTTGCTTCCCGAAGGTATGATATTGACTTCTTGTCAAAATTTATAACAGACAACAGTTATTACTGTCAAAATAATCTTATCAAAATACACCACCAGGTGGCCAACCTTATAAACCGATGAATTAAATCTCATACCTGAGTGTACTTTGTTGTTTATTGTGACATGAATCCTACCGAACATTTTATTCCTTTTGCATTCAAAAGTTTAATAATATTTTTTTAAGTCTAAATGCAACCTGTATCCACCCTACCCATTTCCACCCCTAAAAATAATAGTCGTCTTATAAATTTCGATATTTACCTACCTAACACTAGTTATAGGTACATTCATCTCATAAGAAAACCACTTATAGGTTGATACGTGTTTTGAAATTCTAATAATAATTTATATCATCCCACCCACTTACTGTAATATACGAGAGTATACATATCTAATTGTTAAAAGATATAATAAACAAATCAACCGACCAACAACGCAACGCAACAACACGAATGAATACGTCTGCGCCGTCGTTGGTCGTCATTGGTGGCGGTACTGACGGTGGCGGGCGGTTCGGTTGGTAACGGCTGGTGGCGGCAGGGTGCACTAAATAGCTTTTATAACATCCATCGCTAGATATAAAATTTATGTCGAATTCTAAAATTATTGCCTAACATTTTATTATAGAAGTACAATGTTTACGAATTGGTTGCGCTTATACTCCCTCCCTCTCTCCTTTCTCTTTGCACTCTCCTTTTTTATTTGTCGACCTTGTGCGGTTCCTTCCCGTTCGATCAAATACGATACGATAAACGACAATAACATCTTTTGATAAACAAATTACGAATGCAAATATTTGATATAGGATAAATGCAAATTAAAAAAAAAAAAAATAATAACGAATTATTATTATACAAATGCAAGTGTAATTAATTTTTGTTTTAAATTATTTTTATTTTTATGACTTGTTGGTTGTTTATAATATGTGGTCTCATATATGAATAAATATGCAATTTACAGTGGTCTCGTGCTTTAAAATACTTTATTTTTTGAACTTGAATTAAATTTTTAAGAATACATAAGGAACTAGAGTGTGTTGGAAATAATTGCTCTTAAAGTTGAAGATATTCCTTTAGTTTTTTTTTGGAATAAATCAAAGTCCTACCTTAAAACTTGTATCAATATTTTAAACACTTGTGTTAATGTATGTCAAATTTTCAAGGACGATCCGAAAAATCTTAAAAATTATCTTTAAAAAGAAAACATCCTTTCCGAGAGATTGGTGAAGGTAAGGTTTTTAGGATTTTAATATTTGATCGTAATGATTACTGCTTAGTCGCTTAGTTTTGTAATTAATTTTCAAGTTTTTTTTTTCAAGACCAATATCTGCCCCATAGTTTTTAGGTCAAAAATGAAAATAAACCCAATGTCGTATACGCAACTTGTTGTAGGTGCTTTATCAATAATTATAGGGTAAAAGTATAATAAAGCCTAATGACGATTAAAAAATCACAAGTGGGAGGGGGCTTTTAGGGTGTGATATGAATATATAGTATTTTGAATTTATAATTTGTATTGCTGTTTTTTTCTTCTATCGTTTTGAATAATTAAAATCTGTCCTTTTAAATAATAATTATTATTATTATTGGAAAAAAAGAAAAAAAAAAAAAACAGTTTAAGTTGGTTTCATTGGTGTTTTTGCAAGAGCTTCTCAGTGTAAACGAGAGGTGACTGGTTTCCATACTTTTTTTTCTTCTAAAGTCTGAACTCACTCACATAAGTTGTTTGCTTTTTCTGGATTTAATTACTTAAACATCATCGGATTCTATATATATGCATACATGGTATGGAAATGTACCCCCATGTCCATAATAATGAAAATTGAAACTTTATATTCATTTTTTTTCTATAAAGTGACTTGACTTAGTGTTACGTCATTTAAAGCTAGAAATTGTTTTGATAGATCAGCTGGATTCATTGAGGAGTAAATCCGTTTTCCATAGAAAATACATTTATAATTTTTCAATAGGAAATTTCTATAAGGAATGTGTAAGTTTAAGACAGCTAAGTCTTGTAGATTGTCAATAAGACTGACATTTTTTTTATTCTAACTATAGTGGTTGCTTTTTTCATATAAGTACTTAATTAACAGTGAATGAAAGAAAGAAACTTAAGTTAAAATGAGCAAATAAATGAAATATTAACAGAAGTTATTTGAATTAAATTATACAGAATTACAAAAAAAACAAATGCGGTCTCAATATTGAACCCTGAGGAACACCGGTTAAATACAAGTGGGAATTAGATACACTGTTTGTATTTTATTTATATTTTTTTCATTCTATTTTTAGTGGATTTAGCTTAGTTAACTAAGGATTTCTTTATCACAAGGACTTAATAGTTCTCGAGTAAATTTTGTCCCGTGTCTTCTCGAACCATTTATCTTTTAAAATACATTGGTATTTTAATGTTTGCACAAAACTTATAACTTTTTTAAATTGTTTCAATTTATTTTTAAAAACATGACAAATTATTATAGATCATCAAAAATTTTAATTTTAATATTGTGTTATAAAAAATATTGTTATTAGGTTAACGCAGAAAAACGGTCCAATTGTATTTTTTGAAAAACATTTCAATGCTCCTTTTTTGAATCCTTATGAACAGTGCAAATATTAAAAATTGGTGCAACATAACCTAATAGATTCGATGATTCCAAAAATGAATCCTTAAAAATGTTGCTTTTTGAACATATGTGCAGCTTTTATGCAATTTTAACATGTTTTTTTTTTCAAAAGTGTAGGTTAACACAAGAGAGTACGTTTGCGACTAAATGTAGAAAAATTTATTTAAAATGTCAATGAAGCTGTAAAAGAAAATTTTAAAACTATGTTAATTTTAAAGACTTTATTTTTGCATAGCTGTGTTCAGAGCTTAAAATAACAAAAAGTGAAATACAAACTATAAGAATTAAAAATGAATTCAAGACAAGATTTATTTGTATTAAAAATTTATAAAGCACCACCAAAATGATTTGCCTTAAAAATTTTAATGTAAGACAAAATGATTTAAACGAACAAAAATCTTTGTGTAAAATAATTTGTTTGTCAATAAATAATGAAATAATCAAACGCAAAGTTAATACGCTTTTTGCATTAAAAGAATTTTTGAAATCTTAAAACTTCCCTTTTTTTAATGAAACAAATTTTCGAATTTATATTGATTTTCATAACGCAATAAACTTCCATAAGTTTTCATGCTGGATTTTAAAACCTTTAGTAGACGTAAAAGGATTGTAAATGCTACAATTCTAATAAAACGTTATTATATATCCAAATTAAAACAAACAAATAAAACGTCACTCAAAATAACAAAGATAATAGAAAATAAAAAAAATATATTTATGTATTTTTTTAATTCATGAGTCATCCAAATTTAATTTTATTTGTTAATCACTGCTTCTTGTAAACAACAAGAATACTTAAACATGATATGCAAATATAGAAAAAAAGTACTCATCGTTTTATGGCAAGCTTAGTTGTTCATAAAATAATAATTAAAAATCTGATTTATTAACAATTATTATTTCCTTGAGACAACTACATTCAAAGGAACCATATGATAAACATTCATAACAAATAAAAAAAAACTCGGTATTATTTAAATATTTACAAAATTATTCTGTCAATATCAAGACGGTTAAACATGGCAGACGTCATTTTTATAGAAACAAGGGCAAACAAAAAGTAATAATGTTCACTATATTAATTTATAAAAATCCATACGAAGGAATTCCCCACAAATTATAGTATCTTTTTATTTTTAAAATATTTAGTAAAATCTGTGTGACCTTGAACTGGGTAACGAAAATAAAAAGAACAAGACACAAAATAAAACTCATTGTATTTTCCAATACATCGTGTTTTTCAAATATTTAAATAAAAAAGAATAAAAATGACCTTGTCATTTAAAAATCATGATGATTTTGCATTATTATTTTGAAATTTAATTTTCATCTTAAAATATAATTTTTGAAAATATGTTCTTTTGACCAAATAAAATATATACTAGATTTTATATTTTCTCATTAAATATGACCTACGTGATGATCTATACACATTTTTTAAATTAATTCTTTTGATTTGTTTTTTTTTTTGTTGCTGTTGTTGGTTATTTGTTTTTCAATTCGATTCCACTAAAAAAATAAAATCAAAGTTCAACCATCAGAAATTCTTCGGAATAAAAAGCTTTTCTTTTTTTTCCTTATGACGCATGAATTTTTCCCTCTTGTTGTATTAAAATGTAAATAAAAACAAAGCTTCTTGTTTTTATTTTTAAATTTGCATTTTAAATACTCTTAAAACGCCCTGAAAAAAAGAAAGAAAGAAAAAACACGTAAATACAAGACAAATATTTAAACAAATCAAGTGTCAACAGGGAAATATAAATTTAAAAGAATATATATGTAAGTTTTATTGTAATTATGTATTTGGATCTAAATAAATGAAAAATAAGAATTCTGATGCTCACAAGAGTAAGTAAACTTTTGAGAAGTTTTCATATTATGGTGTCTTTTAACTTGTGGTTATTTTAAGAAAGGGAAACGTTATAAACAAATCAAAATTTAAATATTATGAATAAGACCGATTTGGTAGTTCACAATGTCACATTAATTTTAAAAATATTATAATTTCAAAAATAACCCAAATGGAACAAATTATTTCCACATAATAGACATACAAGTTTAGCAAACCTCATAATCATAAAAATAAATAATCAAAAAAGAAAAAAAATAACATGAATTAAAAATAAAAAGAACATATTTTTATTTACCTATTACAATATTTTATCTTATAACACATTTTCTTTTTGTCTTTTTGCAAAAATTAAACAAAGAAAAAGAAAATATATTCAAGAAACACCACCCCCAACAAAAAAAAAAACTTGGTGTCATTAATAATTTTCCCTCAAATTTTATTTTTGTATAGAACAAAATATTACTCATACGCCCCCGTAACATAAAATAATTTTTGTTTTCTTATTTTTAATAATTTTGAATTATAATTTATGTTATATTTTGGCAAAGAAAGTATTTTTAGGTGAATTTGTTTTTTTTTCATTTTTCTTTAAATTAAATTTTGGTGTCAAAATGGAGATTTCACCACTTTTCACATTAATATTATAAAAATGATAGGTGTTTTTGTTTTGTTGTTGTAGGTAGTTGCACTCTACATACGTAAGCTGTTCAAAATAATATTTTTATAGTTTTAAGATTTTAAGTATGTACAAACATATGTATATACAAATATTGAGTCAAACATAAAAATGACATTTTTATAGTTAAAGATAAATTTAACAAGAAATTAATTTGATATTTTTTGGACTTGGAACCTAAAATTTAAAAAAAAATCAAAAATAATAAACATTTTTTGTCGAGTCTACTAGTAAATTAATTCCTTGAGTTTGTGTGATAGATTCTTAAAGTATGGGTGACACTTGAAACAGGATTTTCCAAAATGAGGTTTCATTTTGATATTTAATAAAAGCAAGTATTTTTGCAAGACAAAACTATTGATGCTTATTTTATTGTAAAGAGCAAACGTCAATGGAAATGATATAAGCGGCAGTATGTCCTTGATAACATCAAAAATTTAATCTTTAGTTTTGCCCGGACCTAAGTAACATTTTTGAAACAATTCAGAAATATTTGAAATCATTTAAAAAACAGATAAACATTTTGGAAATATTTTTACCATTCCTAATTGGAATCTATATTTGTTTCCCAAGCATTTACATACGTATGTAAAAAATGCGTTATAGGATTTAATATAAAATGAGGCGGAAAAAAACATATATACAAAAATGGGAAACAAATCAACATTTCATAGCGTCCAAGCAAAAAAAAACTAAAAAACCATTTCTGAAATGTTTCTACAAAGTTTTTAAAATGTTTTTTAAAAGGAACAATACTTTAAGTAATGCTTATTTTTGTGGACACTCTTTTAAGCTCTTGAGCCGATTGTATACCATTAGCAAAGAGCTTGTTTTCGACCTGCAAAAAAAAAACTAAATCTCAAGGGGATTTTGACGAAACCCTTAATGTGCAAAATATTCATCATTTTTGTTTGAATGGCAAAAAGATTATTGCTTCAAAAATGACAATCCTAAAAAGCGCGCTATTCATTGTGAGACCTTTCATTGAAAAAGCCTTCAACGTAGCATTTTTAATTTGTAAAACTGATTCATTTTTAAAACATGACACGAGTCTAAAACAAATCATTTTTTTTTGTCAAGACAACAAACAAAACAATACTTTTTTAGTGCATTAAAATGTCATAAATTTGAATCTTGCCTTAAAATTTGTTTATCACATTAGGGGCCTGATTATCAGGTTCGTGGCGGATAGTTTTCAATTCGACCTTTCAAATTCGACTCGCGTCGTATTTCCTTACTAACTAATTTAATGGCGAATTCTTATATTCCAGTGATTTAACAGCTTTCCACAAACTATGTTTTAATTGAATTTGTGAAATTTGCGGTGATTTATTCAAAAACTCGCTGTGAATCGGCCAAACAAAATCTGTCGGATTTCAACTCGCCAATAAACATTATGACATTTCCTTCTAATTCATTAATTGGTGGAGTTCAAAACGAATAAGGTGAATGCGAAAGCGAAAGCAATAATTGAAAAATGGCAAACTCGCTAGCAAAAAGATTCGCCGCGAATTCCATAATCAGGCCCCAGGTTTTAAAAATGTACACAAAAAAACTAAAAACGGAGTTTTCAAGTTAAAACTCAAAATATCCGTAAACAAAAAACTGTGTGATGATTTTGCAAAGCACCAATATTTCTCTTCCCGATATAATTAAAATAGCTACTTTAAAAATTGAGATAGCTTCGAAAAGCCTTATTTACATTCATACGTTTTTCGAATTTATAAAAAAACAATATCTCAAAACCTGACCTGACAAATTAATGGCGAAGTTGGATTAAAAAGGCCATCAAAACATATTGGAAAAGTGCAATTTTACTCTCATTAAGAATGGACAACATTAACATTTTTGAAAGCTTTATTTTTTAATTAGCAACAAAAAAAAAGTATAAATTTGGTACCAATTAAACTAATTATTCCCCAACAAACCTATGATTTGTTGCTATTATTTTATTTTATTAAAACTTTTCTAACTTATTTTGTTTTTTCTAAAAATCCAAAACTAATACAAAATTTTGTTAATCTTGAAGAAATAATTCATAGTTTTGACCCTTTCACCACAATCGTCAGTTTGATGTTTTCACCTTTTAAATGACACATGATTATTATAGCATGACAATGCGAAATATTAACCTTTTCTAGGAGAGTCGCGATTTATAATACTCATATTGAAATTCTATAGAAAATACAACTTTCAAAACAATTATTTGTAAATACAAGTATGTGTATAATGGTAAACAAATCATGTAATTGTGTAATTCTTGATGTAAAATAAAAACAAAATAAAAGATATTACCAATTCAAAGTGCACACGATGTATCTTTTAATTTTTATCGAATAAAATAAAATATCTACGGGAAAAACACATGAAACATCAACATCAACAGAAAACACAAAATAGCAATAAAAGTGCATTCGCCGCTAATTGGGATGTTTGTTATTATTGATATTTAAATTCTCTTGAAATTCCCAAAAAAAAAAAAAACAAAAATGAAAATATTCTATAAAAAGACCATCAACAATGTTTTTAACAAACAAAAACAACAATAACACAAGAATCCTCTTGAGTTTGAACTCAATTGTCTCTCTGTCAAGAAAAAAATTGTGTTTATATATTTTCGAAGAAGAATCAGAATCAGATAGAAAACCCAGAACATAAATAATGTTGATCGAGTTTGGTCGAATGCCAAAGTACGACTTAACTGCACAATTTGATTGACGTTTTTCGCTACTGTAACGTGTTTTTAAAATCGACTAAGAAAAAAATGACAACAGAACGGCTAAAAATATATTTAAATAAAAAAATACTCATACGCCATGTCATACCATACCATGCTATGTGATGCCATGCCATGCTTTGCCATGCCATACGGTTGGTTAGTTAATTTGTTTATTTAATTTGTTTCTTCTCCCAACTATTCATCCATCGGTATAGAACCGAACCGAAAACAACGCGAATAACGTTGGTTGGCAATTCACGTGATGACGAAATTTTATCAAAAACCGAAATTGATTTTTGCCTCAATTGCTTACTGAAAAAAAAACAGTGGCGGATTATGTTTATGGTAAAAAGGATATCTTTCAATGGGCCTGCTGAAAAGTAAAAGGGCTCCAAGTTTTATTGGTGGCTTTCGTTTCAAATAATGCTTGGATATTTGGTCATCTCATATTTTAAATTCCTGACGGAAAAACAAGAATAGACGAAATTGAGAAAGATGGGTCAAATTTTTGACGTTTGGTTAGAGAAATGTCAAAATTTAAAGAATATGAAAGGAAAAAAGGTTGGGAATCGCAAATCATCGCAGGGTTTTCACCGGAACATCCCTAAACTTCAAATAACTTTATCGAAGGTATATAGTTTTTTAGAAAAGACATTTTGTAATTATGACTTTCAATCCGGCCCTCTTTGCATGGCGCTGACACTTCCTAATTGCAGATTCGATAACGAATTGACACTGCCAACAACCGACGGTTTGTTTTTCTCAAACTGTAAACGTTTGGTCGGTGTATTATTTTCTTTGACCAAAACACGCTACATTTACCTAAAATATAGAAACACAGGCAGGAGGTATGTTTATATTTAGAATATCGATCGATTAGGGAAAGAAAAACAAAACAAAAACACGAATTACCAGAGTGAAATGATTAAATATTTGGTTTAAGGTTGAATGATACCTTAACACGGCATTCTAAATAAACAAGACCAAAAGAAAAAAAGTTAAAATTATTTCTAAATTTTATTTGTCAACGAATGCAGAGATGACGTTTGTTTCTTTTCTGTTGTCGGATGTCGGTGTAGGCTACAACAATATTTCATTGTAGGTATTCTTTTTTTTTGGCAAGTATCATCCGCGTCATGTTTGTGGAATTTATTGTAAATGCTTTAATTTTAGACACGGAACTACGTAAAAGTTAGTTGGTTGGTTGGTTGAACCATGATTTACATGATCACAATTGATGTAAATGATGTGCATGGGAATCACTATTGGTTTAAATAGAATAGATAAATGTCTTTACCTTATTGGGGTTTGATGTTCAAAGAGAGAGAAATCAAATTTATTTTCGATCGAAATAATTTTAGACAAAATAAAAAGAAATTAAGAGGAAATTTGTATGAATGTAGTTTTAAAGAAATGTATTTTTTGAATTTGTGAGTAAAATAGATGAATAATGCAAAATATTTTTGTGCATATTTTAAAGAATTTTAACTCATAAAAAATTTCATTTGAGAAAACCTCAAAAACAAAAACCGAAACACAGTTTTCAAAAATTTTGAACTACTAATCAAGATACTTAGAGTTTAGAATCCTTTACAACTTAATGGATTTTTGAAAATTGTTTTTCATTATGTTGTAATATTGAGCTTTACCATACGGACTTCATAATTATTTCTAATAAACATTATATTTTTATATACTCGTAGTTTTTCAGACATGGACAAAAAATAGGAATTAAAGTTAATGTTTGGTGATATTTTGGCAGAAAATTTTAAACGATTCAGTAAAATTTTAAATCTATTTTAAGCTTTAAAAATAATTTAGTTTATTTTAACAAGATTTAAAAACATTTTTTAACTTTTACAATTTTCCAATCCCATTCGACATTTTTCATTATCGTACTCAAAATTTGTTGACAATTTACTTCGAAGAGTTGATTTGTGTGTTTTTCATAATTCGTTCGCTGCAATTGAAAGACGAAAATTTCAAAATATTTGAAGACTCGGCTTTGTGCAGAACAGTGTGATGTTTCATCTTCCGAGCGAATCCCTTCAAAGAGCTGGTTGATGAAGAACACGAGATTTTACCTTTGTAAAGAGTTTTCCATTAAAGGAGGGTCGATTTTAAATTTGTAGTAAACAAGTTTTCTATGAGATATCAATAAGGTCTTATCATTATTTGATGGTGGTGGTAGGTTGTGGCCTCGGCACAAAATAACTATGTCATGAAACAGCTCGCGCAGAATATTGATTATGTCTTGACTGGTGTATCACGTAGCACCATCCTGTTAAAAATATATGTCTACGGAATCTAAATCCAATCAAGTCTAAGCATCCAATTCAGTCCACAAGGTGTTTTTGATCATCGACCTACAGCGAACGCCATTGACGATGATGACCTTGTCAGCTTCATTTTCGAAAAATTGTAGATCGATGACGACTTCAGCCAAATCCACCTCAAACTGTTACTTTATGTTGTTGCATTGTCATCCCAAATCCGGGAATTTTGCTTTATTCACTTTCACAATTATTCAAAAATGGGTTTTCGACCAAAATTGGAATCAACTGCCAAAAGCTCCTATATCCTATTTTGCTATTGAGTTGAATTTTGTATGGATGCAGAATTAAATCAAGACGCAAAATTCAAAAAGTTGTGGTCTGTGACAGGCCAAGTTTTTGTGAACGGCGCGGAATTGAGTGCCTTAGGTAATCCTGGACACTTATGAACAGCGGCGTTTTTGCGTATAAGCTGATTGTTCACTAAGCAGGTGGACTCGAATTTTGCCACCAAACGTTGAATAGTCGACTTAGAAGGACAACCATGTACCCTATAAAATGGGCACAACGCGCAAATTGTTGCTACTAGAGAACACTCATTTTGATTTTAAAATTTTATCATTTGCACTTGTTGCTCGATGCTGTTCCTTGCCATGATGATTTTGATCTTTATTGACTGATTAAAAAAAGATATTTTGACAGAAGGTAAACAAAACAATATGGCCGTCAGGAACTGCCAAAATCAACTAGTCGTTATTGGAAAACCCTATAGAACATTGCATGGTGGGAATTTAAATTATTAGGTCTGTTTAAGTTTAATTTTATCTGTTAATTATCACGACGTGTCACTGATTAGAGATGTTTGGATGCTTGTTTTTCAATAAAAGGAATTAAGCAATTTACTAGTTATAAAACAAAAATTAAGTTTCATAGTGAATTGTAAAATTTAAACAATCTTTTGTTAAGCAATTTTATAGCGAATCAAAAGCCGTTCAATTAGAGCTTTGCAGTATACTTGGGTGGTAGGAAAATACTGTTTTTACTAAATGTGTTAATTTTGAGTTTTGACGTTTTGGTCCTTTCAAAGCAAAGCCCCAAATAAGTAAAACTTTTATTTGGTTTATAAAAATAATTAATACAATTTTGTATATGACCAAAAAGCTTTGTTGCTATGAAGTGGTTACTTCTTAAGAAATTCTTCATATAAAGATTTTATGTAAAGTACTTGCAGTTGGGGTCGATATGTCATGAAAAATGTGTCATTATCCTAATTTGTTTTTTTATTGAAAACAAATATTTCAAAGTTGTAAACTTTCATAAAAAAAGACAAAACAGATTTAAGAAACGTCAAAGAAAAAATAAGTGTGGAATTAAAAAAAAGTACCTTCGATACTATGAAAAAAAAGTTGTGTCGAATGACAACTTTTTCGGAACCTTGAACAATTCAACAGGAAGGCAATAATAAATTGTGTTCTTTCTGAAAGATTTGATAAAAATCTCGTGTTAATTATTTTACGAGTTCAAAACTTGTCCTTGTCACAGTAACATACACACACAAACAAACGTCGCAAAGAAATCTGTGTTAATCTTTTAACCCCAACCCCGAGTTTAAAAATAACAAAAAAAAAAACATACGAAATCTCAACCGAAAAAAATCATATCGATTATTTTTTTTGTTAAATGATTCGTATTATTTTGTCTATAATAAATAATTTTTTTTTAATTAAAAACATAAACATAAAGCTAACATGTGTGTATGTCGTAAAATCACACCATATACAAAAAGAAAAAAAAGCTTAAACATCTTGTTTTTGTTAATACCTCTGCAAAGTGAGCAATATTATTTTTAGATACAAAACATACCATAACCCATTACATGCCAAAACAACAACAACATTTAAAAATACTATGTATTTGAACCACACCGTTTCTCTAGCATAAGAAACGTTTCACAATACTACTAGAAACGTGTTTCATGTCACACCCCTAACTCTCTTTCAAAAAAAAAAAGAAAATAATAATAATAATAAATAAAACACCTGCTAATACAATTTATTATTGGATTTACATATAAAATAAAACTTCTGTATCTATTAGAAGCGCATTTGAATGTAGTTAGTATTTTTCTAATTGACCAAAATTGCATCTGACAGATATAACTTGAGTGAAAAGCTAACATAGGTATTTCTTGTATTGCGTGCTATACAAATATCATGATTTCCAATCAGCTGTTCTGATAAAGAATAAGAAGAAGAAAAAGCTCGCTCTCGCTAAGCTTTTATTTTTATAGAGTGGTTAGGCGGGTTGAATTTTCAGTAATGCCACTTTAAATTGTTAAAATTAAGTTCATTTGAAATGAAAGTATTGTAATTTTTGTCAAACTTTTGCAGTAATGTACAATATTTGTGATTTTGTACTTATTATTAAATTTTGGGGTCCCACGGGAGGTAAACCTCAGTAAAATATGTAATACAAATTTCAAATTTTAACTTCCACTCCAAATGTCAAACTAGAATTAATATTTTTCACCATATTCAAAAGCTTTATGATATTCCAAATAAGTGATGAGTTCTGCCCCGGGTGGCACTTTATGCAAACCTATACCTAAGGTGTATATCGCAAATGTGTCAAACTATAACGTTTATCCCATATATTAAACTAGAATTGAAACTGTTCGCCATATTCAAAAATTATATAATCTTCGAATTAAGTGATAAGTTTTGCCTAGGTTCCACTTTACGAATGACTCTACTTACATTGAATCAGAACAAATTTCAAACTAGAATTGGCATTTGTTGTCATTTACAAAAGCTTATGATCTTCCAATTAAGTGAAAAAGAAAAAAAAGTAGATTCCTTTCTTAAGTGGCGCCCTGTGCAAAAAATAACACAAATGTCCTTTAATAATAACTTTCAGCAAAAATATCAAAGAAGATTTTACCTTTTCCGAAACTTTTATAAGTTATAGGATCTTCCAATTAAATAATGAGTTTTGCCTGGGCGCCACTATATGCATGACTCTTTTAAAATTGAATAGCACAAATCTCAAAGTATAACTTTCAACGCAAATGTCAAAGTCGAATTATATGATCCTCCAATTAAGTGACGAGTCTTGCACTTATTAAACTATAACTTTCTTCACAAAGCCGAAGTAGAATGAACGTTTGCCGCCATTTTTAAAAGTTATAAGATTTCCAATCAAGTAATAAGTCTTGCTCCGGGCGCCACTTAAAAAATGACATCTTAATTTGAAAAACACAAATGTCAAATATTAAGTTTGGGAATGAATGTCAAACTTCAATTGAGATTTTCTGCCATATTTAAAAGTTTCATGCTCTTCCAATTAAATCATGAGTTTTGCGCCGGGTGCCACTTAAGACATAACTCTACATAAAACATAAATAATGAAGTTTAACAAAAATGTCAGAGTAGAATTGACCCTTGCAAAAGATATAGAAGCTTCCAAAAACGCTTTGAATCTTCCGCCGGGCGCCACCTAAGACATGACTCTAATTAAATTATTATACAACTTGTCTTTTAAAGCTCTAACTCAGATATCACAAATAGAAAAGCATTGCCAGAAAAGGTATTATTTTTTCCTTGTAAAGTGGTATCTCTAATTTAATTCTCATATCACAAAAAATAATCAGAACATTGTTGTTTTTTTTTCTGTTTTTTTTTTTTTAATTTGAATTAAAACTTTTTTCCTGTGATGTTTTCTTGGCGGGGCCTCGTTATAGGTTTATCTCGTTGTGGTTGGCTTGTAGTCTTGTTCTCACTGATCATCAAGGTACATACCTCCTTTACCAAATATACGAAAAATAAAGCAAAAATGTTTTTCACAGCAGAAAAGCGCAGAGTGTAATAAATGGCAACGTTTAGTGCTGTTTATAAATAAATAAAAAAATTAAATTCTTTGTTAGTGATTTTTTTAAATTTAATTTTGTTTCCTTTTACTTTGTTAAACAAATTTTATTTTGTGGTCGCGAAACTTGTTTTATATTTTTTCGTGCTCTCTTCTACATAAAATATTGAAATGTATTTTTCTTATTTCTTAAAATGAAGTTATTACAATAATTTAAAAAAATTTATTCACCAAATTATAAAATTTGTGATAAATAATTTGTATCTAAATCTACTCTACTTTAGATAGATAGAATAGTGAATGGTTGTGATATTATGAAGTGATGGTTAATTTTTGTGCCTCTTCTGATGATGGAGTGTTTTTAATTGCGTATTAATTGCAACTTGGCACGCCAAAATTTTCTAAGTGGATATATCTATAATTTATTTATAAAAAAAAGAGAAAAAATAGTGAAATAGAGAAAAATAAAAATCAAATTAAAATTAAGTGCAAAGATTTAACCAAAATACCGAACAAACATGGTGGGAAAAATTCTCGCAGTGCGTACAGACTTGGATAGTTTTAGTCGGCGCAGCAGTGTCTATGTCAATCCTGAATGTGAGAAATTTTTCGAGCTGCCACAATATATTGCCGCTAGTACAAATGACTTGACGACAAAGTGTCAATGTTGGCAATTGAGTCCAGGTAAATAATCATATTATGAATTCAATAGAATGACAAAAAAACTCAAATTTTTTAAATGTTAATTTTATGAGAACTGTGAGTCGGTCAGGTGTTAATTTGTGTGTTGGTTTGGTAAAGAAAAAGTATAAATTGTTTTTTTTTTTTCTGTAAAACAAAACAAAAGTCTTTCAGGTTATTGCTTTAAATCCGGTCGTAAACATTTTTAAATAATATATTTAAATATATTTTACACACGTATTTGATGAAACAAGGTCTTAAAAATAAATTGCACTTTAAATCTTTATACTAAATACTCGTATATAAAGCATAGGCAACCAGATTAGTTTATGAATATTTACAATTTAATTAGTTGTTATTTTTGTTTTACTTTATAAAATCAATGATGTGAATTTTATTTTCAATCTGAACATAGGACAACAAATTATGCATTGCAGATTTTAAACAATTAAACACGATGGAAAAATAAATCTAATATAATGCATATAATTTTTTTTGTGTACATAATACAAATTTATATAATTATCATGTGCTTGGTGTAAGCTGTCTTAATTAATTTATCTATTAGAGAGAAATTAAATAATAACGAGCAATCAACCAGTTTAAATTTTTTCTTACAGGGTAATTACCTAGTTTTTTTTTAATCAATAGATTGCCGGACTTATGCAAACAACTAAGCAAGTCCGGATATTTGTAGGTTATTGTGTGTAAGAATGTGTTTAATGTCTTTGAAAAATAAAGACTTAGTTTGTGTGTTTGAGAATTTTCTAAATAGCTGCATTTTTGTATCGCCGTGATCATATTCAAAACAAATCCATGATGGTGGGATTTGATAAAACAAACAGGATCTAAGTGACAGTGGATCGTATTGGGAATTTTTCTGAAGCAAATATCGAATTCACAAAATAAGCTTATGGCTCATAGAATTTGTTTCCTAGATGACAATGAATGACATAGACATAGGTGACCTAAGGGGAGTTCTCATTTTATTGCCCATTAAAAAAATCAAATAACAAATCCTTAAGACATGACTTATTGAATTGAAAAACATAAATTCAAATATTAACTTTGAGAATAAATGTTAAACTTAAATTGACATTTTCTTTGACATGCCCTTCCGATTAAGTTATGGTGCCACTTAAGACATGACTTCATAAATGACAAATAATAACGTTTAGCGCAAATGTCAAAGTAGAATTGACAATTGCCACCTTTTGCAAAAATTATAGGAGCTCCCCAAAACTTTTGAATCTTGCGTCGGGCGACCCTTACTCGACAAAATAAAGTTCAAATGAAAAAAATTGTATTGGTTTTCAATAAGTGGTTTTATTTAGATATTAAAAAAACAAGCATTTTTTAGGAGAAATCAATGAATGTTTGATTGATTGTTAAGGCAAGGATATGCCATTAACAATGAAATGTTGGATGGCAACCCAAAGATACGCTTGCAGCACCATATCCTTTTTATGATATATTCCTTGACCGATTCACATATATGCGGCTGTATTATCTCGATGGCTTCACGAATTCCATCGCTAAGTTCTTAATTTGATAACTTTTCACGTTTAAAAGCAAAAAGTCTAAAGGTGTCATATCACAATACCTTGGTGGTCAATTTCGATCACTCCTGCGAAAAATACCACACTATGGTAGATTTTCTTGCAAAACTGCAATTTTTGTGTAGCTTTTGTGGAAAGAATTTTCGAAAATAAAAGTCCATCACCTTCACTAATATCTTTGATTTCCACCCATAAAAAATAATTGATTATTACACTACATTAGATCAATCGATTCAATGTAACAGCTGCAAAAATCTCACGTTTGAATAGGCAAGGTCCAATCACACGGCTTCTGTTAGCCAAAAATCCGCGAAAAACAGTGAATGCAGAAGCCTTTCAAGAAGTATTCTTGGAATCAGTTTGATTTCAATGAAAGGAACCAATAAGCGATGATACGACGTTTCTTAACGAACCCTTAGTCTTTATGCTAAATACTGTGTAATGTCGGTTGTAAAAAATTGAATTCGTTGATACTACAGACTACAGCAGCAATGCTTGTAATTGTTGTCAGGGTTCTTCGATTCTTATAACATTACTTACTTGTGGAAACAGCTTACATTTGTAGAACAATATTATATAACCAGCGGAGAAGGTGCTTCACCGGGACCAAAAAGTTCTTTAATTTTGCACCCTGCGTCTCAATATTTTACAATTATGTAAACTTACGATTTTGTTTGACAATATTGCCAGACACGTCAAATGTAGTTATTTAAGAACACTTTTTTAGACAAAAAAAAAAAAAAACGTAGCACCCGTAGCATGATGGTTAGTGCGTTGGACTGTCATGCAAGGGGTCTTGGGTTCAATCCCTGCCTGTGCCACCTTAATTTAAAAAAATAATTTTCGCGGGTACTGCCTCTTGCCAGGAATTGACAAATCCTTCAAAAGTAATTCTTGTCATGAAAAAGTGCTTTCTCAAACTAGCCGTTCGGATTCGGCCCAAAATTGTAGGTCCCTTCCATTCCTGACAACAGTACTCGCACACAGGAATGGTTGAGAGTTGTAAGTCACTAGGCCCTGGTTCACAACGGGCTGTTGCGCCACCCCATTTGATTTTTTAGACAAAATCTTCCAATTTTTCATCGAAATGCATTTTGATATTGGAATATATTTTCAGAATAAACTGACAATATTGAAAGACCTGATATTTGTCTGTTCTAAGCGTAAAATCGCTTAAAATTAACACCTTTTCGACATAATAAGTTACTAAAATTGGTTGAAATATTTTGAAACATTATTTAGAATTAAGCTTTTTGCTTTTATTAAGTTTATCAATCGAAACTGCAATTGTAAACATGAATATTAAATAAAATATTCTTTAAGAAAAGATACAACCTGTAAGGGATAATTCCATACTTATTAGAAGCTCAGTCGATTGCTTTATTATTTGATTCAATCGAATAATGAACTTCTAATGTTCGATTCCATATATTTAACTAGACTCTAGACTTTGATTGAGGTCCCATTTCACTTTGACGCATCTCATTCTTATCTATCAACCATATTTTGCTATCCGATTAGATCCAAAAGTTCGATGCATGTAAACGATTTTTTTTTCTCACGCTTTATCATCTACAAAAATACTTTGATTTTGATTCTTTAAAAGAAATCCAATAGTTTAAATTTTATTTTCATTACAATTTTTGGAACAATGTTTTCCCTCAGAGGCTGGAATATAGATTTTCATGGGAACCTTAAGAAAGCTGTATGATTTCTATTTTCTCCTTAAGACCCTCTGTATAAATGATTCTTCTTTTTTCCCTAAGAAATGGGGAATTCTTTAGATTCCTCAACAAAGTGAACTGTAACAATTGTCTTTTAGGTTTGCACCTGCTTTTAAAATAAGAACTTTTTTATGCATTGACCTTACGTGTCTTTATTGTGTCTTCATATTCGATATTGTTGGTGAAAAAGAACTTTTCACAAAGATACTGAGTGATATTAGAACCTATTTTATTTTTTTGGATGAAGTCAAAATATCCCAAACCTAATCTTGATAAATAAAATGATTGTCAAGGCTAAATCAATATCAATATATAAAAGATGCAAAAATACTTATTTCGCGAAAAACAAATTGACCATACTATCATTTTAAATCAAGTCGCGTATCCCAAAGAATTACTATTTAAAACATGACTTGAATTTTAAAAAAATGTAGTGCGCGTTAGTGATTTTTGTATTTAAATAAAAAATTCGTACGCTGTTTAAGTTTCTTATAAATAAATTCACCTGACTGATTTTACTGAACAAAAAAAAAAAGACCATTGAAGAAGGATCGATTTATCAGTCTGGGTCTATATCTTTATAGCACTATTCCGGTCAATCAAAAAGCTGGATATGTATAGACTGTTAGGATAGCGTCTATTAAATCAATTAAATCCGACTTTATGTCAAAATAGGAACGATAAGATATATTTTACTTTTTACGTTTTTTCACCGATAGAAAAGAATTCGTGTTATTTCTTCAAAAATTGCGTAAACACAAATTGTATATATATATTCCATCAAACAATTTTAATTCATCATCATCCCAGTAGAGATGATAACTATTTCAGGTTCGTATCGAAAATTTTATAATGTATGCTATCCTATAGATACGATATTAAATTTACTAAGATTTTTTTTTTCTCTTACCGTTGTTTATCATACAATTGTTTGCACCTTTGGGTACTTTTTGTAAACATATACCAATATTTTCAATTTGACTCAGTTACGATCATTCAGATAAGATAAAGTATGCAATGCAAACATTTTTTTCATAATCTGAAAAATTATATTCTTTTTTTAACTTTATGAATACTTACCTCTGAAAAAAGGACGAGTCTTGCATTCATAAAAACACATTGAACTTTCAATATAAAGAAATATTTGATATGCAGAACAGAACAAACGGTTGGACCTGTATAAAACTTCCAACAAATTAATACACAAAACTATTGCTAACAAACTAACAAGGGGGTCAAAAGCCCCCAAGAACTGTTTTCAAGAATATCTTCGTATCGGTCACATTTACAGAAAAAAATTCGCAAGACAATTTTTAGCTTAAGAATTTTCCTATAAAAAGTATATTAAGATTTTTGTCATAAACACAACCGTTTTAAAATAACTGACTTGTAAGTTTTTATTATTCTGTATAAATAATTCTTTTTACACAAATAGTTTTTTTTTTAATTCAAACTTGTAGGTTGAGTTTGATTAAAATTGTAGTATTAAACATTTTAAGACCAATTCCATCAAACCTATAAAAACTCACTTAATTGAACTTGTGTTTTTTTTTGCTTTTCATTTAATTGTAAGAACTTCAACCGGTGGCTTTATAAAATGCGGCTAATCAATATGAACTTTTTTTATGTGCGTGCATATAATGATATACACGAGTATCTATTCACTTTTATTTCGATAGTTTGTTTTAAGTACATATTCACGTCATATCTTATAATAAAGATACACAGTAGTACACACCCATCCAATTCACAGTCAGTCAAATTGATTTTTGATGAAAGTGAATCAAAAATAGAATTTTATGGATAACAATTAAATAATAAAAATCCAGCTGATGATGGAAAGGGTTTCTGTTTTCTTGTGTTTGTCATAGAAATTTAATTTTCTTTTGGAGTAATATAAACTTGTGCCTTGGGGAAAACCCATTGCGCGTCATTGTAATATAAAATGACCTTTCTCCACTTAGTACTATATACGATCAATTATTTGAATTATGGAAAGACTTCTATGTATGTTATTGTTCAAATTCTATTTTAAGCG
This sequence comes from Eupeodes corollae, assembly GCF_945859685.1. Taxonomy (NCBI): domain Eukaryota; kingdom Metazoa; phylum Arthropoda; class Insecta; order Diptera; family Syrphidae; genus Eupeodes; species Eupeodes corollae. The sequence continues at coordinate 114,496,450 of NC_079149.1, forward strand.
GGCAATTTTAATATAACTACAATATAAACATTCAAATAAAGTTCACACGTTTGTTGACAGTATGTGAATCTTTCTAAAAATTCGTGTTTTTTTTAAAATAAATAGCACAAAAATAGAAATTTAAAATAATTCGTGAATTTACAAAAAAAATGAAATACTTGTTGGCAGTAAAAAATGGCGGATTAATGTTTGAATGTGAACATGCCTTAATGTTTGCAAATGGCGTCAAATGTCATTCTGCTTTGACATCCAAGTTGTCAACTCTTGGAAATAAGAGGGTAAACAAAATTAAATTCGTTCCATGTTTTAAAGTTTTAATATAAAGAATAAATAATCTCATTTGGTTTAGAGCACAACTTCATCGTTTAAGTTGCTTCTTTTGTTGGTTTCGCAGTACCTCAACGATTGTTTTTTACTTGAAACAAGTAATTCGTCAATATTTTATGTCTTCTTGATAAACCTTTAGCTAACAACAGCACACCAAAAATACAAAATGATTGAAAATATACCTTCAAAAATTGATAAAACAGAAAGCTTCTCATCAATCATCATCGATAATTATATATACTATGTGTATTTACCAAATTGTAACAATTTTTGTCCTTGATATACATTTTCTTGAAGGTCTTATTTTCAGCTTCTGTTTACCTACCTGAAGTAGAGAGATGGATAGCTTCTTTCAAAAACAAAAAATTAAAAAGAAAAAGTTCAAAAGCGTCATTTCTTAAAAAACAAAAAATATATTCATAAACATTTGCATATGCGGGATGGAAGCATGTGATCTGTATGAATGTTTATTATTCTTTGTCATTATCATCAATTTGTATATTAGCTTTTTCTGTACAAGGATGAACTCTTCCAGATGCACGTTTTTAAAAATTTTTGTTTTGGCAAAATGTGTTGTTTGTATATTTAATGTTTTCTTATGGTTTTACCTTTTGAAAATAAGATGGGGAGGTTTATAGTAGAAATATACATAAAATAAGTAGATAGGTTAGGTACACAACACACTGTTCCGTTGTGTAAAAATAAATTGACGTAAAAAAAGTTTGTATGTAAACAAATGTTCCAAAAAATTAAATTGGGTTTTAAACTGGTGGAAAAATGATTGTCAATGATGCACAATGTGTAAATTTGTTCCAGAAGCAGTAAACATTTAAAATCAGTTTATTTCCAATTTCAATCATGAACACCTTTTAAATTTCGTTTACTAAAAATTGAATGTTTCAAGAATTGATTGGGTTCGATCCCCGTCGTGTGCCATCTAAAGTTTTTTTTTGACGGGTACTGCCTCTTGCGAGGAATTAAAATTTAAACTGCTAAAAAACATTATAAAACAGGAATCATTTGTGCCTAGGGTGACTAAAAACCCGACTAAAAAAAGCTGTTTTTTTTTTCAAAATGTCATTACTCAAAAATCGTTACCTATCACCATATTTAGTTTGAACCATCCTTTAGGGGAAACCATGTTTATTTTAATTGTGGAAAATAGGTAGCCCAAAGTGCCCATTCTAATTTAAAAATATAATTTATAATAATAAAATATAGTAATTGTCAATTTTTGTACTTTATCTTCTTCAATCTTCAAGCTATAAAGACTGATTCACTGGTCAACAAGATTTTTGTAAATGGTATTGAAGTTATACTTTTCCTAAAATATTTGATGGTCTTAATTTGAATTCTAATTCAAAATCAGTCTACCACGTCAGGGCTTTGACGAATTCGAAAAAAAACTTTTATTACGATTTTTGAAGATATGTTGTGTATGTTTTTTTTTTCAATAAAATTCGTGGTGATTTTCCAATATTCCGTTTCAGCATTTCCAATTTATTTATTAGTTCCATGCCAAAAAAATCTCATTAGTTTTTAGGCTCTCAACCCATAATTTTAAAAGAACTGAAGCTGTATGTTGAAACGTTCTTTAATAGAAAAATTCATAGCGTTAAAATAGTAATTTTTTGTATTCATAACGAATTTATCGTATAAATAAGATTATAATATGAAGTTTTTGAAATGAGTTCATTGAAAAATATACAAATTAGGTTGAAAAATTTGAAATTTAAGCTAAAATTGAGTTCTGTACCAAAACAAAAGAACTCTAAAACGTATAAACATTACATCCAACAGTTTTTGAAACCATAAAGCAATATAAGATAAGATTTCAATTGAAGCTAGAAGTCCTTTCGAAAAGTGTTCTTTGGTTTCTGTGGCAGATAATAAAACTTATTTTTGCTGACGCAGTGACATAGATTCGGTTCGCCTGGTTAACTTTTTCAGCTAGACCTTTTTGCTTTTTCTTAAACTTTTAAAATTAAAATTTCAAACAAATCTTATACGTTATAAGATTTTCACAATAATTTTATTCGCCATTCTTTTTGAAATGTATTTCTATCTATTTTAAAAAAAATCGTAGACAAAAACATATTTTTAAATACTAAAACATTGATAAAAGACCTTAAATAAATACAATCTAATGCAACATTTTATAAATTAAATGAAGTACATTTAGGAGTCAAAAACAACTTTCACTAATTAACAGATTTTTTTTGTTTTTAATTATGAAATGAAAGCTTTGTTTGTTTTTTAAAAGACAAAAGGCAATTTCCCAAAAAAATAAATTAAAACAAAATGTTTCAAGTTTCAACATATTTCACGAGTCAGTTTTTATGGAAGTTAACTCCCTACACTCTCCTATAAATTTTCGAATGTTATTATGCAAAGTAAAAATGTATGTTTTCTGCAAGCTTCAATTAAATATGTTAGTCGAAAGCACCTTTAATTATAATAACTTTTTGTTTTCGCCTGTCAAAAAAAAATATACTAAACAAGTTACTAAGTACCAATTAAATGATTAACATACAAATGAAGTCTTAAGAATTAAATATTCAGTATATCTCGAACTTCAGTCAGTCTTTCAGTCATTAAAAAGAAAAGAAAAGTTTACATATAAAATTCATTGCTATTGCTTTGAATTAGAAAACTAAATAATTGACTTCAATTCTGGGTCACAAGCAATTTAATTCATATATAAATGTTCATATGTACGAGTATGTCCATACTACACATTTAAAAAATAACTTTTTCACACTTTGTTATAAATAGATTAGCAAGTGCAAATTGATGTTTTATTTATTGACTTAGATTTTAGTAAAAAAAAATACAAATTAAAAATTAATTACCAATCGATAACTTAAGTTATCACGATGATAAATAAATTATATTCAAATTGTAAACCATGTGACATTCGAAACAACATCAAAATAAAAGTTCTGATTTATTTTAATCGCAATTAGGATGATTTATTCAGTCAAATTTGATATTTACGTTTGAGTGTTTGTGTTTTGATAAGATTAATTTTTCTGGTTGATGGGAAAGGGAACTTTATTCAATTTAAAAGTCAAGTATTAGAATTTAAAAAAAAAAAACCTTATTTTAAAAACATAACTCCTAAAATGTCACTTCTAAAGAAATACTTTTTGGAAGATTTATTGAATGCAGAAATGTTGTTTTTTCACAATGTAAAATATTAAGAATTGTTTTTTAAATGGTTTAAACAATTTTGAAGTATGGCGAGTGAAACATACATTAACAACCTCGAAGAAAAAGGATTATTTAAGAATTCAAAAGTGCAACATCACGCATTCAAAAAAAATTTAAAATCGCAGAAAAGTTATTATGTTTTTGATTTTGGTTCTGAAAAACGACTTTTTCTTATGCATTAATTTTTGGGTTTCGAAAGAAAAACTTATTAAATAAATAAATTGGGGGCGCAACAGTCCATGAAGCACTAGGGCCTAGTGACTTACAACTCTCAACCATTCCTGTGTGCGAGTAACGTTATCAGGGATAAAGAGGACCTACAGTTTAAAGCCAAATACGAACGGATAATTTCCGAAAGCACTTTTCATGACAAGAATTTTCCTCGCAGTACCAATAAAAAAAATTAGATGACACAGGCAGACCTCTGGCATGACAGTCCAACGAATTAACAATCTTGCCACGGTATACAAAAAGAGTTTAATAAAACACAGCGATACATTATTGATGGACATTTTATTTTCTATAATAAAGTTTGAAAAAAAAATATCATTTAAATGCCCGCCTTCAGTAGATTTTCAGTTTGTGATTCTTGTTTTAAGCAAGTTTTTGACTATTTCTGGCAATATTTCGGCCATAACTTCAGTAATGTTGGTTTTTAATGTTTCTAGAGTTCGGGCGGTAATCCAAACTCGTAAGCCTGCTCTTTTGCATATCCCCACAGAAAAATATTTTAGTTGAAAATTGACGCGACCAAAAATCTTCTTACTCAATAAATACATAATTAGTCGGTTTTTGTGGCTTGTTTACCGCCCGTCTTGTTGAAGGCAAATATCGTTCATGTCATGATCTTCGAAATAAAATTTGATGAATTCAGATCATCAGCTCTGAGCATGTATGTCGATGATGCACAAACCTTACAACATCAGAAACGCCTTACTCTCTTCAAATTATTTGAGAATTTAGCCGATTTCGGAGTCGTTTGATTTTTAACCATAACTATAACCGTCGTGTAATGCGCAAAAATCTGTGTTTGAATCACCACTTTTTTAGTAAATTTTACTAATTTTAACAATTTTTTCAAATGACAAACATTGTATTAATATTATGACACTTGAAATAAAAGCTGCGTTTGACAGGTGTCAAATGCCACTTGAAAAAAACTTGAAATCATGAAACGAATGACACTATATGAGTGTTTCTTATATTCGTAAATATTTTATACATTCCAAATTCAATAATTTCTTTAAAAAAATGTTGTCAGTGCTTTAGTGCCTTTAAAGATTAACCCTTTTATAATTATGTGAATTAAAAAAAAAAAGTTAACATAAAACAAACCAATTGATGAATGAATCGCGGTCCCTTTATCTTTGCTTAAGCTCAAACGTATATTGAAAATAATATGTTTGACCTTTTAATTCGAAGATTTAACTTAAATCAAATAAAAGAAATTAATTTCAACTCAATCAAATATTTTCCTGTTTGAATAAAAATGACAAAAAAAGAAAGATCAAAAATTAACTCACTTTTCTGAGAAAAAAAAAGTTCAACTTTTAGTTTGTTGTTTGTATCATTTTATAAAATAAAATAATAAAAAGATGCATTTATTTGACAGGGGTCAAATGGATTTAAGAATACATTTTGCACAACCTCTCAACCCTCCCACCCCCTTCTCCATCATCAGCTTACCCCTTAAAGTGGCAAACAATAAGCTGATCAAATTCTTAAGAATATGCATAAATACGACTTGATGACATAAAGTTTATCGTGTAGAATATGATGAGAAAATAAATTTAGTCCAATTATTTGCAATTTAATTTTATTTATATTTTTCAACATGCATTGCATACAATATGCTGTGTTTTATTTTGTGTTATTTTTAAACGAATTTATTTAAGTTTATCAATAAATAAATTTAATCCTGACATAATATAAAATTTCCATAGCATAACTTTCAAGAAGTTTAATTTAACCTAAAAAAATGTTTCAATTATTTGTATAGACATCTTTTTTAGCATTGTTTGGTCGTCATCATTGGTGTATCCTTATTTTTTTTTTAATTATTCATTTTTAGATCGGGAGCTTTCTTACAATTCCAAGCTCCAGAGAATAAAAAACACATTTATTATTCTTCTTCCATTTATTTCATCTAGTAGCAATTGATAATTGCTAGATTCAGTCGGTATGAATAGACCGGAAATAAGTGCTTATGTTTTATTTTTTGAATTTAATTATTTTTATTCTGATGGAAGCGAAACTTTAAAGTGCAGGGTTATCCATTTTGTGATTTAAAAAGTAAGCTTAAATAAAATACATTTAAGATATTTTTTTTGTCATGATATTTATATTTTATTATAAAGTTCGAATGTTGACATTTATATGACCACCACGTGAATTGTTGGAAGCATCGATTCTTTTAAAGGCAATTTTCCACCACACATATTGGGCGGTATCTCAGCCATAACTCGATGCTGAAGTGTTAAACGTTTGTCTGCATAAACACTGTCTTTGTGAAGCTTAATTAAATTCGCTCAAAATAAAAACTTTCTATTGTTTGTTTTTTTTTTCGAAAAAATTCCCTATTTATTTCAGAATCACTTTTTAGTGAAAAAAACTATTTAAAAAAAAGTATATCAGTCAATTCAAATATGTCATGTCAGGGTAATCTTGAATTATATGATTTCTGAGCAGTCACAACCACAAACTGTTGGTTTTTCAGAAATAGCTCTTGCTAGAAACTAAGATCTGATTCCTTCAAAGCTAGTAAGACTTTAATAATGTTCTACTCTAAAATTTACTTTAGAAAGTAAAAAAATAAATGAATAAATTATTCTTATGATACTTCAAAATGTCCGTAGACCACGAACATTCCAATTCAAAAATCGTTTTTTTTTTTATTTTTGTGTCACTTTGACGTTTCAACAATTTTGATTTTCTGATCAATTCAAAAATGTATTACAGAAAAATAATTGGATAACCAAATTTAAATAGTCCGCCACTTAAACAACAGCTGCCACTGTTAGGACTGTCATTTTTTACAAGTAAAAAGCCATCACTTAACAATTGTTAAAACTCACCACAAAAATGGTGAATATATATTTTGAAGTTCTAAAAACTAAGGAACTTTTGTGTCGTCTTTTAACATTTTCTCCGTGGGCAATTGTGCAATTTATGGGACAATTTAGAGACGTAATAATCAACGGTTTTTTAGAGAAATAGAATTAAAGTTGGCAAGACTTTTTCAACTGGCGGCAATTTTGTCAGCTGTTCTTATAGGTTTCACCTAGCAAAGTGTATGTTCGTTGAATGGACAAAGCAAATCAGATTTCTGTTGATCCCAATTTTCATAAGCGATTTTAGCGATGAAGCTCACTTTTACTTTAATGTAAACGTCAATACTGCAGCATTTAGTGCGATGGTATTTATTTATTTGACACTCTTTTCACTAAAAAACTGACCATTTGGTGTGGTTTATAAATAAGTGGAAAAATCGGTGCCTACTTCTTTACACCTGATACTGGCCAAAACGTTACAGTCAATAGTGACCGCTATGGAACCATGAGTACTGACTTTTGTGTTAATCACTTGCAAAACCATAATGTTCAGAAGCTGTGGTTGCAACAAGACAGCGCAATATATCACAGAACTCGTGCGACAGTTAATATTTTGAAGAAAACGTTTTGTATCCGCATAGTCCCACGTTATAGAGCCTTGATGTGGCCTCCAATATCGGGCGATTTAAAACTGATTTACTATTTTTTGTGGGGATATGTAAAGCCGTTGTTAGAATACTTCAAGTGCATCAAAATGATACGTAATTTAATAGAAAAATAATCTCTAGTGATTAGGTCCACTTTCATCTCAAAAGTGGGATTGTTACATTTGATGCTACGATTTGGCTCACTATTTCTCTAGCTAATAACATGCAGTCATCTATCTCTGTAAAAATGTTTTTTTCTTTTTAATTTCAAAATTAAATTTCTTATTGGAAAACTCTATAGTTATACTGTTTTTGAAGTCAAGAAAAAACCCAGTATTGGTCGTTATAACTCTCAACTTAAATAGGTCTCGCTTTTTTCTTTACGACGGAACACATTTACCATTGTTTTCTAGAAAAAATTCAAGAATCACTCAAAAACTCTTTTATTTAGTTCTGAAACACTTTAAACAAAACAAACATACTACAATTATTTAAAAAAAAAAGTATGTATTTTTTCTTATCAATCTTCAAATACTTATCTTGCATACAACTAGATATGTGTCATTTTGTTATTATTTATCACGAAATGTCAACATTATATTGACCAACAATAAATCAAAATTTGTTCATCTTCAAATGTGGAAAAATAAATTCTTAGTCAACATGAGTGTCCGTGTACTCATACAAAATTTTAACTTTAAAGCAGTTTAAAAAAAAAAGAAAGAAAAACTCAAACAAATTACAACATTCTAACAAATGATTTGTTAATGCCTTTCCCTTTCATTTTATACTGTGGATAATAAAAAGAGCTTAGAGTTTAATTTATTAGATGTATTATGGAATGTAAATAAAGTTAAGATTATTATCAAAAAAAAAAAAACAAAAATGATAAACAAAATGTTTTATAATTTGTGTCAATTCAATTAATTAAGTGTGTACAACATTTTTCTTTTCATTTAGAAGTTTATAATTTTTGTAGAATTAAAAATGTTTATAATGTAAATACAATTTAAATTTTTGTATTATTGTTTTACATAACTTTATGTGTATTTATTTGTTTTGTTCTTATTTATTTGCTTAGAATCAAATAGATATTAATTAAGTTTGTTTCTTATTTCTTGTTTCTTATAGGAAAAGAACCATTGCTTAAATGTTTTGCTGAGATTCAACCATTAATTCTGCAAGGGAAAAAACGTGAAGTTAAAAGTATACTTCGAGAAAATGCCTGGCCTATTAATTCACCGATACGGTCTCAGCTATGGCCGGCGTTATGTGCACAGCATCAAACGAAGCAGAATATGCTTGATGGTTTCTATTGGGAAATGGTACATCAGGTAAGAATATCAAAGTGATAATTTTATTTATGAATTGAAAATTTTGGAACAATTTTCAATGATAGTGATATTTTAAATAAATTAACTAAATTTCAAGTTCATTTTAATAATCCGTATAAATGAGGTATAATACAAAAGCTCCACCATAGATCATTAGCTGAAATTCCACTAAATTGATTTAAAGACCTAGTACAATGAAAAAGAAAAATGAGTTTCCAATATGTATCTAAAAATTTTAAATGTTTGATTTTTTCGTTCAGGACTTTTATTGAAAATGATAAACTAGAAAAATTCCTTGTATTTGACACATTTGGTCTTATTATTTGTATCTGATTCTACCGACAAAGTTAATAATCACACCTTAGTGTTGTTTAGGTTCCAACGATTTGTAGAACAAGAGTAAAGATTCTTTCATTAAAAATAAACATACGTTTCAAAACCCCTTAGTATCTTACTTTGCTAAAAATTATTAACAACAATAGGTTATATTTGTAAATGACACCTTAAACGCAGTTAAAAAATATATATATACATATCACAATGTGATGTGATTGATTGAATTATTTTGGTCAAAATTTGACCATAGCAACTTAATTAATTATTTACCTATAATTGTATATCTTTAACCTTAAAAGGTTTTAGTTAGCACATAAAATGTCTTATAAAAGAAAACGTGTTTTTTTTTAAATCAAGTAACACCCTAGCTTTATTTTTTATTTTGTACCAATCGAATTTAAGAATTATAAAAGTAGGCGTGGTAGTAGGCGGATAACTTAAAGTTGATGAGATCCGACAATTAAGCCATACTGTAAATGCTTTTTTAGAAGAAATACAATTTTATAACTTAACGAAAAAACTAGCTCAATCCCTAAATTTCGTGCGTGTTGTCAATGAGTAGTGCTGTCGTACTTTCATTTTAGAGAAGTTTCATTTTGATTTTAAAAAAACTAGGGCTCTGTACGAGAAACCAATGAGTATGTATTTATTTCATTGTAATAAGCCCAAAAACCTAAGTCTTTGAAATATACTGAGTAACGTCGTTTGTTTAGTTTGGAAGTCCAAAGTTTTACAAGAAATCAACATACCTGGTCAAGACTTCGAGTTATTTCTTTCCATTTTTAGTAATGGCGTATCAAAAGATGACAGCTTAAAATTCGACGAATGCTCAAATAACGAACTTTTTGAAATGAAACTTTTTTTTTCAAGTTCATTTTAATAATCCGTATAAATGAGGTATAATACAAAAGCTCCACCATAGATCATTAGCTGAAATTCCACTAAATTGATTTAAAGACCTAGTACAATGAAAAAGAAAAATGAGTTTCCAATATGTATCTAAAAATTTTAAATGTTTGATTTTTTCGTTCAGGACTTTTATTGAAAATGATAAACTAGAAAAATTCCTTGTATTTGACACATTTGGTCTTATTATTTGTGTCTGATTCTACCGACAAAGTTAATAATCACACCTTAGTGTTGTTTAGGTTCCAACGATTTGTAGAACAAGAGTAAAGATTCTTTCATTAAAAATAAACATACGTTTCAAAACCCCTTAGTATCTTACTTTGCTAAAAATTATTAACAACAATAGGTTATATGGGTAAATGACACCTTAAACGCAGTTAAAAAATATATATATACATATCACCATGTGATGTGATTGATTGAATTATTTTGGTCAAAATTTGACCATAGCAACTTAATTAATTATTTACCTATAATTGTATATCTTTAACCTTAAAAGGTTTTAGTTAGCACAAAAAATGTCTAATAAAAGAAAACGTGTTTTTTTTTTTAAATCAAGTAACACCTTAGCTTTATTTTTTATTTTGTACCAATCGAATTTAAGAATTATAAAAGTAGGCGTGGTAGTGGGTGGATAACTTAAAGTTGATGAGATCCGACAATTAAGCCATGCTGTAAATGCTTTTTAAGAAGAAATATAATTTTATAACTTAACGAAAAAACTAGTTAAATCCTTAAATTTCGTGCGGGTTGTTAATGAGTAGTGCTGTCGTACTTTCATTTTAGAGAAGTTTCATTTTGATATTAAAAAAACTAGGGCTCTATACGAGAAACCAATGAGTATGTATTTATTTCATTGTAAAGAGAAAAGTTTAATAAGCCCAAAAACCTAAGTCTTTGACATATACTGAGTAACGTCGTTTGTTTAGTTTTGAAGTCCAAAGTTTTACAAAAACATACCTGGTCAAGACTTCGAGTTATTTCTTTCCATTTTTAGTAATGGCGTGGTTTTAACTTGTGAAATGTCAAAAGAAATGAAACTTTTTTGAAAAAAAAACTATGCTGATGATTGAATACCAGGTCTGCGATGCATCAAATTTTGTATTTGATTTTAAAAAAATCATTTTATTTCGAAAGATATAATGTCTAATTTGGAGTTCAATTTTTCAAGTTTTCAGTGTTTTTGGGCTCATCGGCGTTGACTAGTGACTTCACATATACCCCCAACAATAGACAACCGGCTGCTTCTTTGAAGCCTATTCATGAACATTAAAGGTGACATTACGTGCGTTTTGTTCGCATTTCAAATATAGTAAAGTGAGAAATTCCCAACAAAACGATCCGCAGTGGCCAGATTATTGTATTTTAAAATTGGTACAACTGAAAGAAGATCCGTCAAAATAATAATAAAAAACTTCAAAAAGGGGGTTTGTTCGTAGACTACTACATTAACATGTGTTGTTGAAGCGAGCTTGAAAATCGCCTCAATTCTTTATATACCTGAATCGAGTTGAGTTCTAAACTGAGATAAACTTGTTTTGGAAACATAGCAAAACATAAATATCTTTTCTATTGTTTTTCTTGCAAAATAAGCCCAGTTAGTCCATTTTCACTAACAAAACTAAATAATATCAACAGTAATAGATTCGTTTTTTCCGCAATGAAAAACACACATGAACACAGCCATCGAGATACAAATGCAATATCAATCGTACCAACATTTGAGAACGAAATCACTTAAGATCCATTCGAGGCTCGTATAAATGTCAAAAACCTATCCATAGTGAGATTCTACTCTAACTTTTATCGTTAGTTATTTTTGTTATTCGTGTAAAATCCTACTTTACTATGGATAGATTTCCCAACAAAACACGGGTATTAGCTGTTACCAAACCTCAATCTTGGTAGGAGAAAATGGCTGCTAGTTAATACAGTGTTACCAAATAAAAGTTCTATACCTCTAAAAAACAAAAAAAAATGTACGCGGAATTTAATTTTTTACTTGTGTTTGTATTCAAAGCTCCTATCTTAAGGACAGTCAAATAAGTTGTGTATAAAAAAATGAAGTATATGAATTAGTTAAGCTTGGAAATCTTGTATTTTTTTTTTAACTAGTCAGATCACTTTAGTGGGTAAAATTTCTTTAAATTATATACCTCAATGAAAATAACTTTCAGCCAAAGTTAGTTTATCGCATATACACAACTTGTGGCCTGTTTAAATAAATTGAATTATAAATTTTATTATTCCGATAAAGTCATCCCATGCATATAATATATAACACCTCGTATAATTTCAAGTGTTTAATCTTATTTAATGAGACAGTTTGACGTCAAGTTTTTTTTTTGTCGCTCAATTTAATCTTAAATTTAGATTCAGATTTGAAACGAAATATTTTTGAATTTTTCTGATGCGTATGTTTGTTTTTGCAGACATTTTTGTTTTTAGCAAAAAATACAATAGTTATAAATTTTGGCAATATTTGTTTTGGGAACTTCTGTTCAAATAAGAGAAAAGTAGGTGTGTCAGAAGAAATAATTAGAAACAAATATTTACTCATTCTAGACAATGGAACTAATCGAAGCACGAAAATATGTAGAAGAAAAAAAAATCAGTTTTTAGAAAATTTAGCTTCGTTCAAAATACTGCGTCATTATTAAAACTTTAGTTTTGAAGCAACTTATTTTTATTTAAAAATTACATTATACCGTTTATAAATAAGATCCATTCCGATTTTAAAATTTTTGAAATTTTGAAAAAAGCAATTTACTAATCATTTTAAATTTGTTTTATTTTTTGTTTTAGGTATTTGGTACAACAGAACTCTCAGAGAAACCAATAATGCTCCCAGCGTTTGTCGATTCCGCCCACTGTTTGCCATACCATCTCACTCGAACTGGACGTGCAGTGGCAGATCGAATTGTAAATGTTCTAGGATATGATTGTCCTGATATAACATTCAGTCCAGTATTGTATCCCATTACATCAATTCTATTGCATTTTATGTCTGGTAAGTCAAAAATGAAATTATTTTTCTATTTCCGCATCTTTAAATATTTATTTAAGCTAATTAGGCTATCAAAGTCTAGAAATCTGTTTTAAAACAATGACACAAAGAAAATCAAATTAAACAAATAAAACGTGACAGTTATTTTCTTATCTCCAGCCTAAACAAAAAATCTTAAAAATAAATTTACCACCATATAATTTATGTATTGAAAAAAGAATTTGAATATTATTTTGATTATTCTATTTTACCTGAAAAAGATTGAGTTAAAAAAAAAAAAGATGAAAGAAAAGACAAACAAACAGTAATAATTTGTGTTTGCATTTTAATTTATTTTTAATTCACTTTAAAATTGCGGATCTATAAATTAAAAAATACAAAAAAAATCGTGATAAGTGAGAGAGCTAGATTATGAATTTATTGTCAATTTGCTTAAGATTTTGTTTGTTCTTAAATATATTTGTTCTTGCAATGTGACAACATATACCTTTTTATTATCAGTCTGTAAATATGTCAATGTTAAACATAATTAACTCACATACCCCTAAACCCTCCCTAATCCGTCTCTAATCATCATTTCATCAACCTGAATAATAATTTGTTATTCAAATATTTTTATTTTTCGTTTGTTTTCAAATATTTTTTTGTTATTCCAAAAGCTTTTTTTTGTCATACAAATGTATTAAGTTTATTATGATTTTATAGTAAAAAAAATGTATGTGTATAGGGTTTGATTATGATAAGATAAATCTGATATGTGTTTACTAAATGAACTAAGTTTTTACTTAACAAACACATAGTTTAAATAATTTGTTCATGTTTTTTTGTTTAAAGTTATTTGGATTAAAAAGGGGTGTGGCAGTAACTTCATTAAAAAAAAGAAGCTTTTGGAATTTGTGTAGGCTTACATGTTTTTTGATAAAGGTTCTTATCAAGGGTTTTCAATTCGTATTTTTAGTTGAAATACTTAGCCTTCTGAACCCCCAAAAAATACTAATTTGTTATAAATAGAAGATAAAAGGCATCTGGATAAAAGTTCACAAACATAAACATACAATTTAAATGTCAACTTAAAAATAAAACCAAATGGCATTTCTTGAAGACAGCTCCCTGACTCCCAGTTGAACAATCTAAAGTAACATTAGACTTTTACGACAATCAACTAACCGCCTCCACTGTAAAATGTACAACTGTCACATTAAACAACTTCAGATGACATAAGAAATTTCAATGCAAGGCATGTTTGAAGTCTCTGATTGGCTAGCTGTCAAATATTTCCTATCAATTCCTTCCAGTTAAGCTTGTATGTTCTATGTCAAATAACAATCCAAAATAAAATTCATGGATATTTAGCTAGATTGCAATAATGTAATTCTCTCTATTCAACTGACGGTTTTAAGTTTGAAATCACTGAAATCTTTACCAGTTTGCCATAAGGGGTTTTACTTTAAATAACCCACTACTCGCGGGCAGATGTCTCTTTTGAAGCTGTCATCTTTTGATATTTGACAAGTGAAAACTACGCCATCATTAAGAATTGAACCATATTTGCTTTAAAAACACTTTAAGATCGTTCAAATTCTTAACAAAAATAATGAAAATCCTGCAGTCACACTTCACAGTTCCTGACTGTGTTATTTCTAAAGAGCTATTTATAATATTTTCCACCAAGATCATGTGATTTAACACTTTTAGACTTTAGTTAGACTTTTAATTTAAGTCACGGGAAAAAACGGTCTTCGCCATAGCTTCTTCACCGATTAATAACGTAAAAGATTGAATTCGTCAAGTTTTAGATGACATACAGCAGCAAAAGTACAAATTGATCATGGAATTTTTTTTAAAGGATATAATAATGCAACCGTAGGTAGTGTAGTCATGGCAGCTGTCTGACTGAAGTTTTCCATTGTCATACCATTCTCTTTACTTATTCGCTTCTTTTTTTTCTTATATTAAAACGAAACCTTTATGGACAGCCTGGATTTTTCACATTCAAAATGTCCAATTTTCAATAAATCTGGCTCAATTCAGTCTGCTTTAAACCGTTTGTTGTCTTAAGGTGGGTTGAAGACCACTGTTTGTTGCTTATTTGCATAAACCTGTGATCTCAGAAAGCTCCAAAAGTGAAATTCTCATAGACTGTAAGCTTTACCTACGCGTAATATGACCATGTCCTCAAATCAAACGTAACATAAATACCGTGGGTGTTCATGTACCATGGACCTTTAGCACTCTTCGTTGGCGTTCAAAATCCAAACCAAACATTGACTTTTTGTAGAAGGATACATTAAGCTTCAACTAATTGAATGATATCTACTGTCAAAATTTGAAAGTCCATATTGGACGTCCCATCATTTCTGAAAAAAAATAGTCAAGTTTAAGCTTTCAAATTAAAACTTATAGCTTAAATCTCGCCATCTCAGCAAGGTCTTATAATTTCGAAGATAATGTATTTCCTGAATTTTCTATTTGACTTTTAATTGTCAATCTTATTAAATCCTCTTAAAGACTTATGTTGACCTTGTTTGTTTTATCCTTATACTTTTCTTTGTATCTTTTAGTCACCTCTTAGACAGTAATTGATAAGAATTTATTTTTAAATTAAATTACGGACTTTACGTCGTTCCAAGTGTTATTCTTCTCCAATACAAATTCAGCTCCATTATCGATTCTTTCCCCATAGGTATAGAGTACATCTCACCATCAGGAATTCCTTATCAAAACTTTATTATTGTTTTCATTATTATTCCCGAATCCCATTATTCCAACCTTGTCTGAATTGATTTGGATTTGTCTGGTTCTATTTAGCACTAAGCTGATATTGTCTACTTTAACTTAGTCCCCGAGACTGAACTCAAAATGAAGTTATCGCCTGAGTTATTTTCAGTAAAGTATAGTAAATAAGATTCAATTACGTTATAATTTTTTTTATTTCGTTGCTTTTTCTTTTCGTCTTTATTTATTTATTTTTTTGTTGTTCCTGTGTATAAATTGACTAACCTAATAAATCAACCAGACTATAGCTAGTTACATTATTGTTAATTCACTTATTCTGATTGTAAAGAATGCATTTATATAAAATGATTGTTCCATAATCATCATCTGGAATAATGAGCTTAAACTCTCGGCTTGGACTGAAATGAAAATATTAATAAATAATAAGATTTCTCATATCGGTATTGTCAATTAAGTCAACAACAATTTCTATGCACTGAGAGTTGATCACATAAATATACAATAAATGAACAAAACAAACATTCACAATGTCGTTGAGCTGATGAGCCTTTCTTATCAATTTATACTTGTTTTATTAATTTATTTACACATAATGAAAATATATATAACTATTATTATATATTTCGTTTCTCTCTTTTGATTGTAAACAAGTTGGTTGACATTGTGGCTATCGTTTAATTAAATATTTAAATTAATAATAGACATAGACTATTCTCAAGATGATAGATATTGTGAATCTCTTTTCTTATCAATTCTGATGTTTACACAAATATAGTTCATAAATTTTTAATTTGTAAATAAAAAAAAATATAATGTAAGTTATATTCTACTATTGTTTACGCATCAATCGTAATCGTAAGGCTATAGTTCTGGCTAGACTTTTTTATGAAGGAATATAGAATGATAAGAATACAAAGTAGTCGCTGCTTATTTTCTGTCTTATTCCACTTAGAAGTCATAGAGCTTGATTTTATTTATTATGCAGCCTTACGACGTCAATTTATCCTTTTTCGAGAGTCCCAAAATGCCCTTCTTTAAAGCTAATGATTTTCCAATAAAAATTTTTCAAAAAAACGGAATTTAAACAAAAAAAGAAGTTTTTGAGAGAATTAAAAGGATGTCCTTTTCATTGGAAAGAGTAAACTCTTAGATTTTCAGCTTCTTAACGTAGGTAGGTAGGTAGGCGAAAATAGACCTTATTCCTGAAAATCTGGTTCATATTGATACAATTCAAGGACTCAATAAGTGAAAATACAAAGTTGTAAAAGCTGAAAATTAAAAACTTTAAAACCATGTTATTTATGCAAAATGCGGTCTAATGTTGTTTGAAGCACACTATTGACTGTTTCGACTTTTCACATAACTAACTTATCCTAAGAGCTCCATTTTTTCCTCCAGTTCCACTTTTGCGGCCGAGAGCTCCATTTTTTCCTCCAGTTGCACTTTGGTGGCCGAGAAGATGCTTCCAGATGACCCAAAAGTGGTTTAGTCATACGAACTGTGAACACAAAATGTTCACCATTTTTGTAGTGTTTCTTTATTAAAACGAGTATAGTTTCACTTTAAGTTATGACGCAGTTTTTATTTCATACCTGTCAAAATATGACATCTACAAAAGTGACAGCTGCCAAATAACTGGCTGTTTAGTGTTAATAGTGAACGTACGAATTGGTCTTCAATATCGCAAAACTTAAATCCCCTTGACTATTTTCTGTGGCTATATGTGGAGTCGCTAGTTAACACCGATAAGCCCAAAACAATTGAGCACTTGTACGCCTAAAAATGTTTTATTGGACCTCCAGGCTGGACTACGTCCGAGCCAGCGTAACTATCATTATGCCACAAGGTTTCGTTTTAAAAAAAGTACATTTCATGTCAATTTACAAAAATATACTCTTTGTTTTATTCCATTTCAAAGTTCTATACTTAAAAAAACGCCCTATATGATATAACTTAAATGCATTAGCTTCAAAAGCTTTTGTGTCTTATTTTAAATAATTTTGACTGCTATTAAACTACTCTACGAAAAATAACAATTAATACGAAAACCTCTGATTCTATTTCACATCAACAAACATTTTAAGAGTCTACAATATGTTATAATAAAATTAAGCTAAGACTTAGATCATCTAAATATAAAAATTAAACCACAAAATCACGATCTATTTGAATGATGATGTGTGACAAAATGATGGGACATTTGATGTGTGTTTTTATTGAATAATTATAGTCTTTGTGAAATATATATTAAGTTAATATTATTATTTAAATTTAATTTTACTACAGAAGATCATGCAATCAAAAACGACACGAATTTAACACTCAAAAAACATTACTTAACCAACAAAATGGATAAATTATATTCTAGAAATATATAGTAGTTTAAAAAAGTATTAAATAAGTCGTAAATTCTTATAGCTGAAACTGTCAGCTTTCAGTCACATGATTTCCTAATAATGAGATTAAATGCCTAAATTGCATCATATGAACATTCAAATTGTTTCAAACAATTGAAAGTGATTTGCCTAATCCAATGAAGTACCTTAATTTCTTGTTTCCAATCAATTTCCTGTGTCTCATTAGAGTAAGAAACCACTCACTCCTTCCACAATATAAGTCATTAGCTCCTCCTAAATTCAATTATCTGTTTTGAAGGATTTGTAACTTCTGCAGTTATTAAATTAGGTTTTAATTTAAATAAATCTATAAACATACTATTTACATTCTGCGTGGCGGTACAATATTTAAATTTCCCAAAATAAACTACATTTAGTCAAAATCATTAATTTATTTTTAACTAATTTGTTTATTTATATTTTCTCGTTTGTTTAGAGGAAGAAGCCTATCACTGTCTTGCAAGTTTAGTTGCATGCAAAGAAAAGGTGTTCATCAATCAGACAAAACTACTACACGAAGTCACTTGGAAAACAGTGATGCAAATTGCCAAAAAACATGCAGTAAGTTTTAAAAATAAATTATAACATACTATTTCTAATAATAATATTTTTTTTTTATTTTTAGAAAACCTCCGTCTCTTATTTGCAACGAATATGCCCTGGTCAAAAATTAGAAAGAGTTTTCATGGACTGGTGCTGGTGGATATTAGCTGGTTTACCATTTCAGCATTTAGTACGTGTTATGGACTGTTTTTTTCATGAGGGTATCAAGGTATTCTATCGTATCTCTCTGGTCATACTCAATTTATTCCAAAAGGAATGCACTTCGAACAATGAATGGAGTCCAGATAATATTAAGAATGACATTGGTAATGCGCTTATAAAATTTTGCAAAAAATTACCAGTTTCACCAGCGAAGCTGTTACAATCAGCGTTTAGTATTAGGGGGCTAAGGTTTGTTTTTTACATTTGTTTTTAGTCTCATAATATTCATAACTGAAGTACACCATTTATATGAATATTTAAGCTTTAATTACTTTTAAAATGTGTATCACTGTAGAAAAATATGCAAACCAAATATTTGTTTCTTAATTTTGAGTTAAAACTTATTCCAATATTTTTAAAATCTATTCGGATAAAGGTCTTCTGAATGTCAGATTCAAATTGAGTCCAACTGAAGACTTTTTTGGGCTGAAAATTTTTTCAGCTAGTAGAGTCCAACTGAAGACTTTTTTGGGCTGAACATTTTTTCAGCCAGTAGTATCTCTAATTCGATAGTATGAACATCCTTATGGAGGATGTCATTAGATAGGTTAAGGGTCCTAAAAGGATTTATATGCTTCCCGAACTGAACGTTAATTTTAACCAAGGCATTTAGCTATTTTTTCTGATGCCATTCATTTCAAACTTGGAACTAGGCTTCACTTACCTTTTCAGAAAGCACCAATACTAAATTTATGTCCAAAACTAGCACGAACTTAAAGTTTCTCAAATAATTTCCAATTTGTCAAGGAACTCCTTAACACAAAACTTTAATAAGCCCCAAGTATTGAATAAAAAAACATATTAAGTTCATATTTTGACATAAGCCCAGTTTATTTGGTAATAAGGCAGATTTGTCTAGACTAACTTTCCAAAAAAGTTAAGGGGCTTTTTGACGCTCCGATCAGAAACTTTCTACTTTCTCCTTAAGTGGAATGTATTAATTTAAAAAACAATAGACATTTTAAATTATTTTAAGAAACTTATATTTTTAAAGAAGTCCTTAGACAAATCTGTACATATATACTTCATGATGATTTTGTATAAATATATGCATATAAATAGTGTACTTACTTTTTGCTATTGCTATATTTTTCAAAAATCCATTCTAAATATATCTTTTATTTATCTTCTAGTTCCACATATATATCTAGGATATTTATTAAGACTGAAATGTTACTAAAAAGTAGATCAGTTCTAAGCGGTTCAAAGCAATTAGTTCGATCGCGTTCCAGTGATAATTTACCAACGAGTCAATCGCAAGTCAACATTCAAATGATGTCACATACATTGACCATACGAGAGGTAATCTATAAATACTATTTTCTTATTTATCTATTCTTATTTATATTAATAATAATAATCTTAATCTTAATTAAAGTAAAGTACAAAAGTAATATTTTGAACAACAAAAAAAAAAGAAAGCAGACACATAATAATAGATTAAATTTAACTTTAAGGAGAGAAGGACAAGATTTAGAAATATATATGTATTTTTTTTTTTTTGAAAATTAAATAAATATCTAAACTATTTTGCTTTATATGTTTTTCAATAAGTACAGAGGTTTACAAATTTATATGTTAAGAGCTACAATTACTTTCTTTAATAATTGTCATTTTGATATATTAACTTTTTTCTTTTAAGCTTTGAATCTGTGATTTATGTCTCTTTTTAAGAGATGCACTTTGAAATTCCTAAATGCGTACAAAATTCATTCACAGGTCATCTTTGTTAAAAATGTTCATTCATTTTTTTTTTAATGTCAATTAATTGAGTAAATCCTTAAAGTAAAGAATTTCCTCTCAAGTATGCATAACTTTAAGTGCTTTTGCACTAATTCAAGCTTCATGTAAATTTTTGTTTTTTCTTTAAAATGTTTAATAATTTAAATAAATTGATACAAATTATATGAGCTTTCTGCTTAAGTACAGAGCTTAATTTTATGTTGAGACCGATTCCAGTTTTGTTTCAAATTATTTCTCTTCTTTTTTTGATAAATTCTAAAGTCAAATCAAAAATTTAAGTTTTTTAAATTTTTAGTTTTTTTGATCAAATAGCTTTTGTAAAATTTTTAAACAGATTCAATACATTATTTACGTGTATCTGCGATATTTCAAATAATTATTTAATCTCATTAAATAGTTCTAAGCTATCTAAATCTTAGAATTTATTATTTTAAACGAAAAAGTAATAGAAGCTCTAACATCATTCTTACGTATCCTTCCATAGTTTATTTTTTACTTTAAAAATAATTAGTTTTAAGTTAAATTTCACCTATCTTTAAAACCAACCAAAAAAACATTCATTCATATTTTGAAATGTGTCAATAACATTCCAGAGGGTGCATTCCGAGACCTGTCGCAATCTGGTATGGGGCTTAATACATTTTAAATTTTCTAGCTCTTTTTCTCTATTTGCTGTTTGGTTTTATTTTATTTTCTCGTTGTTATAAGTTTTAATGAAAGTGAATTCTTATAATTTATATTTTTTTTTAATTTGTTTTCTTTTACTTTTGTTCTGATAATAATTTAATTTTTAATTTGAAATGTTTGTTTTTATGAGAATGTCTCATGCAAGCCGCAAAATTGTTGTTTCATTATTTTTTTCATAAACAGCTAATTACAAAAAAAATAATAATATAATTATGCTGAGAAATAATAACATGTGTTATGCAAAATTAAAAAAGGGCTTTTCTTTCGTTGTTGTTTTTTTTATTGGCAATTATAGCGAATTTCATTGATTATATCATTATATTTTAGGTAGAATGTTTTATAAATAAAAAGAAACAAAAAAATACTAAATTTTAAATTCGATATGTACAATTGTTAATAAAAATACGTTCTCCCTAAAAGACTGACAGTTGACTTCGAATTGATTTAAATTTCGAATCACCTGTCAACTTGAGAGAATCGAAAAAAGAAAAATATTTATAAATATATATTATTTGGAAAATGAAAGTTAAGACGTTTGTGTCTTGTTTTTTTTTTTAATTTTTTTCTTTTTTTCTCATCTTGCTGCATTCTGTTACTACTACTACCACTACTACTACCACTACTACTACTACTACTGCTGCTACCGCCGCTGATTGCTCGTATTTAAATTATAAATATTTATATATGTTGACTTCGTTGAACACTAACTTAACTCAAAATAAAATTTGCAAAATGAATATTATTTACGTTACTTGTTTGACACTTTGTTGTTAAATATCAAATTCAACATCAATTCAACTCAACTCTAAAAATTGTTAATTTGTTAAACACAACCCACCACGTTTTTTAATGTGTTTATCAATGCATTTTGGTTATTCCCATTGATGTTTTTCCTTTTTGATTTTGTATTTTTACAAACCCTTCATACCCCCAACACCCAAATCCCTTCGCAATAACAATTTTCAATGTGACATTATGAATCATGTCAAAATAATATTTAAACAATAAAACAAATCAAATTAATAACACAAAAAAAAACAAAAAACAATTAAATAAGGGCGAACAATCTCCTGGGCATAGGGTTCTCGCTATGGGCGTTTATCCTGTTCAGTCGTTAAAGAGTCGAATAGCCAGTGGTGAAGATGTAAGTGTACTGTTTTAAAAGAATGTTCATCAGTATCAATTTATTGATAGTTACGTGATTTAAATATCTATCTATCTCTTGTATATCTCGCACCAATTTTGTTTTTTATTCTTGGATAATTTTAAAATTCAATTTTCTTAAGGAATAAACAAATCCTTTTTCGTTTATTTGTTGTTGTTGTAAATTTTGATTTCGATTTTTAATGAGCATTTCCTACAAATAATATCATAAATATTGTGTTTTTTAAAGTAGTTGAGTCATAGATTTTTTGATCTCTTACAACACTCAAACAAGATTTACACACGGACACGCATAATAAAATATTTTAGTTTTTTTTTATAAACATTAACTTTTTATTTAATTAAAGACATTTTTTTCGGACAGTTTTCACTAAAAGTGAATAAAGTGTTTAAAAATATAGTTTTTATTTTCATCTGTGGAATGTATTCCTATAATACTCTTTGGGTCTTCCAATGAATAAATTTTTGAAGAGAAATCAATGAATGTTTATTTCATTCTTTATTTCATTTATCAACCAAAATACGACGTACTTTGCTTATGATCTGAACTATAAGAACCTGAGACTTAATAGAAAATACGGTGTAATATGATTTGTGTAATGCCTAATTTTTAGGAACTACGAGGAATCAAAACATTGAAACATCTTATTAGAATATTCTTTCTTTCTTTCAACAAATGTAGTTATCCTTGGATTAAATAAAATCAATTTTATAATAGGCACTAAAAAGAAAAGATGAAATCTTGTCTTATAAGGGAGTTTACCGGATTTAAGTACGAAAAGCAGTTTCATGTAAAATTTGAGTACAATATTTTCGAGAATTCAAACTTTTTTTTTTTTCTTTTACAATATTTAGAAAATACTGTTTTGGAATAAACCATTTATATAGCTTCAAAAGTTTGAATAATAATGAGATTTTACAGGGTCCTTTATGAAAGCCGATTGGACTGTTAGGATGCGTTATAAATTTGAAGGGAAAAGGCTTCTTATCAATTTTCTTAACATAGAATTGAAGAATAAAAGAAAGGATTCATTTCTGAAGAAAGGTTATCCAATATCCACTGAATTCCAATACCCTTGTATTAATTTAGAAGACCTTTACAAAACAAAAAAAATAAAATTTTAAATTACTTGTACATTTTTTAAAGACTTGAATGCGTTTGTTTTATAAGCATTAACAAAAATTGGCTTAAAAAATAATCCCTGCTAAAAAATTTGGATTGAATTTTGAAGTGTTTTGATTTTAACTTAATAATTTAAAAAACAAAATCGAAATACTTCTTTTTTTTATAAATAAAAATAAAACAAAAACTTTCCAAACTTTATTTCAAAATCAAAGAATTTTTTGACTCGAGATGATCCTCAGACCGTACACTGGAAACGACTTACGAAAGATTCACATTTAATGGTAAAAAATAATAATATAGAGATAAAATTTTAAATTTAAGGACAAATTAATAAAATTTGCATAATAGTAATAATAATATTATTTATATGAATAAACAAGAATAATTCTTGAAAAATAATATTTAATAATTAGTAGTGCTAGATCGCTAATCGCATGTTGAGATGGTCCTTTTTATTTAAGGATATTCTCATTATATTTAATTTACTTGAAACAAATAATTTTGAGTTTTTTAAATTAAGAAATAACCAAACTCGTAGGATAATACTGTAGTTTTATTTGGCTGAATACAAAAATATTATATAAATTTAAAAATATAATATAAAAAACTTATTTTGTATTATCTTCGACTTATTTAGAATTTTATTTTAATAAGTCCCTCCATTATAAAGGGTTCCTTAGTTAGTTGGAACTCTGACAACGTTGGCAACTTACACTATGAACGCACCCTTGAACCAGTAACTCAACTGTCAAAATATTCTTTAAAAAAAAAAAACAGTTTTTTCATCAGGGCTGTGGTGTTACTTAACTTCTATTTCAGTATATCTATTTCCCGTTTTCGAAAAAAAATATCTTTCAGCCTTATGAAATTATTTGACTTTTTTATTAATGTCGAACAAATGCCAAGTCCTTATTGGTAAACCCCATATTATAATTTAATAAATATTCAATTTAATTTAAGTTTTAGTTTAAAAATTTTGAACTTTGCTACAAATACGCCATTGGCGTATCAAAAACTTAAAAAACAACTAAAAACAAAAACATTTTTCTTTATATAAAATTATCACTATATGACCAAGTATTTTACACTCAATTATCCCTTAATTTCTTTTTGTATTCCTAACACATTCCTCTTGTCGTTAAGCTTATCATTACACAATATTTATTTATGTAGTTTTCAGTCATTGATAGTTTTATTTATTTATTAAATATAATATTTTATTGAACCTACATAATTATAATAAAATGTATGAGTTCTGCTTTGATATTGTTTTGTCAGTTATATTGTTTTTTTTTATAAATCATTATTCTTAATAATAACTACTATTTTTTAATTTCCAATGATTTTCCGATTTGAAAAATAATTTTTAAATGTCGTGTTTTTTTACTAAGTTTTGTTTTTGGAACAATTTTTTTTTAATAATAATTTTTAATAATTCTTTGTGACTAATAACGTGATATTATTATTTGTGGATAGCTCTTTACACTCTGGTCATGGCTGCCAGTTAGGATAACAATGTACCAACCCGTACTGCTGTATACAACTGAAGAGCATGGTTGCTCATTGACAACATTTTATGTTCGGGTGGAGCAACATGAACCGACTTTAATGATGATCAAAACGTGCAATAATGAGGTAATTATTTTTTCTTTTTGATACTAATAAAATAATTTACTTAATTGTTTTCTTTTTTTAAGGTTTTTGGGGCCTATTGCTCATCAAGATGGTTTGAGCGTAATGTCAAAGATGACAAAGGCCAAAGGCAGGCCTACTTTGGAACAGGTGAAACTTTTCTATTTTCTCTTTATCCAGAAAGAGCAAAATATCCTTGGGTTGGTATTGAAGGTGATAAGGGATTGGGACATTCATCGGAACTTTTTATGGCGGCTGATGCTAAAATGATCACGATTGGTGGAGGGTAAGTTAATTAAGGTGATATTTGTAGTGTTTAACTTTAAGCTTAATAAATAAGAGTGTCTTTTTCTACTTGCGACATTTAGAAACTATATGTCCTTCGTAAAAATTCAAACTTTCCATAAAAGAAATCTTTTTTTTTTGGCCCAAAAGTGTACCCTGAAATATTTTTAAATTTTATACAGGCGGCCCCGTAAAAGGTAGTCCAAACTGAGTATGATCATTGATGTATGTAATATAGAGTCCGCCATCTAAATTTTGTTTAACTAGTGCTTATTTCGTGAATGGTTACACTTATCTCACGTCTGTTTTGACAGATAATAATTAGTTTTATCTTCCGCTGAACGAATATGATTGTTTATGCGCTTGAACAACGCTTAGAGAAGATGCCTATTTTGCCAAAAAAATCATCTTTTCAGATGAAGCTCATTTTGATCTTGGCGGGTATGTAAACAAGCAAAAATATCGCATTTATGTTTGGTGCGGATTTTAGTCCAGAGGCACAATTAGGGCATTTTTCTTCGAAAATGAGTAAGGAGCGGCCGTTACAATTAATGGCGATCGTTATCGGGCCATGTTGAACTAATTTTTGTTCACAAAAGTAGAAGGAGGATATTGGCAAAATTTTGGTTTCAACAGGACAGCGGCCGGCGACACTACTTGCTACACAGCCGAAACTACAATCGATGTTTTTATAGCATTTTCAAAAAAAAAAGTTATTTGGCTGGCTCTTTATATTATATTGAGTTTTTTTTATCCCGAATCACCTACTTTTAGTCAGCTTTTCACTTACTCTCTCTAGGTAGTAATGGCGTAATTTTAATTTAAACTCAAGTGTTCGCCCTATATATTTTTTGTTGACTATTATCAACCAACTAATACCATATAATCTCTAAGACCGCTTACTGATTCACAAACCAAACAATGCTTTATTAAATGATTTAGTGGTCCTGAATTTGAATTTAGTCTTATAATTTTTCCACAAACTAAAATCGGTTTTCTTAAGCTTAGAGTTCTTAACAAGAAATTATTATTATTATCACTTATTTGCCATAAATTCTCATAAGTTGGGAGATGACTTATGACTTAGTCTTTATTTTAATGAAGTTTTTAAAAACTTCAAATGTTATGATTTTATAGTTTTTAAACGTGCTGATTTTCATTCCGAATCCTAATTCAAAATATCTAAAAAATTACAACATTTTTCCGTTTCCAATTTATTATTATCCAATTATAATTTTTCAATATATTTTAAAAATTTGATGTTGAAGCCTTTTTTAGACTCAGATTCGGTACAAAAACAAAAACTACTTTCAAGAAACCGTTTTAGCATACAAAGTTCAGGGTTTCTTTGAGGTTAATGTTCGATAAACGAAAAGATTTTTCGAAAATTGTATGAAATACTGAAACTAAAAAATATGCCCCTATTTTTTTGGGGTAAGAACATTTGCACGTTTTTAATATTTGTTCATTTTTATTCTCATTGCAGTGAAGGCCAAGCTATTTGGATGGATGAAAATATTCGTTTTGGCAAAACAGACAGTTGTAAAACTTTCAACAATCCACCATTGTGTCCAACGGGTGATTTTGAAATACGAGTTCTTGAAGTTTATGGTTTTGTCGGTGCTTAAAAAGTTAAAAAAAAAGAAAATAACATTCAAACAAAAGCAGCTCATAAATACATTATTTTATGAATGAAGCAAAAGAGCAAATCAAAAAATATCACTCCTCTGAAACAAAGCGAGTTGGATTTTTTACTACACAAAAAAAAAGAAGCAAAATGCAAAAATAAGAAGAAAAATTCCCAGCATTTGATTGTTTATTTTTTCTTAAACTTTGTTTGTGTTTTTTTTTGGGAATAACGAATTATTTTTTAATTAAAAATTAAAATAAATAAAATCATTATTGCATTAAATTGAAACAAGTAAACAATTTTTGTCACATAACATAAAATATACAAATTCTATATACAAAACAAACACAAAAATTAAAAAAAAACATATATATATATATAAACATAAAAAAACATTTAATCTAGTAAAGTAAATGTTATTTAATGTGGAAAAATCAATATAATACTATAATGTTTGCGCGCATAAATGTATATTGTTTGTTTCTAGTTTGTTTTTGCTATATACGAAATGTTAATTTTTAATGTAATGTTGTAAAATGTAACGCATGCTAATTATGCATACAAAAACAGAATAAGTGTTTGGAGTATAATAAGGGAAAAACAACAAACCAACAATGGACTGATTATTTTTTTTGTTTTTAATTCCTAATTAATTACTTTTAATTATTATAATTTTTTTTCTTGTTTATTTAATATAATTCTTGTTGAAATTTTTTTGTTTATAATTTTAGTTTGTTGTTGTTATCGAAATAAATTTATACAAAAGAAAAATATGATAAAACAAAACGAATTATATTTTTAATGTAAATCTTGCGTTGTTAAATTATTTCTTACTTTTTACCTCTTATATACAAAAAAAAAGAAACAATAATATATTTTATGCATATTTTGTTTGTTTATATTTTTTTTTTTATAATTAGTAAAAATATGCAAGAGTAAAAACTATAATATTGGCCCAATTTTGTGGAGCTTTATTTTCCAGACAACAAAATAAATATTTTCTGTATTATAAATTATGATATGTTCGGTAATTGTTGTTACTGTGTGAATTTTATGGATAGTAGTTTTTTTTGTAATTATTGAAAAGAATAGTAATATGAATTTTTGTGTTTGCACTTCTGCGATAGGGTCAACTTTATAAGCTGATCAAATAGTTATTATATTGTGAGATTTATCGGCCGTCCATAAGTTTTATTAAGCTTCTTCTTTTAAGAGAGATTTTTATTTTAAACAAATAATAAAATCCTTAAACATTTACAGATGTTAAAAAGATATTATAGAGTCACAAAACGTCAAAAATGTTTAAAATAAACTTGCTATTATATATTATGTTCTCGATTTAATTATCGGATGTTTCAGAATAAGAAACGAACTCGAAAAAAATGTTTAAAGTTATATCAAATTTATTTTGATCAAATATTTACAAAAAGTTCAATTTGAAAACGTGGCATAATTTTTATATGTAGGCAATATGTGTTTAAGGTTGTTAACCTTGTTTCTTAAACGGCAGAACACCATTTATAAGGTATTACAATTTCTGTCGAGTTTTTAAGAATGCACAAAAAAGTGCTTCAAAGAGAAAAAAGGCACAGTCAGTTTATTTTTTGTATGATTTTTCTTTGATCTGTAAAAGAGTCTGTACACAAAGCGTTTTGGTTAAACTTTTCGGCAAAAAAAAAGGTATTATTAAAATATAAAATTTTATTTTTAAGACTCAAGGCGTTCGATTTGTCAATTTCGTGTTAGCACCTCCTATTAAAAGATATGAAGCTGATAAATTGTGGTATGGTCTTGTTTCTAGCGAGTCCTAATCTCACAGAAAAACAAACACAAGAATGGCCGATATAAAAACGCTTCAGTCAAAATATCTCACAAATTAATAAAACAATGGTTATATTTTTCAGTAGTAGATTTTTGTTTTTAATTATTATTATTAATAAACAAAAAACAACAATCTTTTAAACCAAAATTACTGTTAAATCTTTTTATTCTATATTTGTTAAAGTTAAAATTCTTGTTTGTATATTGATAAATATAGTCTATTCTAGGTTAAAAATAAAAAATAGTTTGTATAATGTTACTACTCTGAAAAATAAAATATTTAAAAACAAAAAACCGAAACTATATATAGGAAAACAAAGTAAACCTCCGTGAATATTTAAAATAATAATTAAAACATCAACGATATATATACATATATAAATATAAACAATATATTATAACATTTAGCTATAGAAATTATATAATATTTAAAAAATAAGAAAAGTGGCTTTGTTATTATAATTTCCGTTATATTTGTAAATAATTTAATATTTTTTTTTATTTTTATCATTTTTCAAATGTGTATCAAAAAACACATTCACATTCAATATACCTACAAAAAATATATAATTTATGCATCGCGGAGGTCTTTATCAGTATTTATATATTTGTGTTAAAAAAATTCTCTTTTCTTTTATATAAAAATGTATTTTTATTACTTTTATTATTATTTGTATTAACAAAAAAGAAAATTATAATTGTGAAAATAATATTTTGTAAATAAATTTAAAAAGAAAATGTTTTAAAAATGTATTAAATATAAAGATCAAAACACATATATACATATATAAAATAATAATTGAATATTATCGAAGAACTATGTACCAAGAACCTTTTATTAAAAGTTATTAAAAAAAAACATGTGCGTTAAACATAACAATAAAAATAATTTATGCATGCTTTTCTCTTTTAATTACATGAACTTTGGATCTGACGATGGCTTGCATACTTGTTAAAGTAAGTTTTATCGATTTTTAGTGCGTCATTTGGCAATAAGATGGTTGTCGTTAGTTCTATGGAAGTTAATATGTATAAAATCAAATGTACGCAGGTGATGAGTTCCGCCTCGGTAGTTCAAATATACACAAGATAGCAAATAAGGTGCATCAATTTCACCATTAATAAGTTGATGAAAAAATACTAAGTCATTATTACAAGCCTTTGATGGAAAGATTGCATTTAAAGAAGTAGAATACGATGTTCATAGGGAGGCAGATCATAAGGATCATCCCAAGGAAGACCCTTTAGGGCAAAGACAATGAAATTATGTTGAATTGATTCAATACTTTTTCTATGAATTTCGTAATAGGGAGTCCATACCTGCGAAGCATATTCAAGATGAAAACGGACATTATACAAAGAAAGAGTAACATAGGGATCATTGAACTCCTTTGCCCAGCGTTAGAACTAATGTGATAAGTAAACTCTAAGTTGGAACAGAAATGAACACCTACATTTTTAAATGTGGAGACGCGACAGAGTTTTTGCTGTGAGATACAGTAGTCAAATACGTTACTGATTAGTTTTTTTTTAGTAAAAGTTATCGTCTGGCATTTTAAAGGGTTGAGTGAAAGGCTATTTTTCCTTCACCAAAATGTGAAACTATCAATTTCGGCTTGTAAAAGAATACGATCATGGGAATGGGTGGACTTTATTATTTTGAAAATCTTCATATCGTCAGCAAAAATGAGAAGTTCACTTGAGCGTAGACATGACGATACATCGTTAATAGACAGGATGAACAGAAAAGTTCAGAATGACAATTTCTAAATTTTACCTCATAGGATCTGTTTTCAAGGTAAGATTTAATCCAAGCTAAGAAAATTGGTGGAAACCTAAGAGCCTTAAGTTTAAATAAAATAATTCCGTGGCTAAGTTGGTCAAAATCTTTGGAAAAGTCAGTGTATGCACAGTCAACTTCATAGCCTTGTTCTAAAGCATTTGAACATATGTTTGAGAATGTGAGGAGTTTAGTAACGGTAAATCTTTCTTTCTCAAAACGACTGAAAAAAAAAATGTTACAACCGTACGACTAAGAATTCGTAAAAAGATCAAAAATGTATTTTATAACGTTTTGGGGTTTTCTGTTCAGAAGCGTTTAAGCGTTCAAAAAGTGAAATTTGATTGCAACCTACCAGTTGACCAGTGTAATACAACGAAATAAAAGTACCCAATCGCTTGCCATGTGATGATATTCTTACTTTTTGTTATTTTTTTTAAAGTCATGAGCTGTTTTGATAAAACATTTTTTTTTTAAGAAACGAATGTAACCGCGAATTAGGCTTAATATGGCCAAAGAACGAATCTTTGTATTTGACAGTACGACCAAAGTTGGGCTCGAATGTAAGCTGATAAGCTTTCCTAGAAGGGTGAGTATTACTATTGAACTGTTTAAGGGAAAGAATGCAAGCTGGCTATTTCTCTAGACCATAAGATTAAGACAAGAAACGTAAATATTAATATTTATGCCTATTACCGATGTCATCTCGTTTTTTCAACTACTCTCGTTTTCTTTGTCGTGCCGTTTTTAAGTGAGATTCTATAACTTTTTCGACGCTACGAATTTGTAACAGATTTTTAAACGATGATAATGACATACATCTATCAAACTGAAATAAAAGTCTTTATAATTTCATTACTCGTTTTCAACAAATGTGTTTTTATTAAATTATTCGCAAAAAAATTAATTATCAAAATGATAAGTGTCGAAATAGTTGTGTTTTTTTGGCATTATATAAATAGTAAAGTAGAAAATTCCCAAGAAAACGCATGGGCAGTAGCCAGATTTTTGTATTTTAAATTGGTACGAATGAAAGAAGACCTTTCAGAATAATAATACCCAAAAAACACAAATTAAAGAAAGTTTTGTGAAAATCAAAAGTTAAGATTAACTTCGACAAAAAAAAAAACTAATAAAAAGGCAGGTTTAAAGAAGAAAAGGTAAGAAAACATATGCAAATTGAGATTCCATAAAAATAGTTCATTTAACAATTGCAGCTTTAACATAAAATAAAAACTACACAGCTAGAAGCCCTGGTAGCTATTAGGTTTTATGTATTGTATTGTATAGTTCAACAAATAATGATAATAATACAAACTTCAAGAAGGGGGTTTGTTCGTAGACTACTTCATTAACGTGATTTATTGGAGCGAGCTTGAAGCTCGTCTCAATTTTTTATATAACTAAATCGAGTTGAAATGAGCTTGATTTGACTCGATTCCGGTCGGGGATCGGAGACGATTCAAAATTTGTGAATAAAAACCTGTGTATATTTCCTCTATGGTGGAGGAGTTGGTTTTACAGATAATGCATTATGCATTTGAAAACGAAATGACATAAGATTTACTCGAGACTCGTATAAATGTCGAAAACCCAAGATTCTACTTTAACTTTTATTGGTAGTATTCATACTACGATTCTTGTTATTCGTGTAAAAATCCCACCATACTATTAATAGATTTTTCAAAAAAAAAAGAACACGGATAAATGCATAACAACACAAGCAGCGATAGTGACAATAATGAAGAAGGTGGAGAGCGAAATATTGCAAAAGCACAATTAATTGTAAAAAGAAAGTTGAGAAGACAAAGCTGGACAAGCGCCTTGAATTGGTTTTGGTTTGTTTATTTCAACTGAAAATTTAACAAGGAAACTTACAGTTTTTGAAAGTTAGTGCACACTGGTTTTGAAGTTTCACAATCAGCTGCTCGGTAAGGGCACAAGAATTCAAAATGAAATGAATATTTCGGCTTTCAAATCCAAATATGAATCAATCTTATTTTATCTTCTATTTGCTTTGATTGAATTTAAAAAAAAAGACTATTTAACGTTCTCAAACACACAAATGTTTCTTATTTTATATATTAGTATTTGTCATTATTATGACAGTTCCGGTTGACAATCTTTGTAGTGCAATTTTGCATTCAGAAAGCTAGTTGAATTTTGGCGACGTAGTCACTAGCTTTGTGAACGCGCCCATTGACTATCATTCCATTCCGTTTGTGTAAGATGATTCAACTAAATTCGATTCGATTGAATAATTCAATTTCAAATTGTCAAAATTCATTTTTGCCTTTGGTTAACTTTTAATTTTAACGTTTTTATTTTAACGTAACAAAGCGAACTAAGAAAATGTTCCTCTCGTTTGTGTAAGCGTCTGGTAGCTCTATTCGGAATAAGCATTTTGTTGTGACAGTTTTTAGGTATCAATTTGAATATCACCTTACGTATAGATCATATTCGATCATATTGATTGTCAATTATTAACAAGTTCGTGAAGAAAAATCTCGCCAACTATGAAGCCAAGTTAACTCCTGTCAAAATGACAGTTGATGTTTTTTTCATTCCACTAAAAGATGAATTATTTTCTGCAAAATTCAATTTAATGCTTACTGTAAAAGGATTCCTTGTCAATTTGGAGAAGAAATAATTCTTTACATTACAAAATACAAATCGTGATGGAATTGCAGCCCTCCTGAAGAGTGTTTGGTAGAAAATAATGTTTTGGTACGATTAATTAAAGCAGAGTTTTTTAAAGTTCTGAATTTGTAACTCAAAACACTTGTAAAACTAACTAGTTCCCTTGGTCAAAATTTACGTTAAAAGAATGAAGTCTCTTATGTGTTCTGAACCTGCCCAATGAAACAAAATTATTTATTGTACTCCACAAATAATTCTGCTACTAACTGTACTGTATGCTTATGCGTCCACCATGCGTACTTTATTTTGGGGAATACCCTAATTAAACGGTAACTGGATAACAAAATAAAAAATACAAACATTTAACTATCACTAGAATACTCCTTTTTGATTTGATTTTGCTTACATGGCCCTGGCTCATCTTCAATTTAAAACAAGGACAACAATTATGATGGAAAAATATGTTTTATCTATAATTAAAACAATATACTATTCTACATCTACATTATTTATACTAATTTAATAAAATTGTTAGTTAGAAAGGTACATCAAAATAAAATTTTATTCAAAAGGAAACGGTGTTCTGCATATTGGGCACTTATTTGTATCATATACGCCTCTAGCCCTGTTCATAGCTTTTAAGCAGGCTTCATGTAGATAATGCCCACAAGGCAATAGGGAAATACTTCGACTATTCACTTCCATAGGTTCCTGACAAATAGGGCAGATAGGATCTCTGTATAAAATAAACGGAAATTATATCAGATATTTTCTTTTAAATATACTTAACTTTATAGGTAATGTTATAATATAGTTTTTTACGTACATATGTGTTGTAAAATTATCTCTTGTAGCATTTGGGTTGTTTGTTAAATATCTCCGTCGTTCAAAAACAAAATGAGCAATCGCTGCCACAGCTGACACAACTATCCCAGTAGCGATGATTATTGCTTTTGCACTCATTTTAATTTCCAGGTACTTATTTTTTAACTGTCCAAATATTTAAACTTTACACTTTCTTTCCCTGTTGCCAAAAACTTGGAATTTAAAGCAGTTGATGCTGGTTTTGCTAGGAAGCAGCTTCCCCTAATGGATTCACTTTTGCCTATGATATTATAATAATGATTAAGATCATAGTTGATTGACATATTCACAAAACGTCAACGTTCTTGAATTATTTCACACAACGATATGAAACGTTGGCTGTCATTTTGCTAAGCTACAATAAAAAAAATTTATTTAACAAGATGGGAATCTCAGACTGACATTTCGGTTTGCCAACAAGGTACTGAGAACTAAATGTGGGAAAGTGTGCGTGAAATAATGCAAAACATTGCTTGAATTTGAAAGTTTCATGGCCGCGTTCAAAAGCGAAACAATCCTTACCAACAAAATAGAAGTGCTGACATTGTCTTAAATCGGAAGATTTGTATAGCTTTTTAATTTCAATCCAAATAAATGTTGTAAATGTATATTAATATGAATGAAATTGATTTTTAGTGCTGTATTTTCTCTTCAAACATAGAAAATAATGTTTAGGTCTAAGGCACTATTCACATGAGCACGACCAACGAATGAACGAATATTCGTCGATTTTGATATTTCTTTCATATGAGAGTTTTTAATTCGTCGCGAATGCAGTTTGATTTTCTTAGGTTAAGTACGCACGATTATTTTATTCGTTGCGAGTGTGGATAATGTGGAACACGAATAAAGTTTGACAGTTCGTATCAACTACAATTTTGTTTGCTACGAATAAATTTGTTTTCTTAAATTGGTGGTGTGCAAATGCATTTAATTTATTTATAGATTGAATGCATTAAACTTTAAACAATAATTTTTAAATTGAAGCGTATTTGAAAGGTATTACAAAAATGGTCTTTATTTATTAAATATCAATTTGAATACTAAAAATCAAACTCAAAACCATATGAATCAGCTCAATGTAGTACGTCGTTGGAAAATGACAACTTTGATTAAGTAAAAATTGCGGGAAAAAGTTTATTTTTTTATTTTTCATTAAGTGGGTACATAAATCATTTTGTAATTCCGAAATTGTTTGGTCTGATTTGGTGGTTGAGATGTTCCTGAATTGCAGTTTTATTGGTAAAAGTAATTACAACAGCTATTTTAATTGAAAAAAAAAAATAGTATAAAATTATCTGATAATTTTTTAATTTCAAAAAAAAAAAATTTTAAAATCTTTCTAGACATTTTACAATTATGTGAACAATTAAATGTTATGAGATAATTTTCTGCTATTAATGTTAAAATTGTTTCTAAAAAATTGATGAAGGTTAACTGAAGCGGTAATTTCTTTATTAAATTTAATTTGTTCTGCATTTATTCAACGGGTTCGCTATTATGGTACTGATTATTTTTTTAAAACATTGCTGTTCCTTTAATATAACACATTGTTTTTATGATAGCAAATACATTTACGCTTGCATCAATCAAGAATGTCATGGATTAGGTATTTTTCGCTTATAATTCGTTTTTTAAATTTAATATTTATTAATCAAAATGAAAATGTAAAATATATGCGAGCTTAAAATATGGAGAAAAAAATTTTAATATACTTGGATTAATTAATTTGTTACAGATTTTAATCACTTGCAAACAAAAATATTTTGGCTGTTCATTAACGAAAATTAAGTAGAATTCAATAAACTGCGATCGTATTCCAACGATTCTTTGATACAATTATCCGAGGTGAACTCTGAAATTCAAAGAGTTTCGTGGTGATTATTGTAAATAGATAAATTAATTATAATAAACTGATGTTAAACATGCTTTCTTCAAGACAAAAATGTACATTGGTTCGTTATCAACAAAATGACTACAAAAGTAAAGCTTAAAAGTGACTTTTTAATCGAAAAAAGTAAAAAGAAAAATATGAAAAAAAACTTATTCACCTCCCCATTTTTATGTTGCTTTGAACTCTTCATAATTTTGTTTTTGGTTTTCACATTTATTCATGGACAAATTGTTAACATTACAAATACAACAATGTAAACAAACGGGTTTTGGAGAGCGAAACGTACGAAAGATTCAAATCTTGGTAAATGGAATATTTTTGTCTTCAATTACACTATTGATTATAAAATATAAAGAAGTAAAGATAAACAAAATTAAGAAACAACACCAATATAAATGTATCCATGAATTTAACTACAAACTTCAATTCTGATGGCCATTATGTTTAGAAGGTGAAAGCTCTCAGGTCTTCGTCTTAGCGCTAAGCTTTAGCGAAAAGCATTGCCAGGAATTATTTTATTTTATTTTATGGAAACCAAAAGTTGTAGTTAAATTTATTTTGATTTTCATGAAATTCTTCATTTTATTTTTGATTTCGAATATGTGTGCGGTTCCTCAAAAACAGTTGTTATTATGTCAATCTTCCGATTTTTTTGGACAGCTGTCAAATTTGATATTGGACAAGTTAGAAATACGCCATTACAAAATAAAACGATAAAAAAATTAGTTGAAAAATTTGAGCTGTTGGGACAAATTAGTGTCGCTCAAGAATAATTGAGAGTATTGCTCCTCCAACACGGGGTGTTGACAAAAACCTAGGTTCGTCTATTCTACATCGACCTTCGGATTGAAGCATGCTACAACCGAAACGACATAGGTCGATCTCTTCACTGATTGGGATTTTAAAAGCATCAAAATGGTCTTTGTTCAGCGACGATATGTTTATTTGTATCTCTAAGAGTACGATAATAATCAAAATTGTCACATTTGTACGTCGGAAAATCCGAAATGATTGTTGTTAAGCCTCTCTTTTTTTAACGTGTCACAGCTTGGTTCCGATTTTGATGTCAAATTTTTTTTGTTAACTCGTAATATAAGGCGTTCATTTTATTTATAAATTTGAATTATTTTTCTTCAAATGACATAAGTTGACAAAACTTAACAAAGCATTACAGAAAAATCCAATAACAAATAATTTGGAATGGACAGCAACTTTAAATTGCAGTCCATTGTATGGGACATTTGATAAGCGCCATTAAACCAGCGCCTTTGAAAGCCTTGAAACTTACTCAGTTTGAGATGGCAAGCAATTTTATGGTTTCTTCGAGGTCTATAGTCAACTTCTGTTGAGTTGCATTATTTCTAATAGCCAAGTAACTCTTAACAAAATACCCTTTTAAATCTAAAATGACATTTGTTCCATACGTTAAATTACATTTGTTTCTTACAAAAACAAAATCTTAATACAAAAATTTGTTTTGTGTAGGTATTAATTTTAATTATTAAATATAATTTTTCTAAAGTAAAAATAACAAATAATTTATTATGATAGTTACAAAACTTGGTATAATAACTTTTGAACTCTTATTATAAAAAGAATTTTCCAATCTTTCGTGTCGCTCAAGACGATTTCGATTTTTATAAGTTCTGTAATACCAATCCATTCCGTCTTTCCTACCAACATTTGTTTCTCTACTATATGGAGCTGTTACTGGATTGTCAATATTATACTTGAAGTTTGGATCTGTTGAACCCGAACTTGAATATTCTTCAGCAGAAGGCAAATATTGTTGAAGAGTTTGTGCTGTAAAAACTTTCGTAATTGACGGTCTTCCACTTAAAATTCTAGGTGTAATATTTTCTATTGAATTCAAATCATTTCTTTCTGAACTCGATGATGAAGTTGATGAATCCTTTGCTAAAATAACAATACCCTGTTTGTATGATGGACTTTTAAGTTCTTCTTCAGGGGGAATTAGGAGAATAGTTTTTGAAGTGGTTGTTTCTAGGTATAAGTCTTCTTCCGATTCCGAGTCTAACATTTGTATCGAGTTCTCCGTGATAAATGACTTCCTTTCAAATGAATATGTAGCTGGTTTCTCGCTCGCTGACCCCTCTGATGACGATTTTCTCTGGAATGACGTTTCAGGCTTAGAGGTTGTCGTAGGAGCTTCTTCTTCAGAAACATAATACGTATAAGATGGCAATGGTACAATAGTTGTTAGTTCTTCTGTTGACAGGATAGGCTCTGGAGTGCTGCTAGTTTCAACAATACCTGGCGACAGAGCATTTATTGGCTCTTCTGGTTCGAAGTAAATTTTAGTACTTTGTCTGGTGGAAGTCATGGGAATAAACCCACCGAAATGCTCAGGTACAATAGGTTTAAAGCCACCCTTCTGAATGTTAGGCTCAGTTAATGATGTTTTAAATACCTTTGGGTCTTCATTGCTTCCCGATTCTTCGGAGCCGGGTTCTATCATGCCTCGACTACGAGATGTAATTCCATGATATTGTGTCTTTTGTGCGAGATATTTTTCAAGTTCACTGCTGGAAGGATCTTTCAGCATTCGAACCTTGCCCCTGCTGGGTTCGAGTTTCGTATAGCCACGATCTCGACGTGAATTGGCACCCAAAAATCCACCCATTCCCAATGAGGGAATTGGATAGCCGAAGAATGTAAATGGTGAGTGTTGTTGCTGTATCGTTGGGTATCTGTTCAAAACACTGGTATTTAGCAAAGTTTTAGTCAAATCAATATTTGGATTATTGTGACTTAAGCCTGGAGAAATGTTGTTAAGATTCCCAGGTAACTGATGATGGGATGAATGTGAATTCGATAAGGTATTGTTGACATTATTTGGGTGATTAAGGGTGTTATTAAATGCTGGATAATCTACAAATTGGTCATAAAAATAGTCACTATCGGTAAGAAGTGGTCTGGTATAGTTGTTGTTGTTGTCAGATTCTGCTCCCAAAGAATCACATTCATCCTTGAATTCACTTCGACCTTCACCCATAAATACATCACCATGTTCATTGTATAATGGAAGATAATTTGAAGATCTCTGGTCATCAGTGCAATTCATTTTCTCAGTTCGTAAATTACGTAAGAGTTGTCCATCTTGACACGTTGGACCAGGATATGGAAAACCTGTTTCTTCTAACCATGCACTTAGCCATTGAACCGTACATGAGCATATCATTGGGTTTCCTAAAGAAGCATTCAAAATATAACCATATTCATGAAATTTGATTTTAACAGAAATTACCATCTAGGTCCAGAATTGCTATGTTCCCACGAAGTGTTGAAAATGTTTTCTCGTGTAATGTTCTAAAATTATTATTTCGAAGTGATAGAACTCTGAGTCTAGGCATTACCTCGAATGGATATCCCTGGAAGAAAAGGGAAGCAGTCGAATCAAGAAATTTGTAATTACAATTTTTACTACATTTGAATGCAAAAAAATTGTTCTGTATGACAGCGGTAATTTTGTCCGTTAAAATTCCTTTTGAACTTACCTGAACCTTACATATCTGATTGTTGTCCATTTTAAGTTCTACCAACCAATTAAGTGAACGCAGTGGCAACGTAGAAACACTCCTCATGGCATTATTTGATAGATCAAGAACTTCAAGATTTTTCATATTATGCAATCCAACATTGTCCATTGAATAGAAATTATTACTTGACAAATTCAAAAAAACAATAGATGGCGCTTCATAGAAACTATCAGCAGCAATAAACCTCAGCAAATTGTGTTGCAAATGTAATGCTAATAAATTGGGAAGATTTTCGAAAACCCGATGTTTTAAATCGATAATTTTATTATCTGCCAAAACAAGTTCCTGAAGTTCCCGTAGATTTTTGACAGCTCCTGTATCAATGGAATTTATTTCGTTGCTTGACAAATCAAGATATTGTAACTTGGGAAGATTCTGAAAAGTTCCACTCTGAATTGATGTTATGAGATTGTTTGAGAGGCGTATTTCTTCGACATTTTTCCAAGCCGCCAAGACATCCGTGCGTAGTTGAACAATATTATTGTAGCTTAAATCTATGTCACGTATGTTTTTTAGACGCGCCAAAGTTGCCGATATATCACTCAGGTGATTTCCCGATAAGTCTAAATACTCTAATGAATTCTGCTGCTCAAAGGCATTGCTCGATATATTCCAAATAACATTCAAAGCCAAGTTTAATTGCTCCAGCTTTGTGTTGTTCCCGAACATGTTGCCCGAAATGGCTTCCAATTTGTTTCCATTTAAATTTAAGTTTCTCAAGTTATGCATCAGCGAAAATGTATCCACATCGATTTCTGTCAAATCATTGTTTTGCAAATTCAACAATTCGATACGTTCTCCACCCTCGAAAGTACTTCCATCTAAGCTTCTTAGTTTATTATCTGCCAAGCTTAGAACTCGCAACTCATTGGTCATTTGAAAAGTTCTCCTTGGAATATGTTCGATTTTGTTTTGACTCAAATCTAACATTCGTAGGTTTGGTAACTTTCCAATGGTTGGATGGAGACTGGAAATTATGTTATTTCTAATGGAAATTCTCTCCACAATATTCGGAAGACCCGCAATAAATTCGGTCATTCGATTGATACTCGCATCGACTTCGAATAATCTATTTAGATTGCGAAAAGTATCAGGATGTATATAGGATACTCCATTGGAGGATATATTAAGGGTTTCAAGCAGTGGATTGTTCTGGAAGGCATCTGGATTGATCTTGCTTAAAAGATTCTCGCTCAAGTCAAGTCTTCTTAGTGAGGGCAGGCCATTGAGGAGCGAAGAATCTATGATTTCCAGTTGGTTCTGGGACAAATCGAGACCCATAAGACCTGGCAGATTCCAGAAGGGTCTTGGTAAATTGTCTGAAAGACTGTTGTTCCTCAGTCTAAGCTCTCTCAGAGCTGGCATTGCCATAAAAGCGTCTCGTCCAATTGATCGAATATTGTTGTTATTCAAGTGCAGTTGTTCTAAAGTTCCGTGTCCTCTCAACACACCAAATGGAATACTGACCAGGTTATTATTACTTATGTCTAAGAACTTTAAGGTCGGTAAAGAGTCCAGAAGTGATCTGAGTTCGTCTACACGCTCAATTTCATTGTGATAGATAAAGAGATTCTCAATGCCAGTTCCAGATTTTTGTAAAAATGACTCGGGATGGATCTTCTTTATATGGTTATTGTGCAGGTAGACTCTTTTGAGGTTAGGCGTTCTGTAAAACGCACCATACTTTATTTCAGTGATTCGATTGTCATTTAAATACAATTCGGTCAAGCTTGGCAAATCAACAAATGAGTTCTCAGAGAGAATATTAACAATATTATGGTCCAATCGTAGATTCTTTAAACCCTCAAGACCCTTGATCAATCGACTGACCATTGTTACATCACTTATATCATTGTGAGATAGCTTAAGGCTCACCAAATTTGGTAATCTATAAAGTCCCTGAAGATGGATCCAATTTATTCCATTCTTTCCCAAATCGATTGTTTTCACCGAAACAAGGTCCTTAAACAGTCCTGGCTGGAGTCGATTGAGATTTGGTCCACCGTTTATGTGAATGTGTTGTAATTTGGGTAAGTGTCGAAAAATGTGTGGTTGTAATTCAGTAAGAACTTTACTTTGAACATTCAGATACATGAGGTTAAGAAGTCCCGAAAAGTCTGGCAAGTATTTGAGCTCATTGCTTTGAATTGTTATTGCTATAAGATTTATCAAGCCATTAAGACTCTCCACAGGTATGCTACGCAATCGTGGTTCAACTACAAAAACTTCGACAAGACTGTTTTCCAATTCGTTAAGCCATCCACTTGAAACCCGCTCCACGCCATTGTGACGTAACATTAGTCGTACTATTTGCAAGGAACCGAAAAAACGTCCTGGCAACGCTGGCAGCTGATTGTTCTCCAAAACTAATTCATCTATTGGAGTTTTTATGTACATATCAATTGCTTTGATACTGTTTAGGATTTGTGGTAAGCTGCTGTGTGAACACCTACACAAAAAGAAATATCAATAAATTTTAATAACTTTGAAAATTAACCGATAAAATAGCTTACCATATATGTATTTCTTTTTCTTGCACGGTACATCGGCATGGGAGAATTTCTTCTGGAGACGGACAAATATTTGAAGAAACATTTTGGCATAGTAAACAAATAAAAAGTATGTTAATTAGAAATCTGCTTGTCACCTTGTAACCAATGCAAGGTTTTGTGCTATTTTGTTTTTTCATAGTTGTGTATGGAGCAGGTCAACGAAAACATAGTTTCTAAAAACAAAAAAAAAATAATTTTAAAATGTATTTACTTTCAAAAATGACATGAATTAGTTTTCCATATAGTCTGCAGAATAATATTGTATTCATAATAATAATAACGTGTTTTGACATCTTTTTTTTTTTGAAAATCACAAATATTATTCTCGATAATTCAAAGAAAAATATTTTTGAAGTTTATTTTAAATCCTACCCATGATGTCACAATAAAATAGTTTAACATCCCAAATATCTTGACAGAAAATAGTTTAAATTTAAAATATTTATTGCACATTTTTCAATGTTCCTTAAATGAAAATTTTACTATTAATACAAAAAAAAATCATTTTAAAGGACAACAATTCGTTTTTTCCACGTTTAACGAAGTAAATTAATACTTAAAGTTACCTTATAAAACCACATACATATTTTTCTTTAAATAATTTGAAAACAAATGTTTTACTTAGTATTTTTATTAAAGGTATGCGATATCATTAAATTACAATTTTACACTAAAGAAGGTTCGTGCATCAACTCTTTCGTTTATAGTTCTTTGTAATTTTGTCTCTTATAAATGAAGCCCCGTCTTTAATCACATAACTAAATACCATCTATATTCCCAAGATAAATTGTTCGCATAAATACATTTTAAAACAAAACCTTATTAAAAGGGATGTGTACATGAACATGGGTGTGTGATTAATGTACGATAATGTACCGTGATTAACATACAAATACCAACATATGTATCTACTATCTAGTACATAAATTGTCGTGTGCCGGAACTCCAAATAACTTTTGGAATATATTCATATCATTTGCCAAAGAGTGACGCTTCGTTAAACGCTCTCTCTCTCTTCTTTTTAAAATTTAAGTTATCTTTTCACGAAGTACACGCTTTTGCCTACATTAAGCTCAAACAGTTCCATGTTTATAAAAAAAAACATGTCCCTGAAAACTAAAGTCATGCTTACTTGCCATTAACTATTTGACAGATATGTTCAGTTCATATGTACACACTGTACAGTACATAAACCTACTTCGTTCCAACCAAATAGGTTTCAAATTCGTTTGATGGATGGAAGTTCTTCTTTGTTTAAATAGTTAACAGAAAATACCATCTACTTTCAAACGTCAACTGCATTGACATTTATAATTTATATAAGAATATTTTTTCCTTATGCACTTTGTCACTATCAATATGTATGTTAAAGAAGTTTTAATATTTTTTTAGATTAAATTTAACTGTATTTGAAATGATTCCCATATTATAATGTGGTTAATATTTAAAAATATTTAAATTTATAATACAGCTGTATGACACTTCGTAGCACATAATTAATTAAAAGAAAAATTTGTCAACCTGACTTAAAGTTGCGTGTTGATGTCACGGAAGAGTTTGCCTATGATTTTTGCACGTTAACAATACCCATCAGGGGCTATATAATACCACGATAGCGTGCTTGAATACCGGTTATAGTATGATACAAACACCAATTATGTATAATAAATACTATGTAGCTTACTAAAGTTCAGTTATAATTTTCAAAAGAAAGTATCACTATCTGCATTCGTTTTTGACATAATTTAGTTAAAGTAGAGAAGCAGAGATGCATTCCAAACTGAAAACTTATACCAGACGTGTCAATAAACCAAATTATCATTTAAGGAACTTAAAAAAAAATACGTATTTAGTCTATAATTGAAATTAAAGTTGTTTTTGAAATCTTCAGTTCGTTAAGTTCTACGACATTTTGCCAACAATATTATTATATTATAGATATAAGTTCTAAGAAAAATGCTTGAAATAAAGACGTTTGAATGTAAAATTTGCCACTTACAAAAACTACATTTATTTCAATAATGTGCAATGTAGACTATTTTAAAACACTTTATTTTTAATTAACATAGCCGAAGTGGTGCATTATTGATTTTTAAAGTGTTGTTTGACTCCAAAG
The DNA here is from genome assembly GCF_945859685.1 of Eupeodes corollae. Taxonomy (NCBI): domain Eukaryota; kingdom Metazoa; phylum Arthropoda; class Insecta; order Diptera; family Syrphidae; genus Eupeodes; species Eupeodes corollae. Next base: position 114,540,664 of record NC_079149.1, read on the forward strand.
AGCAAATATTTTGTTTGTTGACATAGTTTTACAGCTGTTGAGCTGTCAGACAAAGCAAATGTTCAGATAATTAAACTGGAGCTTTCGTTTGGAGTCACATTACGTTATATTACGTTCTTTTCCTTACGATAGTCAAACGAAACGTGAGGTCGAAGTTTGTGATAGCATGCATTGAATTCCTATGGCTGAACTCGTAAACGTCAGGTGAAACCGAAGCTGATGCGTGTTTGTGATTCAGCCATTATTGTTTTTTAGGGACTTTTCAAATAATCTCTTATAGCACATTCCATTTATGTTAACTTTTCATTGATTTAATTTACAACTGCATTTCGATGGTTGATGAGGAAATGTAGAAAACTAATCTCGAAAGGGCTATCGAAGCACTTTCTAGAGAAACCTATAGCCGTCTTAATTCAACTTTTGTTGATTATAATTATTTCTGTGAAGACCTTTCTGTTTCTGATATATGTTTGATATTCAAAATACGGACTGAAAATCTTGAGCTCAACTTCAGGCCAAATAGAACTAACATAGATGCAATTTGTTCACTCTGCAACTCAAACTAAAAGGAACATGTTTATCATTTTTCAGCAACTTGTCCTATTTTACAAGAAATTTGTAGACTTCATTTTGATAAAGCTTCTTTTCGTCGGAAGAATGTTTACGTGTTTTAAACGGTTGGAAATTGCTCGTACGCTATTTCTCCCATGCAAATAATTAAAGAATATTTATTTGAGTCTGTTTTGAAGTAACTACTAAATTAAAAAAGAAAAAAAATTTTGTTTTAGCTAAACTAAAAGCCCCAATATTCCACAACTTGAACCCCTTAGAGTTAGAGTTGGTTTTTTCCGATTTAACTAAACTAAAAGTCCATATTCTCCAAAGTCTTTCCACATCTTCGGTATTTTAGTTAAAAAAAATTAAAATTAAATATTTTGAACAAACACTTAAAGTACCTAGTTGGTAATTGTTTTCTTTTTTCACAGTAACACATATTTAATGTTAACTATTCTTTTTCTTCTTTGAATTACTTTGCCACTTTAACAAAATAACATTTAAAATGTTGATCACATTTTTGTAATATTATTTACGTAGGTTCCCTATTTTATATTCCATAATTGTATACTCTTTTTTCTCAATATAAATGTCTCGATAATATTCGGCAGACAGCTAATGCCAAGCTTGTAAGTTTTTGTTTTTGTAGTGTAAATTATTATGTATCGTTTTTTATGAATAATGATTTATCTATCTATCTTTCAAATATCCTATTTATATCAACATTAAGAAATCATTAAAAAAGTACAAGTTGTTGCAATGCATATTACATGCTTTTAAAGTTAAGCTAGTTACAAAATTGTCTCTTGGACAACTTAGATACATACTTTGGGTAAATATTCAATAGCACAATTTTTAAATTAGTTTTAAAATTATGTGGAAAATAACTTTGAAAAGATGCTGGTATACGAAGAATCAGCAACATTTTTGCAATGTTGTGTCTTTAAAAACTTATAAAACGATATTTTTTGTAACGAGCTAAATTTAATTTTAAGAACTTCAAAATAGAAGTTTAAGCTATTTTTTATTTATTTAGTAGTATTTTTGGTTGAATTTTATTTTTCTATGAAAAATCTGTCAATTTTTTTCCCTGTTGCCAACATTTTGTATAGAATGAAATAATTTTGAAGTCAAAAATCTGTTTTTACTATTTTTTAGTAGAAATTTTATTTATGTTTTTCTGCAAAACATAAATTAGATTTAAAAAAAAAAATCACCAAATGGTAAAAAGAATTTATTAAATACATACATACAATGAAATATGTTTAATGATATTTTAGATTGCTTGCGTACAAATTCAAAAAGGTGTAAAATTGAATATATGGCTCAGGAGATATTTGATTTTACATTTTTTTTTTAAATGTTATGGACTGAGAACCCTTTAATTAATTTATTCCGACTGAAAGCAATAGCTTAGAAATCATCTAAAGTTGCTGACCATGATGACCTCGTTTACTCCTCCTCTTCAAGTCCTTCTTTCCTATAAACTTAAAGTTGCTGAAAACTCAGTTTCAGGATATTATGTTAAGTTTCTTTAAAAAGATCTTGAAAATTGTAGACGAGTCAAATAAGTTAAAACAAAATACAGAAAAGATTCCTCTGGTGAAGAAATGAAACGGATTTATGTACATATGTATGTATGTATATTCAAAAATAAAATCCAAACACTTTTTGAAGCTTAATTTTTGTATTTGATAAAAGTTTCAAAACATTGAAGAATCACAAAAAATGCTAGGAAACTGGTGTAAGAAACTTGATCTTAAAGAAAAATCTCAAATTAAAAAAAAATCTATAATTATGCCATAAAAAATAAAAAACAATCGAGATAAAGAAAACACCACAAATACAGATCTTAACCAGTAATTGAAGTTTTACATTGTTTTCTGTTTTAAGAAACTTAATTATGCTGTACGATAACTTTCAACTTTGCTGAATTCTCTTATAATGCACAGCACGTCAAAGTGATGGATTTTTAAGAATACTTCAATTCATTCTTTTATGAACTAAATCTCGATAACAATCAGCATTCATCACTATCAATAAACCGAGTGTGATTTGGATAGAGTAACAATGCGTAACGGTTAAGAAACTCGAAAATAAAGTTGCGTAAAACGGATGGAGTACAGGTTTATATGATGAAAGTTTAGGTTTTATAGTTATATTCATGTTAAGTCTCTATTTTGTTTTTTAAATTTCAATAGAAACTCATATTTAAAAAAAAGAACATTTTGCTTTGTTTTTGAATATTTACTCATACGTGGTATAATAACTTTGTTATCCTTTTTTCACTACTGATCCATGTAGGGTTTTGTTGTGGTTATCCTTGTTTTATGAGAAGCTTATTGTGTAATGCTTTTTATTTTTTTATTTTCTCAATAATTAAAACTTTGAATTTTTACAAAGTTTGAATAAAAAATAAAAGAATTAGAAGATACTTATGTAAATTAAAACTTTTCTTTTCTTTTATTGAAGGTCAGTTTTCTTCACTTTCGATTTCTTTAAAATATTCATTCACTGCACACCATAAAAATAATAGTAATACATATGTATATATACTATTATTAACACATATAGAGAAAATTACAAAATAAACACAAAAGAAACAATAAACAAATCCACAAAATTTTACTGCTGAGAAACATCCGTACTTGTAGAACTTACGCAAACGACTGAAACATTTTCAACGCTTAAACCGAATAAGAAAGTTACTGAATAGACCTACTACAAAAAAATTGTGGATTTTTGTTTTTCAAGAAGACGATGTCTCTGTGATTTCACAGGTGGATGAAGACGAGTCTCAAAATCTTAGCCCTCTACTTCTTCTTCAGCTTATTTACCTTCTTTATAATGTAAAGAAGGAAAAACTACTCAAAATCCATATGGATATGATATTTAATCACCATAACGTTTCAGTTAAAAATACCAACTTACTATACTTTACTTACAACAACAGTAAAGAGGAAAAGTGAATAGAGTTGTAGTATTGGAGAAACGTTTTTGAAGCGTAACGACCCAGTGCTTGCTGTTTGCACACGATCCATAAGGAAATCCAAAAAAAAAACCTATCACAAAACCTTTTTTTTCAAAGCAGAACTCCATTGACTTCTTCTTCATTATACCTTCAGCAAATTCCATCCAACCAATCTTCCACCCAAGTAAAGTTACATCCATTTTCGAATCAGTTCAAAATATTTACATTATAAGCCATTTACCATTTTGCTGGTTTATTTTGAATTTATTAAGGTATGATGGATATGAATGTTGTTGCTTGAAGTTAAGTAGGAGATATTATACTCGTACCTACTTCTCGGAGCAAGAGATGTTATGAAAGATTAACCTTCATTTGAAATTGGAATGAACTTTAAGTGATGTTTTCTACAAGAACGAATAAGGTAGATGGTATTGACGACGCTTGTTTCTTTTTGCAAAAATAAAGTAGACCTATACATATAATATTATCAGGGTTAAGCTAATTGGGTATACCTACATTATTATTCTAGCAGGTTTTGTAGATATTTGTAAAAGTTTTAATTTTGATCATTTGAATTTTATTTGTAGTGCTTTTTAAAGCGAAAACGAAAGAATAGTTAAAAAATCGTCCCTCTTTATTATCCGCCTTATGCTTTGATCTTTAATGTCTATATGGATTGTTTTAATTCTCCATCAATACTTTAACATTCCATTTTTAAAATGGGGTTTCAAAACTAAGAATACTTTAAAACACCTTTAACTGACTCTTAAACAACACCTTTGAATCCCTTTTTATACCTTTATACAGTTAAGTCTGATTCAACAATCAATCTGTCACGTCAGGTTAGAGAGGTATAACCTTTGCAAAGGCAGGGGATTGAACCAAAGACTTCTGTAATGAAAGTCTTTCGCGTTTACAATCAATCAACGTGTTATTTTCAACTATACTAACATTTTAAAGCTGAATTGTTTGTTTTTCTGTTTGAACCCGGTCCGATTTGAAAAATTCTTTAAGTGTTATGTAGCCCATATTTATTGAGAAAGGTTAACGAACGGAATTCTAATAAAAAATGTTTTAAAATTGAAAATTTTCGCCTCATTTGTTAGCTTCTAACAGTGTTGCTTCAATAATGTATGATATAATATTTGTTTCCCTTTGCTTAATTTCTTAAAAAATAAGTCCGCGAAATCATTTTTTTTTGTTTTAAGTTGACACACTGTAACCTTTTTTGTGCTAACCAAATTTATTCTAAAATAAATCATGCGAGTTTCGACTTGGGGCCAATCTTGATAGGGATGAGTCTAAAAAACCTTAACCCGTTTATGTTAAAACAGTTTTTTTTCAAGAAAAATGCGAAACCTTTTAAAAGAATATAAAATAAGGGTTTCACGCCTTAATGACAGATAGTAAGCTGGAAACTTGTGTATACCTTCCGTTTGGTGTTCTAAACTTTGCATAAACAATCAAGTGTTCCTACAGGTCCAATGTTGTTAACACCTTTACCGAAAATGTTAGGCATACAATTTGCTAAAACATTTGTCCTAAACCAAATTATTTTTTTCATACACTTAACTGTTCGGAGATAGAGGTGTATTTCGAACCAAATGGGGAACTACAAGGTGATATGGCATCTCAGAACGACAATATCCCTTAGAAAAGCATTTGTTTTTACTTTATGTGACAATTGGAAGAAAATTATTTGGTCTGACGAGATAAAAGTTAACCATGTAGGACAGATAGGATACAAACCACTCCAAGCACATCAAGTTCAAAACACTCCAAAACATGGCCGTGATTTTGTGATGGCTTGGTAATATTTTTCGTGAATAGATCTGTTGCGAAGATAGTGTACAACAATAGTTTAATTCACCATAGTTTTTACCAACAAACGGATACAATGAATTAGAGGACACCTTACAGTAAGATAGGGATGCGAAACAAACATCAAAAAGTGTAAAGGTCCAATTTTTTGGCATTTTCATCGAGTTTATAAAATAAAATAAATTGTGTGGCGCAATAGTCCCTTGAGAACTAGAGCCTAATAATTGCACTCTTCTAGTGAATCAGTATTCCACTCATTAGTTGAAAATTATGTAACATAGAATAGAAACAATAGATTATTGAGAAATTTAAGACAAAACTCAACTTTCCACAAAATATAATTCAACAAATATTTAAAATAACAAATGTCTTTTTAACTAGCATCCATTTATTTAATAAAACTAGGTACTAATCCACTTAATACAATAATGTCTCCCACCTCTAATAGATGCCTAGTAATTGGATGAAGTAAACCTAGATGGAGGTTGTGACGAAGAAAATATTAAGTTTGACGGAACTGATGAACACCATTTTTTGTTTAAATTTAATTGACAGTAATGGTGTGACTGACGAAGCGCTATTTTGATTAAATTGCATATTATGAAGTACAAAATAAATTATTAATTAAAATTGGTGTGAGATAAGTTCTTGTCAATCATAACACCTGTTACAAAATTTGTTGTTTAAAAGTAAAAAAAAAAACTTTACTTTAGGTTAGAATTTAATTATGACAAATTTAACATAATTTAAAAATGATCAAGGAATGCAGCTTAGTTGTAAAATAAATTAATTTGAAAAGGGCCCTCTGAAAATTTATAATGTTTCGGAATTGAAAAAAATTGGTTATTTTTGAAACTAGTGCATACATTTTATTTTTTTTTTATCTACAGGCGATGACGTTCATAGTAGAATTTACACCAGAGATGTGCTGTTTTCGATCTTAATGGGTGTATCCAAGCATTTACGTCACATTGGTCGCATTCACAATGCTAGTGGCTACGTAGTCAAGGGATTCTGATTGGCTAAATCATATACAAAACTAGTTAAAATTTGCCCTCCCGACGCGACGTATTGTAAAATTTTCGGCTACAAAGTTAGTGCACACTGGTTTTGACGTTTCACAATCAGCTGCTCGGTAAGGACACAAGAATTAAAAATAAAAACATATTCGACAAAATATCCGACATGTGCCTTTTTCGAAGTAGCATATTCATTTAAAGAAACGCTTTTGTTAATAAAATGTATGCTGAACTTTTTGAAAAGTTATACATTTTTGTTTTGTTTTTAATGATTTTCTTTGTCTTTCTTGCTTTAAAATTGTTGGCTGCATTTTTAGCAGGCATAATATCCGGAACCGAGGATGTTTGTATTTCAAGTTCCTTAAGTACTTTTAAAACTTATCAAAGAAGAATCGTTCGAGCTCTCTAGTACAGGTTAAAAACCTACAAACAACAAACTACACAAATCAACTTTTCAAACTTTCAACTATTTATCCGTTTATTCAACTTTTCTACCTTCAACCCTGTTTGAATAATCGAATGTTTGACGACTCAAACTGGACATTTTCGACCTAGGGGCCGGTTATAGTTATCAGTAAAATCCATCAGTAAAATTTGAAACAGGAGGAATCTGAAATGCTTTACTGATGAACGTTTATAGCAATCGAAGTGAAACTTCGAGCTTCGCGCCTCAGACAATTTGTTTACTGTTGCTTTCATCAGTAAAATTTTGTGATCGGAATATTAAAAAATTGGAAAACGAAATGGAATTTTGTTTGGCTTTTGGTAGTCAGCTGTTGAGCGCCCGTTAGGCGCCAGTTATAGCTATCATTGGTTTTCATCATTGAAAACAAACATCGGATTTTTTTTGGCAGGTCGTTTATAGCTTTCATTAAAAATTTCTGTCATTGAACAAAATTTCCTGATTGATTGCCACCGATAAATTTTTAGTGTCAGAAATCTGTCATTGGAATTGTGTGAAATTGGAACACAAATCAGTGGAACGCTTCGTTTTACTTTTAAATATAAAAATATCAGCTGTTCAGGAAAATGAATTTCCGCCCGGAAAATAAAAAAATAAATTATTAGAGAAGAAACAAAAAATCTTTGTGTTGTTTCCGTTCGATCGGTAAATAATTTGTATTTGTAATCAAAGGTAAACATCGTCAAATATCGATTCAAAATTTTTGATAGCTATAATTGGCCTCTTATTTGACTTTTCGGCTTTCAACAAAATAGTTTGAAAAAAAAGATGAAGAGAAATTGATCTATGTAAGAGCAAGACTACTTAAGTACAATAATGCAATATACAAATTCGATGGCCCGGGTAGTCTTACTGTGTTGGTGTTTTTTCACCCACAACTTCTCGCTTTATTCTTGTTGCGTCTTCCTTTTGTTAATATTATTTTTGAAATGCTTAATAATTTGATAATTCTCGAGATATTTTGAACAATTTTTTGTACAACTTTTCTTCATTTTGGTTAAAAATGTTATGATGTTAACTACAAAATTGTGGTTAAGAAAAAGAGAGATAGAAGTTTTCATTTTAAAAAATAATAATTTTATTCGCTTCAACTAAAACGTACAAAATTTGGCAATGTGTATTAACAATTTGATTTTGACTATTTTCCCTTAGTTTGTAGAACTTATCTCCCTTTTTGCTCGTCTCTACATACATCAACACTTCTGCACTTTTAGTTTAATTCGTCTAATTTTTTTGTTCACTGATTTTCAATAAAGACTCAGAAAATAAGAAATCCATTTTTTTGCAAATAATAATTTAATTAAAAATATTATTTTAACAAAGATAACAAAATAATTAGGCATAGTTTTATTTTTTTTAAGTATTATTCATAGTTTTTATTTAACTTCTTTGTTTATTGAATCAAAGAGACTGTTTTTGTGATCAGCTGCATTTGGTGCAGACTCATAAGTGCATATAGTTACACCATGAAAATGTGCTTCACTGAACTCACCACGAAGGCCTACACAGAATAAACAAAATATTTAAGTAGAAACATTTGAATCTTTTTATCTATAAACTTACCAATATAGTAAATACGAGTATTGTCAGCTCCAAAATTCGAAGGGAAATGCAATGTTAAATGATGAACTGATGAGAAAGTTACCACTCTGAAAAATCAAATTATTTTAATTAAAATAAAAGAAATTCAAGAACTTTTATTTGATATAGGTATGTTTATATATGTACTTTGGCGAGTATTCAATTTCTCCTTTTATATCCCGACTTAATTCGAATTCCTGATCGGCTTTCATCTCGGCATCGCTAAATGACATTTTTTCACGATTCTTGAACCTGGAATAAATAATTTGTTTCTATTTATGGAACAACAGTGTAGAATATTTTAATTAATTCTTACAATCTAACTTTATTAGGATGTGAATTATCATTGGCACCAACTATGATGATTCCTTTTAGCTTAATATTTCCAGTAAATGGGATATTAAAGAGGAGTTCCTCATCAGCATCACTCACAACAAACTAAAAGGAAACAATCATCAAGTTAAATTTTGTAAATGTGTTATTTATGCATTTTGTGTTCATACCTCGCTAAAATCAAGACGTTTTTCATAAGGTTTAAAGACTTTCTTGCCACTATTTTCGATCTCCTCGTTTAAACATTCTAAGTTCTCTAGATCGATTTTTTGGTATAAACTGTATTGGATTCCCATTTCAAGAGCATGGTCAATGTCGCTAGCTTCATGACCACATTCGTCTCCATGATTATGTGAATGTCCATGTGGCATTTTGTTTATTAATTTCTTTTAATTTGGGGAAGGAAAACTTTTTTTGGAAATATAAATTGTTTGAGTACCGGGATTTTTCTTTGATAAATCTACTCACTTGCTTTGTTTTGTTTACTAAATAAATTGCACATTCATTTGTTTGACATTTGACATCTATGACGAAAGGTGGAACTTTGAAAAAATACAAACGCTTGCAGCGCCAATTTTTCCAAAATGGTTGTTGTACATAATTTAATAGCAATAACATGAACCATTTATGCAAAATTCTTTAATTCACAATAAGAAATACAAAAATTAACACCCATATCACATATAGTCCAGTAACTTTGACATATGAACAGAAGGAGAAATTTAAATCTGGTATTTCTGACCTTTTAGTTACTTGTTTATAATATTGCCTATTTTGATATAAACATGTCAAAAAATCAGAAAGAAAACACATTTTAAGGGATTGGGCTTCTATATTCCCGATCGGAAGAGGTATATATACAAAATCAAAGGTTGGTAACAACGACAACTCCTACAATTACAACTTTTTTTAAAGCCAAGAACCCATTGCAACTAACCTGTCGAAAAAATTGCAATGATTGCTTTCAATGACGATTAGAAAATTTTGGATTGAATTTATCAGTGAGGTAAAATAAGTTTCAAAATTGCCATGATTGAAACTGTCAGAAAATACAGTTGACAATAACAAAATAGATATAAGGAAATTTGTCAAAAAGGTACCCTTCACCTGACTTAATTCGACATATTATAAATACGTATCACTGAACAAAATATGAAACACTCATGTCATTGGTCGAAATTTTTAAGATGAAATGTTGAATTTAGCACTAGAAACATGTCGCTAAATAGTTTGATCGTTGTTGCTTGATTTGTTTTCGAAAATTGTATCAAACTTTCATAATATACAATGTATGTATGTAAATTGCATTTTTGCTAGTAAAGCACATTTATAGTTGGAAACTGTTCATTACTTACAAATAAAGTTTAATGGGGCTTAAATGTGGTTATCTGTCTTAAAACAGACCCACTATCTCTTTATCGAATTTAAAGCCGCATATGACAGCATCCATATGGAAGAGCTCTACAGAGCAATATCTAGTTTTGGCATCCCTGCCAAACTTATCCGTTTGTGTAGAATAACGATGGAGAATGCACGCTACTCTATCAAGGACGGAAAAGATCTCACCGATGCATTTGATGTCAAAAAAGGTTTAAGACATGGCGATGCACTGTCATGTCACTTCTTCAACATCCTTCTGGAAAGAATTGTGCAAAACTCAACCATCAACACTAGACGCACAATCTTTCAAAGGTCCATCCAATCACTCGGAGTGGAGTGTTTTTGAGCATTGCGACGGAAGCGAAGAAGATGGGTTTAGTGGTCAATGAGGGCAAGACCAAGTATATGCTGTCATCAAACGACATTGAGCAACGACGTCTTGGACAAAACGTCCAACGTTTATAGGCACCGCTATAAACACAGACAACGACACCAGCGTTGAAATCAAAAGAAGATTAACTCTTGTGAAACAGAGGTTTCTTTGGACTTGGAGGAAACTGAGAAGTAAAATCCTCTCTACACTCATCATCCCGCGCTGAGGCCTGGACTCTGTCAAAGAAAGTTGAGAGCGTTTTAGGATGCTTCGAGAGAAAAATTCTTCGTTTGATTTTTGGTCCCGTATGCATAGATGGAGAATGGAGAAGAAGATATAACGATGAACTGTACGGGCTGGATTAGATAGCTGGGTCATGTAATGCGAATGGACATCAACGCTCCAACCCGGAAGGTCTTCGAATCCAATCCCAAAGGACGGCGCAGTAGAGGAAGACTGCGACTCAGGTGGCGCAAACAGGTGGGTGAAGACCTGAACCAACTTAACGTGCGAAACTGGAGACAGCTAGCTAGGGACCAAGCTGGCTGGAGACGCGTGTTGTTTGAGGCCCAGGTCCGCCCCAGACTGTAGCGCCATCTAAAGTAATTTTCCATCAAACATTAGAGAGACTACACATTTTAAAAACGAAATTTTTATTTTAAAAGTAACGACGACTTAAATCGTTGATTTGTTTTTATTCATGGTTTATGCAAAATTTTTTATAAATACATAACATATTTAGAATAATTATATCTAATTGAAAATTTAATTTTAAATAAATTGTTAATAATAATTAATTATGTTCATTAAAAAATATATTTATATATAGATTTATGTATATATAGATTCACTCTTTCTTGTTTTTCTTTTTTTTAAATTTTATTTTAAATCAAATAACTTAAAATAAAGAAAATATTATGTATTTGTATATTAAAGGTAGGTACATACTATATTTAAAACTAAATTGTAAAATTGAAAAACAAATAAAATAAAATAAAACAAGTTCCAAGCCATATAATGTAGAATAATAAATGTTTTTTTTTTAAATAAAAACACTGTTCTAAATCGATGAAGATATTTCCAGCTAAATTAAATTATTCAAACGGTATAATATGTGCTTTTAATTGTTCAGATATGTTAATCAAATTTATAGTTTATTTTGTATTTTTATCAAAAAATAAAAAAGAAAAACAACATTAAAAGCGCAAATATTTAATTTTTAGCACCCCTCGTTTGAGGTTGTTTTTTTCTACGGATTTTTTTTTGTATTTTATTAAACTACAAAATATTTATTTATGTATTGTTTTGTTGTTTCTGTTTTAATTGCCTCTAGATCAGCTAATCTTAATTTTAAATTTTAAATGTTTTTTCTTTTCTCTTGATTTTGTATAAATTAAACATTCTAAATTAAAAAATATCCTTAATCACATATATTTTGTCATATAGGGAGAGCAATGTGGTGAGTACAATGAAAGTGAAAGGGGAGTAGGGTTGGGGTCGAGGTCGGAGTCAAGGTCGGGAAGTTGCTTGATGCTCATAGAGTTTATTTATTCCGGAAACAGTAAGACAGGAAGAGAGATTTGCGGATTGGAAGGGAATGAAAATAATTCTCAACGCTGACTTTTGCCAACTTAAAGTCCTTTTATTTAATGTGTGTGATCATATTTATAAAATAATAACTTCGACGTTGACTTATTTTGGAGGCTCAAAGTTGAAACGGACGGGCAGGGCCTTTGGTGTAATGACTTCATCTTCATCTTCGTCGTGCATTGAGAAATCACCCGTTCCACTTTGTTCGGTAAAGAATTCGTTTGGCACTATTTCGACATCGGTAGGGGGAGCCACCGACGATGTTCGTGTATTAACTCCATGGCCGGAAGCTTCGAAATTGTTATTACTGCCAGCTTGGGGTTTCACTGATACGTATTCTCGCAGAATGTCCGAGTACAAGACATCACTTAAGTAAAACATTGTTCCCAAGTTGTAGACAAATACTTCACTTTCGGTGATTTTAGCATTATTCACGGTGACATTACTACCTGGCCGCCGAGTAATTTTCACAGATCCACCACCGATAGCCTCAAAGACTTCACCATCTTTCAAATCACGATCGTACAGTCTTCCACGTATAAAATGGTTCAGAAGCATTTTGATTCCTCTGGGAGAAGCCTTTAGAAAAATGCATTAAAAATAAGAGTTTGATTGAAAAAAAAATAAACTTTTCAAAACATACTAAAACGTCATCGGGAAGAAGATCAAATCCAAGTCTTTCAAAGGCCTCATCATCTGGCACGAAGAACGTGTAATTAGCCCCAGATACATGCGGTGCAATTTCAGCATTGTTGAGATATCTTAAAAATATTGAAGAAATTTGAGATATAAAAGAAGTTTAAGTTAATTTTTTTAAACATGTGGAATGTGCTGCCCCCTAGGCAACTTAAAGTTGTTCACCTAATTACTTGAAATTTCATTTTTAAATAAATTTGATAAATGCAAGGAATAAAATACAAATGTCCTTCTTTAGATTTGCAAAGGCAAAGTACCGCTAAGCGAACAAATCTATTATTTTAAAGCTGTCAAAACTTTTGTTCCTAGATGATGTTGACATTTCACTATTTTGACGGGTCAAATTATTTTATCTTGCTCATGCTTTTTAATTGGAAGTGAAGTAAAATATTTGATAATTCGAAATGAGTAGAAGCGAGATTATTACCATTTTCGATTGG